>NC_069500.1:250400334-250727834 GCF_027579735.1 Bombina bombina
TAAACCTCTCTCATGGTGGGGTCGAATCCAAGCCCTAAAAATGACCACACTCCCTAGGATTACATATATACTACAGACATTACCTATGCACTTACCCCGTTGGTATCTGAACCGTCTTCAAAACAGCCTTAATTCCTTTGTGTGGGGGAAAACCAAGCCTAGAGTCAACAGGGACACAATGTATAGGTCAACTACTGATGGAGGGTTAGGACTACCAAAAATTGAAGAGTACTACCTAGCGGTCACATTACAAAGAATACTTGATTGGCATGGGAAACAGGAATGTAGGGCACGTGTTGCATTAGATTCTCACATACTCAAAGCTCCACTGGTATATGCGTTGTGTTGGGTACCTAACAACTTAAGACCACCCCAATGTAGACACCTGGAAATTCACAAACACTTATTTCAGACCTGGGATCAAATCTTATCCTCCAGACCATACATTTCGACTTCTAGATCTCCCCTTTTTCCGATTGTTCTAAATACTGAGATGGTGGGTGGTCTTGACAAAGGGTTTCAGAGGCTCTCTGAATGGGACTATACCATCCCTTTACTAAACTTCACGGAAGCAGGCAAACTACTAGAAAGAGACAAATTAACCAACATAGCACAAGGCAAATACAACAATTGGCTAAAATACGCACAACTACAACACTTCGTTCACACCTCCCCATTCAAAACAGACTTGTTAAGAACACCCACCATATTTGAAACATTGTGCCATAGAGGGATTATACCAAGAGGAACACTTTCGCTCTCCCGTAAACTATTAACCAAAAACACCAGAGACACCCTACCTCCATATTCAGCTAAATGGAATGCAGATATAGGTAATCACGTACCAGAGGATAACTGGGCCAATATATTTAAGTTAATCAAAAAATCCTCAACCTCTCCAGTAATATTAGAGCTCAACTATAAGATTGTAACGAGGTGGTATTTAACCCCGTCAAAACTAAGTAGTATTTACCCAAACCTACCAGATAAATGTTGGCGCTGCGGTAAGAGACATGGTAGCCTACTTCACATGTGGTGGCGATGCCCCAAAGTACGCCCCCTATGGAAAGCGGTAGAGCAACATTTCAGGCAAAGTCTTTCAACTGAATTTATACTAAACCCACAAATAGCATTACTCAATGATCTCCCTAATATACCATGTCGCTTGCGACTTCTAATGCTCCAAATAGGCCTTAACAGCGCGAGAAAATTAATAGCCCGTAATTGGAAGAAACATATAACCATAACTAAGGAAATGTGGCTTGAAGAAGTAGATGAACAATTCACACTGGAACAATACGGTTACCTCTGCCGTAACAAAGTAAACACCCTACTAGATGCCAAATTTCTCTGGCAAGAATCCCTACACACAGCAATTCTCTCAAATACCCCTAGGAATGCCACCCCTCCCCCCTAGTGAATTCAACCAACTATCACCAAACAGAAAGGGTACAAATTTTCTTCGTGAAATGAACAGATCATACAACACCTCGATAAACATATAATCTAAGAGCCAGTGACGATCCGGATAAAGACATGCAGATGTAAGTTATTATATTTATTTTATTGATTAGTTTGTTTGTTTACCTGTTCACATGTTATCTAACCTACATGGACTGATTGACCACAGCTCATGAAGCAGCAACGAAACTCATGAACATACAGCCCTAATTGGCAACACTTGATAATGTAAAATCATTTCTATGCTGATATTTGTTATTGTGAATATTTAAATTTTCAATAAAAAAGAAGTTTGAAAAAGACCTAAAAATTTTATTAGAAGGCACACAGTCAGACAAAGCCTTTAAAATAGAATCAGAAAAATATTCTTATAAATCTTCTAAGTATTTCTTGTACATAAGATGTAAAAAGAATAGCAATATATAAAACATAAATACTAATGGATTCTGCATATAAAAGTTTAACATGAAACTTATAACAAACCATAGCTAAAGATAAACATTCATAACATTGAAAATAAAATAACTTAGCTTTGGTAGGACTGAACTCAGTCAACAGAATCCCTTAGTACGTTTTGAAACAGGAACAGTGAAATCTTGCAATATGTAATAGAAAAAAACAAAATTTAAAGCAAAATTATCAAATTCCTTAAATGACAGTTTCAGGAATGGGAAAGAATGCAACATAATAAGCTTCTAGAAACCAGAAGCAATACAAAAGTGAGGTTTAAATAATGTGAGGAAAAAAGTGGAACAAAAAAGATGCCCACATTTTTTGGCGCCAAATACGATGCCCACATTATTGGCGCCAAATACAACGCCCATATATTTGGCGCCAAATATGACACCACATCCTCTGACGCTGAAACCGACGCCCACATTTTTTTTTGCCGCACAAAATTGTCTGAATATGCAAGCGTCAAAAAATGACGTTAACAGAATACAACTTCCTGCGTCAACTACGGCGCCGGAAATGACAAATTTTTGCACCAAAAAAGTCTGCGCCAAAAATGACACAATAAAAAGAAACATTTTCTGCCCCCGCGAGCCTAACAGCATGCAGGAAAAAATGGTCAATTGAAAATTTTCAAGGTAAAGAAAAAATAATTTGAAATGCATTATCCCAAATAATGAAACTGACAGTCTGAATTTTAAAGGAATACTGATTATCCTGAATCAAGGCAAATATAAGTTTATAGACATATATTTAGTACTTTACATATAAAGTGCCCAACCATAGCTTAGAGTGTCACAAAAAAATAAGATTTACTTACCCCAGGACACTCATCTACATATAGTAGAAAGCCAAACCAGTACTGAAACGAGAATCAGTAGAGGTAATGGTATATAAGAGTATATCGTCGATCTAAAAAGGGAGGTAGGAGAAGAAATCTCTACGACCGATAACAGAGAACCTATGAAAAAGATCCCCTAGAGGAAGACCATTGAATTCAAATAGGCAATACTCTCTTCACATCCCTCTGACATTCACTGCACTCTGAGAGGAAAACCGGGCTCCAGCCTGCTGCGAAGCGCATATCAACATAGAAATCTAGCACAAACTTACTTCACCACCTCCACGGGAGGCAAAGTTTGTAAAACTCAATTGTGGGTGTGGTGAGGGGTGTATTTATAAGCATTTTAAGGTTTGGGAAACTTTGCCCCTCCTGGTAGGAATGTATATCCCATACGTCACTAGCTCATGGACTCTTGCTAATTACATGAAAGAAATATTAATTAATTAATTAATTAAATTCAGTAGAAGCTTCACTCATGCAACCAAAAGTTAACCAACAGTGTCTAATCAGTGATCACACTGAACTTCATTTGTAGATTTTGGGCCAGATTACAAGTGGGGCGGTATTTAACGCTCCCGCTTTTCCTCAAACTTCACTAGAAGTATGCTTTTTGTGCACATTGGGTTCTGTGATAATGCTATCCATCATCAATTCAGCAGATTTAAAAGCTACATAAGTGATGTGTGATTAGGTAGTGTGTAGAAAGTGTAGGAATAACATAATTCGGCAGGAACCATCTTTCTTCTGTTGCACACACTGAAAAAACTTGGAAGCAGTCACAAATAGATGGAGAGAAGGTTTACCAGTACCAGTATCAGTGAAAAACAGAAAGTGTGTATATGGATACGTGAGTGAACAAAGCCTTATAAAATGTGGTTACATTTTTTTTCCAGATGTATTGCAGTATGTAAACTTTACTGGACTTTGCACTGAGAGAAATAGATTTGATTTAAACAGCCAATAGGATTTCAGCCAATAGGAATGCAAGGGACGCCATATTTAAATGAGTACCTTGAATTTTTCTATTCAGCGTACGGCGGCGATCATACGAAGAGGATCCTCCATGCTCCATGGCTCCGCGGTTGCCGGTCCTGCTCCACCCTCATCTCCGCTCCTGGATGAAGAAGGAAGTGGTCCCCGCTTGGAAGAAGATGTCGGCCGCTTGGAAGAAGACTTCACCGCCTGGAACAGGACCTTCTCCGGACTTCAGGAACGGTGAGTACCTATTTGGGGGTTAGAGACGGAGTTGGGATTTTTTTTTATTTTTGTTTTTTTTTTATTTTAGATTAGGGATTTACTGGGCACTCGTAAAAGAGCTGAATGCCATTTTAATGGCAGTAAAAGAGCTGAATGCCCAAACAAATGCCCCTTTAGGGGCAATGAGTAGTTTAGGTTTTTTGGGGGGTTTGTTGGGTGGTGGGTTTTACTGTTAGAGGGGGCACTTAGTATTTTTTAAAGTAAAAGAGCTGTTTAACTTAGGGCAATGCCCTACAAAAGGCCCTTTTAAGGGCTATTGGTAGTTTAGTATTAGATTAGGGGGTATTTTTATTTTGCGGAGCTTTTTTATTTTCATAGGGATTAGGTTTATTTTTTTTTATTTTGGATAATTTTGTTTATTATTTTTTTTAATGTTAGTCTTTTTTATTTTTGGTAATTTTAGATGCATTTATTTTAATTTAATCTTAGGTTTATTTTTCTTAGTACTGTTAGGACTTTTTTTATTTTAATTGTAATGTAGCATTTTATTATTTTTTGTTATTTGGGGTTAATTTAGTGGGTGTTAGGTTGGGGGTTTAGTAATTAAATTAGTTATTTGCTTTGTGGGGGTTTGCCGGATTAGGGGTTAATAGGTTAATTAGGGTACTTGCGTTGTGGGGGTATGGCGGATTAGGGGTTAATAGTTTTATTAGGATTATTGCATTGTGTAGGTTTGGCAGATTAGGGGTTAATAGATTTATAAGGTTTGTTCCGATATGGATTAATGGCAGATTAGGGGTTAATAGTTTAAATAGGTACTTTGCGATGTGGGTTAATGGCGGATTAGGGGTTAATACATTTATTAGGTAGTTTACGATGTTGGGGTTGGTGGATTTAGGGGTTAATACATTTATTATTAGTTCCGATATTGGGGGATTGCAGATATAGGGATTTTTATGTGTCAGGTTTATTTTTGGGAGGCGGGTTATATTTTTACGGGAGGTTTGATATTTTTTTTATTTTCTTAGGCGCCTGCAGTTTCTAAAGTGCCGTAAGTCATTAGTGACTCCAGAAATTTGTATTTACGCACATTTCTGGACATCGCTAGTTTATCCAACTTACGGCACTTTATGAACTGCTGGCGCCGTATATGTGATACCCCGATGTGCGAGGTGAAATTACGGTCAGCGCAGGTTTCAGCAGTTACGCTGAAGCTTGCGCCGTAACATATAATAAAATACATAAATCTAATACATGTATCAGTCATCAGCAATATTTAATCTATTCACTTTAATTTTGGCCATGTATATTTGGTTCTGTGTAGGTCAGCTCTTAGAAAACCAACTTTGATAGTCTGTGAAACACATATCCCTTGTTTTTCTCATGCTTCATCAGCTTTTCCTGTTTTCTCATACACATAATTCACAGGTTTTACTAATTCAAACACCAGCACTTCTAAAAGATTGGAATATCTTAGAAACATTTTTTCTGTCAGCTTGTCAAAGCTCTTTTAAATGATACACCTTTCACCTTATTCAAGTGCACAAATTGTACTTTACAAGTACATCTTTTAATGTTCTTAATCGCCTAAAATGTTCAAGGAGAATTATGCTTTTTTTCTGCTAATTAAAAGTGAACTTTACAGACCTGCATGAAGTCTCCAATGGAAGCAAAACAAAGACTTAGGGGCCTATCTATCAAGCTCCGAATGGAGCTTGAGGCCCCGTGTCTCTGGCGAGCCTGTCGAAAGACCGCTGCTCCATAACCCTGCCCACCTGCTCTGATGAGGCGGACAGGAATCACCACAACAATTCAACCCGATCGAGTACAATTGGGTTGATTGACACCTCGCTGCTAGCGGCCGATTGGCCGCGAGTCTGCAGGGGGCGGCATTGCATTTGTGAGCTGCTGGTGCAATGCTGAATACGGAGAGCGTATTGCTCTCCGCATTCAGCGATGTCTGTCGGACCTGATCCGCATTGTCGGATCAGGTCCGACAGACATTTGATAATTCGGCCTCATTGCCTACAATTTTTGTATTATTAGGATGGTCATGGTTGACAAATAAATGAAAAAGCACAATTTAGGCTTTGTAAACATTAACAAATTGCAAATATGTTTGATAAAATACTGAAAATCCTAAATTGTGTTTGTTTGTTTATTTACATTAATTCAGTTGTATTAACATTTAGGTATCAAAAGGATCAATTACTACCACCAGTTCTATATGTAGGACGCTATAAAAATCACCAATTACAATCAGCCAAATCAGTAGACTCCAAGATGGATCATGCTATGGTTAATAATTTATCTGATTATGGTAATGGAGGTCACCTGCCCAAATTACACACCCATACTGTGTTTGAGAAGGAGGAGGGACACTTTTAGAGTCCCCATTCTTCCCATACAAAAAAAGTGGTATGAGACCCCAGTTTAAAGAGGGGAACCCCATCTTTCCAGTGTGTGGTCCCATAACCCTGTCAGTAGTAGATGATTGCCATTTTTATGGCAATCACCTTCCTTAATGGACCCAAAGGTGCCCTTGTATCCTAAATGCACCATACAATGCACATACACACAATAACCTCACATAAAAGAGGAGATTTCCCATAATCAAATGAGTGATCTTGTGTTCTTTTAAATAGCAGTTGATCACCATAGAAATAGCAATTAACTGTATACTTGTTGCCTTTTACAATCATCTGAGCTATAAAATGGACCATTGCATTCCAAATTATTCACTACAACAGGTCAAGTGACCCTGCTTTTTAAAGAGACAAGGCAGCTCTTTCAAAGGAGGGGTCACATGACCAGGTGCTGTATTAACAGTGATCACTTCACTTGTCAGAATCATAAATATATGGAACAACATCAGGAGTGGGGTATTCCCTATGTTAGCCCGCACAATACATACATAAACTTTTGACCCTTTACTTGAGAGCAACAATCCTGTTCTTTTTTTTATTAATGAATAGTCCGGTGTCCTCCTGCTGCCAGCTGATTGTCATAATAATGACAAATACCTTATATATAGCTATTAAGTGATCAACATAGTGAGACTGATAACCTGGAAGTAACCGCTAGCCTCGTTTGGTTGTACTGTTGAAGCTAGGGCTCATAGATCAAACTTTAATTTAAGAATCAAAATTAATTTGAGAACTGAGAGAATATAAAAATAAGTAATATTTAGTGAAATTCTATATAGGATGACGTTTATATATTTAGTTATTTTTTTAATTCTGTTTTTTTTACATTTTTGTTATGATGAGAGAGTTGGAACAGAGGTAAGAACATGCATATATTGGGTTAAGCCACTTGTCTGGGAAATAAGAGGTAATTTTAAATGTGTAATATTTGTATTCTTAGATATTTTATACTTACTCATTTTCTGCATAAATTGCAAGATGGAACATAGGGGCCGATTTATCATGGCCCGAATGGGGCCAAATACGTCTGTTTCTGCAAAAGCCTTTAGGAACGCTGGAAAGAGGA
Organism: Bombina bombina; assembly: GCF_027579735.1. Taxonomy (NCBI): domain Eukaryota; kingdom Metazoa; phylum Chordata; class Amphibia; order Anura; family Bombinatoridae; genus Bombina; species Bombina bombina. The sequence goes on from NC_069500.1 coordinate 250,407,782, forward strand.
GTTAAGAAGCAGAAAGAGGAGTTAAGAAGCAGCGGTCTTAAGACCACTGCTTCTTAACTCGATGGACAGCAATCCACCCAATCTCATACGATCCGGTTAATTGACACCCCCTGCTAGCGGCCGATTGGCTTCGAATCTGCAGGGGGCGGCATTGCACAAGCAGATCACCAGAGCTACAGCGGATCATGTCCACCAGACACATGATAAATTGGCCCCATAGGCCTCTAGTTATCAAGCTGTCTACTTACCTGCATTCGTTCGCCAAAGTTATCAAGAAAGCTGTCAAGAAGCCGCGCGCCAAGTACGGAGCGATGAGCAGTGGACTGTTGTTAACTGAAAGTCATCTATCTCGCTGCTCATCGGCTTCTTCACAGCTTTCTTGCTAGCCTGTCACTAAGCACCCACACTATACTATACTGTTTTACCCCCTAAACCACCGCTCACGGAGCCCCCCGCAACTGAATTAAGTTATTAACCCCTAAACCACCGCTCCCGGACCCCGCCGCAAATAAATTAATTGTTTAACCCTAAACCACCGCACCCGGAGCCCGCCGCCACCTACATTACATTTATTAACCCCTATCCTGCCCCCCTACACCGCCGCCACCTACATTACATTGATTAACCCCTAATCTACCCCCCCCTACACCGCCGCCACTATATTAAATTAATTAACCCCTAAACCTAAGTCTAACCCTAACCCTAACACTCACCTAACTTAAATATTATTTAAATTAATCTAAATAAATATTCCTATAATTAAATAAATAATTCCTATTTAAAACTAAATACTTACCTATAAAATAAACCCTATGATAGCTACAATATAATTAATAATTACATTATAGCTATTTTAGGGTTTATTTTTATTTTACAGGCAAGTTTGTATTTATTTTAACTAGGTACAATAGCTATTAAATAGTTATTAACTATTTAATAGCTACCTAGCTAAAATAAATACAAAATTACCTGTAAAATAAATCCTAACCTAAGTTACAATTACACCTAACACTACACTATCATTAAATAAATTAAATTAATTAACTACAATTACCTAACATTAATTAAAATTAACTACAAATAACTAAAGTACAAAAAAATAAAAAATCTAAATTACAGAAAATAAAAAAAATTACAAGAATTTGAAACTAATTACACCTAATCTAAGCCCCCTAATAAAATAAAAAAGCCCCCCAAAATAATAAAATTCCCTACCCTAAACTAAATTACAAATAGCCCTTAAACTTGCCTTTTGCTGGGCATTGCCCCAAAGTAACCAGCTCTTTTACCAGCCCTTAAAAGGGCCTTTTGCGGGGCATTGCCCCAAAGTAATCAGCTCTTTTACCTGTAAAAAAAATAAATACAATACCTCCCCCCCAACATTACAACCCACCACCCACACACCCCTACTCTAAAACCCTCCCTATCCCCCCTTAAAAAAACCTAACACTACCCCATTGAAGATCATCCTACCTTGAGCCATGTTCACCCAGCCGGGCCGAACTATTCATCCGATCCGGGCACAAGTGGTCCTCCAGCCGGGACGAAGTCTTCATCCGATCGGGGCAGAAGAGGTCCTCCATCCAGCAGAAGTCTTCATCCAAGCGGCATCTTCTATCTTCATCCTGGCGGTGATGAGCGGCTCCATCTTGAAGACTTCCGGCATGGAACATCCTCCTCGGCCGACGGACTACCGACAAATGACGATTACTTTAAATGACGTCATCCAAGATGGCGTTCCTAAAATTCCGTTTGGCTGATAGGATTCTATCAGCCAATCGGAATTAAGGTCGGAAAACTACGATTGGCTGATGTAATCAGCCAATCGGATTGAAGTACAATCCAATTGGCTGATTGGATCAGCCAATAGAATGCAAGGTCAATTCTATTGGCTGATCCAATCAGCCAATCGGATTGAACTTCAATCCGATTGGCTGATTAAATCACCCAATCAGATTTTTCCTACCTTAATTCCGATTGGCTGATAGAATCCTATCAGCCAATCGGAATTTGAGGGATGCCATCTTGGATGACGTAACTTAAAGGAATATTCATTCGTCGGGTAGTCGTCGGCCGTGAAGGATGTTCTGTGCCGGAGGTCTTCAAGATGGAGCCGCTCATCGCCGCCAGGATGAAGATAGAAGATGCCGCTTGGATGAAGACTTCTGCTAGATGGAGGACCTCTTCTGCCCCGATCGGATGAAGACTTCTGCCTGGCTGGAGGACCACTTGTGCCCGGATCGGATGAAGAGTTCAGCCCGGCTGGGTGAACACGGCTCAAGGTAGGGTGATCTTCAATGGGGTAGTGTTAGGTTTTTTTAAGGGGGGATCGAGTGGGTTTTAGAGTAGGGGTGTGTGGGTGGTGGGTTGTAATGTTGGGGGGGGGTATTGTATTTTTTTTTTTACAGGTAAAAGAGCTGATTACTTTGGGGCAATGCCCCGCAAAAAGCCATTTTAAGCTTTTAAGGTCTATTTGTAATTTAGTTTAGGGTAGGGAATTTTATTTTATTTTGGGGGGCTTTTTTTATTTTATTAGGGGGCTTAGATTAGGTGTAATTAGATTAAACTTCTTGAAATATTTTTTTATTTTTTTGTAATTTAGTGTTTGGTTTTTTTTGTAATATAGTTTAGTTTATTTAATTGTTTTTTATTTTAGATCATTGTAGTTAATTTATTTAATTAATTTATTGATAGGGCAATGTTAGGTGTATTTGTAACTTAGGTTAGGATTTATTTTACAGGTAATTTTGTAATTATTTTAACTAGGTAGCTATTAAATAGTTATTAACTATTTAATAGCTATTGTACCTAGTTAAAATAAATACAAAGTTGCCTGTAAAATAAAAATAAACCCTAAAATAGCTATAATGTAATTATTAATTATATTGTAGCTATCTTAGGGTTTATTTTATAGGTAAGTATTTATTTTTAAATAGGATTAATTTATTTAATTATAGGAATATTTATTTAGATTAATTTAAATAATATTTAAGTTAGGGGGTGTTAGGGTTAGGGTTAGACTTAGGTTTTGGGGTTAATTAATTTAATATAGTGGTGGCGGTGTAGGGGGGATAGATTAGGGGTTAATCAATGTACTTTAGGTGGCGGCGGTGTAGGGGACGGCAGATTAGGGGTTAATAAGTATAATGTAGGTGGCGATGGGGTCCGGGAGTGGCGGTTTAGGGGGTAATAAGTTTATTATAGTTGCGGCGGGGTCCGGGAGCGGCGGTTTAGGGGGTAATAAGTTTATTATAGTTGCGGCGGGGTCTGGGAGCAGCGGTTTAGGGGTTAATAAGTTTATTATAGTGGCGTGGGATCCGGGAGCGGCGGTTTAGGGGGTAATAAGTTTATTATAGTTGCGGCGGGGTCCGGGAGCGGCAGTTTAGGGGGTATATTATAGTGGCGGCGGGGTCCGGGAGCGGCGGTTTAGGGGGTAATAAGTTTATTATAGTTGCGGCGGGGTCCGGGTGCGGCGGTTTAGGGGGTAATAAGTTTATTTAGGTGCGGCGGGGTCCGGGAGCGGCGGTTTAGGGGTTAATAAGTATAAAGTAGGTGGTGGCGGTGTAGGGGGGGGCAGGTTAGGGGTGTTTAGACTCAGGGTACATGTTAGGGTGTTAGGTGCAAACACTTCCCATAGAAAGCAATGGGATATCGGGCAGCAGCAAACATGAGCTCTTGCTGCTGTCAGACTCCCATTGATTCCTATGGGATCCGCCGCCTCCAGGGAGGCGGATTAAAAACCAGGTATGCTGGCCTAGAATAGTGGCGAGCGTACCTGGTAGGTATTTGATTACTACCAAAAGTAGTCAGATTGTGCCGAACTTGCGCTCAGAGCATCTGTAGTGACGTAACCATCGATCTGTGTCGGACTGAGTCCGGCGGATCATATGTTACATCACTAAATTCTACTTTTGCCGGGCTGTAGGGCTTGATAACTTCGGCGAATCAGCCTCGCCACAAATACGCTGCGGAATTCCAGCGTATTTGCGGTTGACGGCTTGATAACTAGAGGCCATAGTGTGAAAAAATAGTAATTGTTCTTTTTTCTCATTTTTCAAATTTTAATTTTATATGAGCAATATAAGTATAAAATAAAAATGTTGCTGTTTGAGGTGAACTGTCTCCATTGCTGCTATTTACTATGTACACCACAGAAAATGACAAAAAAATTAAATAGTTGTTTGCTTTTCATATGGTGGCACTTTCCCATGTTATGATTTTTCTGCAAACTAGTTATTTTCTAAAAATATTTGGTCTGCTGAAAACATTATGTAAATTTGTGTGGGTATTACACAGACAAAATGTATGTGTAAATGCAATGAGGGCCAAACTAAAAACATCTTTAGCACAGGGGTTTGAAAGTGGCTCAGCAGAAAAAGGGTTAAACAAAATCACAAGAATTAACAAAAAAAAATAAAAATAAATCCACATAACCTAGAAATTCAAGAAGTAATATTGTCTCATAGGGATGATGCTTATAACACTTATGTTCAGAAGAGAAACTATTCCCATGTCTAGTTTAGCTGTGTGAAAACTGAGTCATTTTTATGATGAAGAGGCATGATTTAATATCCATTTTTTTAAACTGAAAAGAGTTCCCTGTCCCTAAGCACTGTATGCTTCCTCAGTATTCATTGTAACTAATCAGAGAGAATTACTATGTTCATTTCTGATAATAACCCATATTACTAGCCCCCTGTGTTAATATTAATGCAATTACTTACACTGCTGAAAGAAACATTTAATATGCAGATTAAATGACAAAGGTTTCTACTCCAATTCAACAGAATTCTGAAAAAAATATGTACTAGCTTAGATGTTTTTTTTTATTTGCTAATCTATTCTAATCCATCGACCACTATCTGAATTAGGGCCCGATATTTAAAATATTGCAGGGTACCCTGAACAATGAGAGAAATATTATAAAACTGTGGACTGGCCCTCACTTTACAGATGAGTAATCTGGGATGCAGCTTCTATAGGAAAGTATAGGGCTTGCTGCTGTTGAACATTCTGAGCACATCGCTAGTGAATCCAAATCTCGGCAATGTTGAGGGGGCATATTTTCAAAACATGTTTAAAAAACATATGGAACCAGATTACAAGTGACGGGCTATTTTTGTTTCCGCTAGTGCGATAATTGCACTCTTAAGGCTCCATGTACAAAGCAGTGAAATTTCTTCTGGAGCCCTTGGGGGGCAGGTTCGCATATGCGAGCTTGCGATTAGTTGCGCGAATGAAGAGGCGGGCATTACACACTGCAATGAGTGTGTAATGATACATATGGGCCAGCGGATCAACATACGGGCCAGCGGATCAACAGGCGGGCGGAGAGATTTGCGAGTTGAGAAGCTGTCCGCCCTCCTGTTGGTACATGGAGCCCATAGTTAAAAATTTATAGTGCCAGCATTAGCGCATATTACAAGTTGAAAGTCAAAAGTTAGCGTGAGAGCGAAAGGCAGAGACGCGCTAACTGCAGGACTTTGGATACCATGACAACGCTAAGTTCTTCTACCCATAGACTTCTAATAAGTTATTGCTAACCCGACACTGCGCTTGATCAACTGTGCTAAATATATAGGTGCTTTAGGAAAACTTCAAATTCCTATGTACTCTACATAGAAGAAAATGTTTTTTAGATTAATATATATTTATATATATATATATATATATATATATATATATATGATTATTGTTTGTAAAATATTGTATATATCTATAGCTATATATTTATATGTATATATAGATATATATTGTATATATATCTATCTACAGATGTATAGAAATATCAATGAATAACAGGAATTTCAATTATTTCTATTTAACACATTATAAATTAAAACAAATGATATTGCATGTTTCAAAAAATTTCACTGGGTAGGGCTCAAAAGTGTATATACTGTATATGTGTATACATGTGTTTGTATGTGTTTATATTTGTATGTATGTGTGCACCTACATATTTACACATATAAACACACATATGTATATATATATATATATATATATATATATATATATATATATATATATATATATATATATATATATATATAAAAATATATATTTATACAGGGAGTGCAGAATTATTAGGCAAGTTGTATTTTTGAGGATTAATTTTATTATTGAACAACAACCATGTTCTCAATGAACCCAAAAAACTCATTAATATCAAAGCTCTTGTGAGCTGCTGGTGCAATGCTGAATACAGTGAACGTATTGCTCGCCGTATTCAGCAAGGTCTGGCGGACCTGATCCGCTCTGTCGGATCATGTCCACCAGACCTTGATAAATACAGGGAGTGCAGAATTATTAGGCAAGTTGTATTTTTGAGGATTAATTTTATTATTGAACAACAACCATGTTCTCAATGAACCCAAAAAACTCATTAATATCAAAGCTGAATAGTTTTGGAAGTAGTTTTTAGTTTGTTTTTAGTTATAGCTATTTTAGGGGGATATCTGTGTGTGCAGGTGACTATTACTGTGCATAATTATTAGGCAACTTAACAAAAAACAAATATATACCCATTTCAATTATTTATTTTTACCAGTGAAACCAATATAACATCTCAACATTCACAAATATACATTTCTGACATTCAAAAACAAAACAAAAACAAATCAGTGACCAATATAGCCACCTTTCTTTGCAAGGACACTCAAAAGCCTGCCATCCATGGATTCTGTCAGTGTTTTGATCTGTTCACCATCAACATTGCGTGCAGCAGAAACCACAGCCTCCCAGACACTGTTCAGAGAGGTGTACTGTTTTCCCTCCTTGTAAATCTCACATTTGATGATGGACCACAGGTTCTCAATGGGGTTCAGATCAGGTGAACAAGGAGGCCATGTCATTAGATTTTCTTCTTTTATACCCTTTCTTGCCAGCCACGCTGTGGAGTACTTGGACTCGTGTGATGGAGCATTGTCCTGCATGAAAATCATGTTTTTCTTGAAGGATGCAGACATCTTCCTGTACCACTGCTTGAAGAAGGTGTCTTCCAGAAACTGGCAGTAGGACTGGGAGTTGAGCTTGACTCCATCCTCAACCCGAAAAGGCCCCACAAGCTCATCTTTGATGATACCAGCCCAAACCAGTACTCCACCTCCACCTTGCTGGCGTCTGAGTTGGACTGGAGCTCTCTGCCCTTTACCAATCCAGCCACGGGCCCATCCATCTGGCCCATCAAGACTCACTCTCATTTCATCAGTCCATAAAACCTTAGAAAAATAAGTCTTGAGATATTTCTTGGCCCAGTCTTGACGTTTCAGCTTGTGTGTCTTGTTCAGTGGTGGTCGTCTTTCAGCCTTTCTTACCTTGGCCATGTCTCTGAGTATTGCACACCTTGTGCTTTTGGGCACTCCAGTGATGTTGCAGCTCTGAAATATGGCCAAACTGGTGGCAAGTGGCATCTTGGCAGCTGCACGCTTGACTTTTCTCAGTTCATGGGCAGTTATTTTGCACCTTGGTTTTTCCACACGCTTCTTGCGACCCTGTTGACTATTTTGAATGAAACGCTTGATTGTTCGATGATCACGCTTCAGAAGCTTTGCAATTTTAAGAGTGCTGCATCCCTCTGCAAGATATCTCACTATTTTTGACTTTTCTGAGCCTGTCAAGTCCTTCTTTTGACCCATTTTGCCAAAGGAAAGGAAGTTACCTAATAATTATGCACACCTGATATAGGGTGTTGATGTCATTAGACCACACCCCTTCTCATTACAGAGATGCACATCACCTAATATGCTTAATTGGTAGTAGGCTTTCGAGCCTATACAGCTTGGAGTAAGACAACATGCATAAAGAGGATGATGTGGTCAAAATACTCATTTGCCTAATAATTCTGCACTCCCTGTATATATATATATATATATATATATATATATATATATATATATATATATATATACAAACACACTTTTTTTAAAAACAGGTATAATTTAAATATTAATCAAAAGGTTTTTATAGGGTTAAAAGGGATATATTATATGTCAAGGTATTTATACAATAAAGGCTAGATTGCAAATGGAATAAACAAACAGAATGGCACCTACTACTGTTACACACACAGTCTTATATACCCAGGAAACAACTCTTTTTAAACCTTCTGGGTGATGACTGGTAGCATGAAGACTATTTGTGGCGGTGTCTTTTCTAAACACTTCTGTGTGTATCACTCCATTTAATTTTTTGATCTTTTAAAATGTTTAGACCAGTACTTAATGTATAATATGGTGGTTTTTATTACACTGACACAATAAATGCTATATGTGTTAAAAATTCAGCATTGGTGCGGCCGTGTCATTCTTTGGCAGTTGTACAATTTAAACTGCTCTTTTCTTTTCATTTTGTTTCAAGACTTGTAATAGCAAGTTGCACGATAATGTTACACGCTAAATGTAGTATATTTCTACCATTTCCTTAGCAGTCATGTGTGAAAGTGTTCACCTACGCTAGAGTGTAATGTTTTAAATATTAGAACATACCTATGAAGTTTCCCCACTGATATACAAGTTACTCCCATGAAACTATAATACTGTATATATGAATGTAATTACCATTTTTAATAAAGAACAAAAACCTATATGAGCTGGGGGTTTGTGGGTATATTATAAATGTGCATATAGTGTGTTACATATGTGTATTATGCTGTAAAATAGTATATTATGTATTTTAAACAAGTTCATAACTTAAATAACACGTTTCTGGCATGGTTTTTTTTTTTCATTTTTTGAACAAGGTTTTGTTTAGGGGATATTAAAAGATTGAAGATTGAAGTAGCAGCAAGTTTTTCAGTTTACAATAGTGCTTTATTTTTCAACATTGCACTATGTAAACAGTGTTCGCACTGTACTGAATGGGTTTAATTTTAATAACACCTTAAGAGCATAGTGCTATTTCAACGGTGCTTTGAACATCAGGTACTAAGTCAAATTAATGAAAAGCAAAACAGGAAAATCTTGTTACATATTATAAACACTGTAGAAAGCAGATATATTTATGAACTGATTTCAGTATTGAGGATTACGGCTTCCACTTAACAAATAATATTCATACCATATTCAATTAACAATTTCATATCATTTTGATTAAATTTATAACAAATAATTTTTAAATGTCAAAGCAATTTATTGGAAGTACAAATTAACATTCTGCTAATCCTATTTAGATGCAGTACCCATTTGTGTTAAATTAAAATTTTTTATTGTTATATGAAAAATAATTGTTTTTGTTATCATTTGAAATTATCATGTTTAAGGTGTTTAACAATGAAGAAATAAAACACGTGTGATTAGCCACAGTATACCAAAATGTTTTTTAAAGAAACCAATATCAATTATAAACAAACAAAAAAAAACATTAATTTAAAAAACTGATTGTAGATATATTTCCTAATTAATTTGAATATCTATTAAAGGCCAAATTACAAGTGGAGCGCAAATGTTTGCAAACGAGTGATAAGGGGTTTATCGCAAGGGTTTGCGCTCGTTGGGGTTACCGCTATATAAAAAGTTAACGCGATTGCGCTAGAATGATTACTGCGCCTTCAGAGCTCTGGTTAACTGTTTCGTGAAACACAAAACATTTACAAAATCTAATAAAATTATTCAAAAAAATATTGCACACAAAAGTTATAAAGGCTCAAATATATGACATCTCAGGTGTAAAAAAGGCAGACAAGGACTTTAACACTTAGATACGTACAAATACATGTCGAGAGATGTATGTGTATATATATATATATATATATATATATATGAACAATTAATATATATATATTTATATATATATATATATATATATATATATACTGTATATGTCTATATATGTGTACATATGTATTTATATGTATATATGTGTATTTACAGACATATATGGAGAAAAATAGTTAGTGGTATGGTATTGATTGACTTATATTTCACTTTGGAGATTGAACGCTGTCGTCCAAGCAGCGTAAAGCAGCTTATGCACTCGGAAATCCAAAACAAGAGTGAGGATATCCACACTGTGTGGTCTGTTCTAGATAAGTGGATAAAAAGAAACAAACTCCCAGAAATGTGAAGAAAGTGTATCCGTACAGGAAAATACTGGAACTTATTGTATAGGCTGAGGAAGTACACTATGCACAAATACCTTGGGTAAGTATAAAACAATGTATAAAATTTATTCAGTATACATTAAAAGTCAAGAAAAGGAACAGACTCACAGTTGTATGAAAGACAAGGACTAGAATTACGTCAACTGACACATTTCACGGTGGTTGCAGCTTTCTCAAAGATAGTTTGGGAGTGTCTCAGGGCAGATTTAAATAGCCGTAGTAAGAGAACACACCCCCTCAAACAACATGTCTTATGTGTCAATAATGCAGATTCCCGTAGGCCAATAGAAAATCTTATGGCTCAGCAGTTACATAGGCATAATGCCGTCTGTCATTAATTCAAATGAAAACAAAATCCAGTTATCGCGGGGATATGCATAACAGAAACATAAATATTATGGGACACACTAAATACTAAAACATACATAGAGATTAGAGCTTAGAATACCTTAACACGTACAGATCAATATCTTATAGATATACATATGATGTTGTTTTTAATTGTTAATACAAAGAACCTTAAAGCAGCTGGAAAATATTTACCCTGATAATAAGTCAGGGGTTCTACCACTTTTTGTTGGCTCACGTAGAAAATCCAGCTGGTCACGGATACGTGTATAAGCGTCTTAGTTCCGTACATGAAGTTCAAAAATACTGAGCTAGCTTAACACATTAATTTGATTCATACATTTAGTTTAAATATTGCATAGTATCAACTTACATATAACATAAATACAAGATAATAATAAAAGTGATACTAAAAAAATAAGAATAAAACAGTGAAAGAAAAACCAAAAAGAAATGGTTATTAGAAACAGTTGAACAATCAGGTTTTGCAGTCAGCAAATTCTAATCAGTAACAAATGAAGAGAGAGAGTATATTGTTACAGAGTCTGTGCCTTTTCTTGACTTTTAATGTATACCGAATACATTTTCTACATTGTTTTATACTTACCCAAGGTATTTGTGCATAGTGTACTGCCTCAGCCTATACAATAAGTTCCAGTATTTTCCTGTACGGATACAATTTCTTCACGTTTCTGGGGGTTTGTTTCTTTTTATCCATTTACAGAAATATATACACACATATAAACACACACACACACACACACATATATATATATATATATATATATATATGCAATCTAGAAAGTCAAACGCACAAAAGCACTTCTCATAGTGCAATACATTTTATTACACAGAATGTTTATGTACACAATAAAATTCCCCCACAAATTAAATCATTCTTAGATGACTATTTGATGGGAGGTGCAATCACTAAGGATGAATTTAGTTTCCTCCTTCAAGATGTATCCCCCATGATAAAGGTGTTACAAGTATAGCATTCTTTTTAAAAAACATGACCACTTATCAAGAGAAAAGAGACGATTTTTATTGGACTCCATTAATTTCATTTTAAAGAAAAATATTTTTCCATTTGAACATCAATTCTTCCTGCAAATCGGGGGCACGGCGATGGGGACTCGCTTTGCCCCCAATTATGCAAACCTATACATGAGTTTCTGGGAAGAACATTTTATCTGGAACAATAATCCATATTTAAATAATATCATTCTATGGAAACGGTTTATAGATGATATAATAATCATTTGGAATGGGGATGATAATTTGGTAAATACCTTTTTTCAGTATGTCAATAACAATAACTATAATTTAAAGTTCACTCAAAAACATAATGAGAAACAAATAGAATTCCTGGATATAATTCTATCTTCAGAACAAGAATGTATTACCACCAGTTTATATAGTAAGGATACTGATTCAAACAGTTATCTACATGCCTCCAGTGGACATCATAAAAAATGGATAAATAGCATTCCATATGGACAGTTCCAGAGGATCAGTAGAAATTGTTCCAGTATAGTCAAATTTGAGCAAGAATCTAACAAATTAAAGACTAAATTTAGAGCTAAAGGCTACAAAAAGTAAATAATTGAAACAGGTTATGCAAAAGTGAGAAATCTAGATAGAACAACACTTCTAGATTGCAAAAACAACAAAAGGAAAGATAACATGCAGAACAATATTTTTCTTACTAAATATAACAAAGAATAAAATAAAATAAAAAAAGCCATTAAGAAACATTGGCATGTTCTGTTAGAGGATCCTCTCCTCAGTAAAACCTAGGATCCCATACCAAGAGTGGTTTTCAGGAAAAACAAAAATCTGAAGGATATCTTAGCACCCAGCCAACTAAGAGACAGGAATAGAAAAGGTAATTGGTTAAATAAGTTGGCTAAGGGGTTCTTTAAGTGCAATAGAAATGGATGCAACACCTGCCCAATAATTTATCACAACAATAAACATATCACCTCCAGTTCCAATGGACAAACAATTGAGATTAAACAGACTATGAATTGTCATTCTAAGTATGTTGTATATTTTTTGGAATGTCTGTGTAAGAAACAGTATATAGGAAGAACGAAAAGCACTATCAAAAGGAGAATAATGGAACACCTTACAAACATAGAAAAGGGAGATTTAGTACATGGTGTCAGTGACCACTTTAGAGAATTTCATAATAATGACAATTCTGGCCTAAGGTTTGTAGCAATAGAACAGGTGGTATTGGGTGAGAGAAGAGGGAATAGGTTAGTCTTGTTGAGACAAAGAGAGACGTTTTGGATCCACCGGCTACAAACTTTAGAATCTCTAGGAATGAACAGAGAGGTGGATATTCAAGCTTTTTTGGTATAAAAAGTGTGACCTGTCATTCTGTCCTAGACTAATGGGAACATACACTCTAGGAAATTAATGAAATATAATAACATATGTTTAAATATTTCAATCTCCTTATCATCAAGAATATACAGGCAGTCTTTATTTATAATTTTTTGTATTGTTTACATACGCCTAGATTTAGAGTTTTGTCGGTAGAGACCCACATAGCTAACGCTGCTTTTTTTTCCAGCACACCCTTAAGACAACGCTGGTATTTAGAGTTCTCTGAAGGGCTGCGTTAGGCTCCAAAAAGGGAGCATAGAGCATAATTTACCGCCACTTCAACCCTCAATAACAGCGTTGCTTACGGTAGCGGCTAGCTGGAAAAATGTGCTCGTGCACGATTCCCCCATAGGAAACAATGGGGCAGTTTGGGCAGAAACAAAACACCTGCAAAAAAGCAGCGTTAAGCTCCCAACGCAGACCCATTGTTTCCTATGTGGAAACACTTTCTAAGTCTGCACCTAACACCCTAACATGTACCCCGAGTCTAAACACCCCTAACCTTACACTTATTAACCCCTAATCTGCCACCCCCGACATCGCCGACACCTGCATTATATTATTAACCCTTAATCTGCCGCTCCGTACTCCGCCGCAACCTACATTATTCTTATGTACCCCTAATCTGCTGCCCCTAACATCGCCGACACCTACATAATATTCATTAACCCCTAATCTGCCCCCCCCAATGTCACTGCTACCTACCTACACTTATTAACCCCTAATCTGCCGACCGGACCTCACCGCCACTATAATAAATGTATTAACCCCTAAACCGCCGCAGTCCCGCCTCACAAACCCTATAATAAACAGTATTAACCCTAATCTGCTGCCCCTAACATCGCAGAAACCTACATAATATTTATTAACCCCTAATCTGCCCCCCCCCAACGTCACTGCTACCTAACTTCAAGTATTAACCCCTAATCTGCCAACCGGACCTCGCTGCTACTATAATAAATTTATTAACCCCTAAACCGCTGCACTCCCGCCTCGCAAACCCTATAATAATTAGTATTAACCCCTAATCTGCCCTCCCTTACATCGGCGACACCTAACTTCAAGTATTAACCCCTAATCTGCAGACCGGACCTCATCGCTACTCTAATAAATGTATTAACCCCTAAAGCTAAGTCTAACCCTAACCCTAACACCCCCCTAAGTTAAATATAATTTTTATCTAACGAAATAAATTAAATATTATTAACTAAAGTCTTCCTATTTAAAGCTAAATACTTACCTGTAAAATAAACCCTAATATAGCTACAATATAACGAATAATTATTTATTTTACAGGCAACTTTGTATTTATTTTAACTAGGTACAATAGCTATTAAATAGTTATTAACTATTTAATAGCTACCTAGTTAAAATAATTACCAAATTACCTGTAAAATAAATCCTAACCTAAGTTACAATTAAACTATCAATAAATAAATTAAATAAATTAACTACAAGTACCTACAATTACCTACAATTACCTACAATTAAATAAACTAAACTAAATTACAAAAAAACCCCACTAAATTACAAAAAATAAAAAAAGATTACAAGAATTTTAAGATAATTACACCTACTCTAAGCCCCCTAATAAAATAACAAAGCCCCCCAAAATAAAAAAAATTCCCTACCCTAATCTAAATAAAAAAAGTTAACAGCTCTATTACCAGCCCTTAAAAGTGCTTTTTGCGGGGCATGCCCCAAAGAAATCAGCTCTTTTGCCTGTAAAAATAAACACAATACTACCCCCCAACATTACAACCCACCACCCACATACCCCTACTCTAACCCAAACCCCCTTTAAATAAACCTAACACTACCCCCCTGAAGATCTCCCTACCTTGAGTCATGTCCACCCAGCCGGGCACCGATGGACCAAAAGAGGACATCCGGAGCGGCAGAAATCTTCATCCTATCCAGGCAGAAGAGGACATCCGGACCAGCAGACATCTTCATCCAAGCGGCATCTTCTATCTTCATCCATCCGGAGCGGAGCGGAGCCATCTTCTTCCAGCCGACGCGGATCCATCCTTCTTCCCTGACGCCTACTCGCCGAATGAATGTTCCTTTAAATTGACTCTAAATACCAGCGGGCTCACTTTCCAGCCGCAACTTTTCCATACCGCAGATCCCCTTACGCCAATTGCGTATCCTATCTTTTCAATGGGATCTTCCTAACGCCGGTATTTAGAGTCTTGGCTGAAGTGAGCGGTAGACCCTCTACCGACAAGACTCCAGCCGCAGAAAAAAGTCAGGAGTTAAGAGCTTTCTGGGCTAACGCCGGTTCATAAAACTCTTAACTACTGTGCTCTAAAGTACACTAACACCCATAAACTAACCCCCCACATCGCCGCCACTCTAATAAAATTTTTTAACCCCTAATCTGCCGACCACACACCGTCGCCACCTACATTATCTTTATGTACCCCTAATCTGCTGCCCCTAACATCGTCGACACCTACATAATATTTATTAACCCCTAATCTGCCCCCCCCAACGTCGCCGCTACCTTACCTACAATTATTAACCCCTAATCTGCCGACTGGACCTCGCCGCCACTATAATAAATATATTAACCCCTAAACCGCTGCACTCCCGCCTCGCAAACCCTATAATAATTAGTGTTAACCCTTAATCTGCCCTCCCTTACATCGGCGACACCTAACTTCAAGTATTAACCCCTAATCTGCCGACCGGACCTCATCGCTACTCTAATAAATGTATTAACCCCTAAAGCTAAGTCTAACCCTAACACCCCCCTAAGTTAAATATAATTTTTATCTAACGAAATAAATTAAATATTATTAACTAAAGTCTTCCTATTTATAGCTAAATACTTACCTGTAAAATAAACCTGTAAAATGATTCACTCAGCCAATCAGATTTTTCCTACCTTAATTCCGATTAGCTGATAGAATCCTATCAGCCAATCAGAATTCGAGGGACGCCATCTTGGATGACGTCACTTAAAGGAACCTTCATTCGTTGTCTAGTCATCGGGAGAAGAGGATGTTCCGCGCCGGAGGTCTTGAAGATGGAGCCGCTCCTCGTCGGATGGATGAAGATAGAAGATGCCGCTTGGATGAAGATGTTTGCCGGTCCGGATGTCCTCTTCTGCCCGGATAGGATGAAGATTTCTGCCACTCCGGATGTCTTCTTTTGGTCCATCGCTGCTCGGCTGAGTGAAGACGACTCAAGGTAGGGAGATCTTCAGGGGTAGTGTTAGGTTTATTTAAGGGGGGTTTGGGTTAGAGTAGGGGTATGTGGGTGGTGGGTTGTAATGTTGGGGGGTGGTATTGTGTTTTTTTTACAGGCAAAAGAGCTGATTTCTTTGGGGCATGCCCCGCAAAAAGCCCTTTTAAGGGCTGGTAAGGTAATAGAGCTGTTAACTATTTTAATTTAGATTAGGGTAGGGAATTTTTTTTTATTTTGGGGGGCTTTGTTATTTTATTAGGGGGCTTAGAGTAGGTGTAATTAGCTTAAAATTCTTGTAATCTTTTTTTATTTTTTGTAATTTAGTGTTTTGTTTTTTTGTAATTTAGTTTAGTTTATTTAATTGTAGGTACTTGTAGTTAATTGATTTAATTTATTTATTGATAGTGTAGTGTTAGGTTTAATTGTAACTTAGGTTAGGATTTATTTTACAGGTAATTTTGTAATTATTTTAACTAGGTAGCTATTAAATAGTAAATAACTATTTAATAGCTATTGTACCTAGTTAAGTATTTAGCTTTAAATTGGAAGACTTTAGTTAATAATATTTAATTTATTTTGTTAGATAAAAATTATATTTAATTAAGGGGGGTGTTAGGGTTAGGGTTAGACTTAGCTTTAGGGGTTAATACATTTATTAGAGTAGCGGCGAGGTCCAGTCGGCAGATTAGGGGTTAATACTTGAAGTTAGGTGTTGCCGATGTTAGGGAGGGCAGATTAGGGGTTAATACTATTTAATATAGGCTTTGCGAGGCGGGAGTGCGGCGGTTTAGGGGTTAATACATTTATTATAGTGGCGGCGAGGTCCGGTCGGCAGATTAGTGGTTAATAAGTGTAGGTAAAGTAGCGGCGACATATATTATATTAAATATAATATAGGGGTCAGCGATGTTAGGGGCAGCAGATTAGGGGTACATAGGTATAATGTAGGTTGCGGCGGTGTCCGGAGCGGAAGATTAGGGGTTAATAATATAATGCAGTTGTCAGTGATAGCGGGGGCGGCAGATTAGGGGTTAATAAGTGTAAGGTTAGGGGTATTTAGACTCAGGGTTCATGTTATGGTGTTAGGTGCAGACTTAGAAAGTGTTTCCCCATAGGAAACAATGGGGCTGCGTTTTGAGATTAATGCTGCTTTTTTGCAGGTGTTAGGTTTTTTTTCAGCCCAAACTGCCCCATTGTTTCCTAAGGGGGAATCGTGCACAAGCACATTTTTCCAGCTAGCCGCTACCATAAGCAACGCTGGTATTGAGAGTTGAAGTGGCGGTAAATATGCCTGTACGCTCCCTTTTTGGAGCCTAACGCAGCCCTTCAGAGAACTCTAAATACCAGTGTTATTTAAAAGGTGTGGGGGGGGGGGGGGGAAACATGCGTAGCTAACGCACCCCTTTGGCCGCAAAACTCTAAATCTAGGCATAATTTTTTTAAAAATAAGTATTTATGAACAGTTTTGTGCATTCTTGTGCGTTTTTTAGGATTGTTTTTTTGAAATGTTTAAACTTATTTATATATATATATGCATATGGTTTTTTGAGTATTGATACAGCCTCACAATTCTAAAGAGGCAAGGGAATTCTTGCATATATCCAAATAAAACAATGGGGATATATAAATACTGATTAAGGTAACATCAATTGAGTAACTGTTATATATACATTTGTATTCAAATTTCATATGAACATCAGTCAGTATCAACAGATGGATAGAAGAATTTCATTCCCCTGTTTAATAGTGTAGCGTACATATCACATAGTATTGTCAAATGCATCAGGTTGGTGATGTAAGGATGGGCGTGCTCTGACCAATATGGGTGTATATAGATGTCAGAGTAAGGTGGGCTGTCAAAAGCCTCTGACGAAGCAGAATCTCTGTGAAACGCGTTAGGCCACGCCCACCTTACGTCACGCCGACGCTTGTCGTTTGGCGATCTTCTTTCCAAAAAAACTGTGCTCAGAAGGATTCAGTGGATATACTGATTAGGCAGGAACTGGGGACACACTATATCACCAACAAAGGTCCAGTGAAACTGGTAAGCCTAAGTATTAATCAATTTTGGAGCACAGTATGTACAATTGAACTTTTTGCTCAAAGCATATTATCACACAAACCTGAGGGGGATTTGTACAGAGAGCTAATAAGCCTGAGGATATTACATCTTTAACCTATAATACCGTGCCTGCATCTTACCTCATTTGATTGAGGGTTCTTATGTGAGTACCGATTTGTGGGGAAATTGTATTTTGTACATAAACATTCTTTGTAATAAAATTTATTGCACTATGAGAAGTGCTTTTGTGTGCTTGACTTTCTAGATTGCAATTACTACAGGACTTGGAGTTTACACCTGAGGGGTTCTTTGTCAAGCAGCCGGCTCTTCTTGTGGAATATCATTTAAACAAGAGAAAAAAAGACTCTATTTTTTAATCTGTTTGTTGTACCAGATAAGTAAATTACTTTATCTTAGTGTTCTTATAAGTTTTAACAGCTAGAAGTGTTGTATTAGATACGTAAATAATCTTATTTCAGTGATCTTATAAGTTTTAACAGCTAGAAGTGTTGTAAATTTTTATATATATTTTTTATTGTGAAGTGTGCGCAGCTTTTTTGGGGGGGAACTTAGTTCTCCTACCAAATATATTTTCATATATATATATATATATATATATATATATATATATATATAAATACATATGTACACATATATAGAAGTGCATTGAAGCCCTTTGCAGTTAAGTAGATGAAAACATGTTAATGCAAATTTATGCAATATTCATTTTTAATAATAAATGAGAATAAGCAATCAGGTTTGCGTGAGAGTGTGGTGTTAGTTTTTCCTCCCACTTTTTTTCTCCTTTGACTTCTATGGGGGAATACGTGAACACTCATGCAATATTCTAACTTCGGCTTTTTGTGCTTGTCAGGTTAGTTTACTTTCAACTCGTAATATGAGCGCAACCCGACAAGCACAAAAAGCTTACTTCTAGCGCAATTAGCACTCAAGTAGAAGCATTAATTTGCACTCTACTCGTAACCTGGCCCCAAATGTCAGTATGCAACATCTAAAGCTGTTGTTATCATGCAATAAATGCAGTGGGAAAACTTATGGTAAGTAGTTTGCGCTAAATGACACTTCATGCAGGAAATATGATGGATTGAAATGGGGACTACAGTTTTTAGAGATTATACATAAATAAAATGAACTACAACTATATTTTACATATGAGCCTAATTTTAGTACATTAGTTTGCCATGTAAAATCTTTGTATTTTTTTTTTATGTAATGATTTGCGCTTGCAGGTACTGGCTCATGGCAGATACAATAGTGTAGAACTACAATTCCCTGCATGTAAAGTTGCAATATGAGAGGGAGACATAGCCCTATGTATAAGATAATTAAATAATTACCTAATTTTCTGTCTGGAACAAGGATGCAAAGAATGGGTAGCAGGTACCAGCCAATGAAGAAGAAGAGTAGTCTGTGTACAAGTCAGATGTCAGAGCCAGAAGAGACATCCAAAACCAAGCATCACAGCAGAAGGAAAAGGCAGCTGTAGAGGTCAGGTAACAGTTCCAAAGTACAACAATATGTTATGTATGCGCTAGACTGTTATAATTAAAGCTATCCTCTTACTTTAGTACCAATCCCCTAAGTAAACACTCAAAATATTCAGCACTTTAAACAAGCAATTATAACAAGAAAGTATATGTATACTAATATTATTTTTTGTGATAATATACACTTAGATCTATCTATCTATCTATCTATCTATCTATATATATATATATATATATATATACACATTAAAAAAAGAAATCAGTTTGACCCATTCTTTACAATAAAAAATAAATAAATAGAGAAATATATAAAAATATTAAAAACCAAAAAAAGAAAATCAGAAAAAATATATGCATAAAAAATAGTGTATATAAAAATCCTGTTTATGGAAAAAAATCCTCTTTACTTCTGGAATTTACATCACTGAAGAATGATTTTTAAAAACTCCATATACTTTAAAGCATTATTTCTGGAATGGCTTTGTGTAAATAGTTTGCTTATTCTTGTTTATATCAAAGGAGAATGAACTTTTAAACCTCCTTATACTTATTGTACTACAGTATTTCTGAACGGCTTATTATGTATAGTCGCTGTGACTCTTACAATAAACAACAAAGTTCCCAAAGTCAATTCCAAATGGCTACAGCTACTCATGGCTCTCTGTCATGGATATCAGTCTTGGATATTAGTCGTGGAATAAAACAGACACAGTTCCACATACCATGTTACACTCATTCACCAATGAGAGGTTTAGTATTCACTGTTAAATATTCCGCCATCTTTCGCTAATAATAAAAAGATTTAATAGCAGTATCTGATAGTATTCCTATTTCAGTATGTTTAGATATATTTATATAGATATTTTACTATCTACCAAAAATTTACAAAGATATGTTAAATTCGCCAGGTAGACCAATTATTTCAGGGATATGTGTATTTACTAGTAACCTAGTATGTACATAGATTTCTACAAAAATATGTTCAAATATTGTCTTAATACTTAAAAGATATGACTCAACTTTAAAATCCTAGAAAATGTAGAATTGGAAGGGAATTTAATTCTTGATACCTGTGGTGTATCAGCACTTTATACCAACATTAAACTTGAATTTGGATTGGATGCATTTAAATACTTTCTATCTAATGACGAAAGTATGACATTTGAATAGTCAGAATTCATTTTAGAAAATAATTATTTTTCTATTTAGAGATAAGTTCTATCTACAAACAAAAGGAACAACTATGGTTACAAGGTTCGCTCCAAGTAATGCTAATCTTTTTATGGGTAAATAGGAATAGGAATTCCTCACCCAACATTATCTTGGACCGAACCGCATACTTTATAAAAGATATATAGAGGATATTATTATACTATGGAGAGGAGCAGAACAAGATTTGAATTGCTTAATTAAGGACATGAATGAAAATCAATATTCTATAAGATTTACATCAGAAATAAGTAAATGTAAAAATACATTTTTGGATTTGGATATAGAGATTGTGGAAAATTCATAATGAACAAGTACACTCTTTAAAAAAGTAGATACCAACAACTACATAAATTCAACTTCGAATAGTTGCCAACTAAAAAGATGGATTCAGAATATCCCAAAAGGACAATGTTTGAGAGTGAGGAAAAATTGTTCGAATGCTAGTCTGTATGATGGGCAAATCCAATTGTTAGAAAACATTTTTCAGTAAAAGGATATGACATGGAGATTGTACAGAAAACTATTGCCGAAACTAGTAAAATTTTAACTTATAAAGATAAAACTGGGGAGGTTTTAGATAATGAACAATTTAATGTACTGTTTATAATAGATTATACAAACAGATCCATTTTTTGAGAACAAACTCAAATTTCTCCAACATTGGTGTGTCCGGTCCACGGCGTCATCCATAACTTGTGGGAATATTCTCTTCCCCAACAGGAAATGGCAAAGAGCACAGCAAAAGCTGTCCATATAGTCCCTCCCAGGCTCCGCCCCCCCAGTCATTCTCTTTGCCGCTCTGAACAAGTAGCATCTCCACGGAGATGGTGAAGAGTATGTGGTGTTTAGTTGTAGTTTTTTATTCTTCTATCAAGAGTTTGTTATTTTAAAATAGTGCTGGTATGTACTATTTACTCTGAAACAGAAAGAGATGAAGAGTTCTGTTTAAAAGAGGAGTATGATTTTAGCAGCAGTAACTAAAATCGATTGCTGTTCCCACACAGGACTGTTGAGCTGAGAGAACTTCAGTTGGGGGGAACAGTTTGCAGACTTTTCTGCTCAAGGTATGACTAGCCATTTTTCTAACAAGACTGTGTAATGCTGGAAGGCTGTCATTTTTCCCTCATGGGGATCGGTAAGCCATTTTCTTAGTCTCAAACAGAATAAAGGGCTTATTATGGGCTATAAACTGGTAGACACTTTTAGGGGCTAAATCGATTGCTTTATTTAAGTATTATATGCAGTTTGAAGTTGAATTTCACACTTTTATAACATTGGGGAACGTTTTTAACGCCAGGCACTTGTTAAAACACCTTCCCAGTCAGGAAGGGCCTTTCTCTGTAGTAGGCAGAGCCTCATTTTCGCGCCATTACTGTGCAGTTACTTTTGAGAACAGTACATGCAGCTGCATGTGTGAGGGTCTGGAATCCACTGAAAACGTTCCTAAAAGGCTTCATTTGGTATCGTATACCCCCCTGGGATTGGTGAAGTCGCAGCAAAGGCTGTGGCTGGGACTGTAAGGGGGTTAAAATTGTAAACGGCTCTGGTTTCCACATTTTAAGGGTTAACAGCTTGAAAATTGGGTGGTAAAGATTGGATAATTCCTTCATAGTTTTTCACATATTCAGTAATAAAGTGTGCCCTGTTTAACATTTAAAGAGACAGTAACGGTTTTGTTTTAAAACGTTTTTTTGTGCTTTATTAACCAGTTTAAGCCTGTTTTAACATGTCTGTGTCTTCAGATAGATCATGTTCTGTATGTATGGAAGCCAATGTGGTTCCCCCTTCAAATATGTGTGATAATTGTGCCATAGCGTCCAAACAAAGTAAGGACAGTACTGTAACAAATAGTAAAGTTGCCCAGGATGATTCCTCAGATGAAGGAAGTAGACATAGTTCTACATCATCTCCTTCTGTGTCTATACCAGTTATGCCCGCGCAGGCGACCCCAAGTACTTCTAGCGCGCCAATGCTTGTTACTATGCAACAATTGACGGCAGTAATGGATAACTCCATAGCAAATATTTTATCTAAAATGCCAGCATTTCAGAGAAAGCGCGATTGCTCTGTTTTAAACACTGTAGAGCAGGAGGGCGCTGATGTGAATCTGAAGTGGCAGTGAGGGAGGGTTTGTCAGATGGGGAAATTTCTGATACAGGAAGAATTTCTCAGCAGGCAGAACCTGATGTTGTGACATTTAAATTTAAATTAGAGCATCTCCGCGCATTACTTAAGGAGGTGCTATCTACTCTGGATGATTGTGACAATCTGGTCATCCCAGAAAAATTGTGCAAGATGGACAAGTTCCTAGAGGTCCTGGTGCACCCTGATGCTTTTCCGATACCTAAACGGGTGGCGGACATAGTGAATAAGGAGTGGGAGAAGCCAGGCATACCTTTTGTCCCTCCTCCTATATTTAAGAAATTGTTCCCTATGGTCTACCCCAGGAAGGACTTATGGCAAACAGTCCCTAAGGTCGAGGGGGCGGTTTCTACACTAGCCAAGCGCACAACCATTCCTATTGAGGACAATTGTGCTTTCAAAGATCCTATGGATAAAAAATTGGAGGGTTTGCTTAAAAAGATTTTTGTACAGCAAGGTTACCTCCTTCAACCTATTTCGTGCATTATTCCTGTCACTACAGCAGCGTGGTTCTGGTTCGAGGAACTGGAAAAGTCGCTCAGTAGGGAGACTCCGTATGAGGAAGTCATGGACAGAATTCACGCACTTAAGTTAGCTAATTCCTTTATTTTAGACACCGCTTTGCAGTTAGCGAGATTAGCAGCGAAAAAAATCAGGGTTTGCAATTGTGGCGCGCAGAGCGCTCTGGCTAAAGTCTTGGTCGGCGGATGTATCTTCCAAGACAAAATTGCTTAGTATCCCTTTCAAAGGTAAGACCCTTTTTGGGCCAGAATTGAAAGAGATTATTTCAGACATCACTGGGGGAAAGGGCCATGCCCTCCCACAAGATAGACCTTTCAAGCCTAAGAATAAGTCCAATTTTCGTTCCTTTCGCAATTTCAGGAACAGACCGGCTTCCAACTCTGCAGCCTCTAGACAAGAGGGTAATGCTTCCCAGACTAAACCAGCTTGGAAACCAATGCAAGGCTGGAACAAGGGTAAACAGGCCAAGAAGCCTGCTGCTGCTACCAAAACAGCATGAAGGGGTAGCCCCCGATCCGGGACCAGATCTAGTAGGGGGCAGACTCTCTCTCTTTGCTCAGGCTTGGGCAAGAGATGTTCAGGATCCCTGGGCACTAGAAATAGTCTCTCAGGGTTATCTTCTAGAATTCAAGGAACTACCCCCAAAGGGAAGGTTCCACATGTCTCACTTATCTTCAAACCAAATAAAGAGATAGGCATTCTTACATTGTGTAGAAGACCTGTTAAAGATGGGAGTGATACACCCAGTTCCAACCGTGGAACAAGGTCAGGGGTTTTACTCAAATCTGTTTGTAGTTCCCAAAAAAGAGGGAACTTTCAGACCAATTCTGGATTTAAAAATTCTAAACAAATTTCTCAGAGTTCCATCGTTCAAAATGGAAACCATTCGAACAATTTTACCTACAATCCAGGAGGGTCAATTTATGACTACCGTGGATTAAAAGAAGGATGCGTATCTACATATTCCTATCCACAAAGATCATCATCAGTTCCTAAGGTTCGCCTTTCTGGACAAACATTACCAGTTCGTGGCTCTCCTATTTGGGCTAGCCACTGCTCCAAGGATTTTCACAAAGGTGCTCGGGTCCCTTCTAGCGGTCCTAAGACCAAGGGGTATTGCAGTGGCACCTTATCTGGACGACATTCTAATCCAAGCGTCGTCTCTTTCCAAAGCAAAGGCTCATACAGACATTGTTCTAGCCTTTCTCAGATCTCACGGGTGGAAGGTGAACGTAGAAAAGAGTTCCCTGTCTCCGTCGACAAGAGTTCCCTTTTTGGGAACAATAATAGATTCTTTAGAAATGAAGATCTTCCTGACAGAAGTCAGAAAGTCAAAGCTTCTAAACGCTTGTCAAGTTCTTCACTCTATTCTGCAGCCTTCCATAGCTCAGTGCATGGAAGTAGTAGGGTTGATGGTTGCAGCAATGGACATAGTTCCTTTTGCTCGAATTCATCTAAGACCATTACAACTGTGCATGCTCAAGCAGTGGAATGGGGACTATACAGACTTGTCTCCAATGATTCAAGTAGACCAGATGACCAGAGACTCACTCCGTTGGTGGTTGACCCAGGATCACCTGTCCCAGGGAATGAGTTTCCGCAGACCAGAGTGGGTCATTGTCACGACCGACGCCAGTCTATTAGGCTGGGGCGCGGTCTGGGATTCCCTGAAAGCTCAGGGTCTATGGTCTCGGGAAGAGTCTCTTCTCCCGATAAACATCCTGGAACTGAGAGCGATATTCAATGCTCTCCGGGCTTGGCCTCATCTAGCGAAGGCCGGATTCATAAGATTCCAGTCAGACAACATGACGACTGTAGCTTACATCAACCATCAGGGGGGAACAAGGAGTTCCTTGGCGATGAGAGAGGTGTCCAAAATCATCAAATGGGCGGAGGATCACTCCTGCCACCGATCTGCAATTCACATCCCAGGAGTAGACAACTGGGAGGCAGATTATCTGAGTCGTCAGACTTTCCATCCGGGGGAGTGGGAACTTCACCCGGAGGTGTTTGCCCAGTTGACTCAATTATGGGGCATTCCAGACATGGATCTGATGGCGTCTCGTCAGAACTTCAAGGTTCCTTGCTACGGGTCCAGATCCAGGGATCCCAAGGCGACTCTGGTGGATGCATTAGTGGCGCCTTGATCGTTCAACCTAGCTTATGCGTTTCCACCGTTCCCTCTCCTTCCCAGGCTTGTAGCCAGGATCAAACAGGAGAAGGCCTCTGTGATTCTGATAGCTCCTGCGTGGCCGCGCAGGACTTGGTATGCAGACCTGGTGAATATGTCATCGGCTCCACCATGGAAGCTACCTTTGAGACAGTATCTTCTAGTACAAGGTCCATTCGAACATCCAAATCTAGTTTCTCTGCAGCTGACTGCTTGGAAATTGAACATTTGATTTTATCCAAGCGTGGGTTTTCAGATTCAGTGATAGATACTCTGGTCCAAGCCAGAAAACCTGTGACTAGAAAGATTTACCATAAAATATGGAAAAGATATATCTGTTGGTGTGAATCCAAGGGATTCTCCTGGAGTAAGATTAAAATTCCTAAGATCCTCTCCTTTCTCCAAGAAGGTTTGGATAAGGGATTGTCAGCGAGTTTTCTAAAAGGACAGATTTCTGCTTTATCTGTCTTGTTACACAAATGACTGGCAGCTGTGCCAGATGTACAAGCTTTTGTACAGGCTATGGTTAGAATCAAGCCTGTTTACAGACCCTTGACTCCTCCCTGGAGTCTAAATTTAGTTCTTTCATTTCTTCAAGGGGTTCCGTTTGAACCCTTACATTCTATAGATATCAAGTTACTATCTTGGAAAGTTTTGTTTTTGGTTGCTATTTCTTCTGCTAGAAGAGTTTCTGAATTATCTGCTTTGCAGTGTGACCCACCCTATCTGGTGTTTCATTCAGATAAGGTTGTTTTGCGTACCAAGCCTGGTTTTCTTCCAAAAGTTGTTTCCAACAAGAACATTAACCAGGAAATAGTTGTTCCTTCTTTGTGTCCGAATCCAGTTTCAAAGAAGGAACGTTTGTTACACAATTTAGATGTAGTCCGTGCTTTAAAGTTCAATTTAGAAGCAACAAAGGATTTCAGACAAACTTCTTCTTTGTTTGTCGTTTATTCTGGTAAGAGGAGAGGACAAAAAGCTACTGCTACCTCTCTTTCTTTCTGGCTGAAAAGCATAATCCGATTGGCTTATGAGACTGCCGGACGGCAGCCTCCTGAACGAATCACAGCTCACTCTACTAGGGCTGTGGCTTCCACATGGGCCTTCAAGAATGAGGCTTCTGTTGATCAGATATGTAAGGCAGCGACTTGGTCTTCTCTGCACACTTTTGCCAAATTCTACAAATTTGATACTTTTGCTTCTTCTGAGGCTATTTTTGGGAGAAAGGTTTTGCAAGCCGTGGTGCCTTCTGTTTAGGTAACCTGATTTTCTCCCTCCCTTCATCCGTGTCCTAAAGCTTTGGTATTGGTTCCCACAAGTTATGGATGACGCCGTGGACCGGACACACCAATGTTGGAGAAAACAGAATTTATGCTTACCTGATAAATTACTTTCTCCAACGGTGTGTCCGGTCCACGGCCCGCCCTGGTTTTTTAATCAGGTTTGAAAAATTTCTTTCTCTATACACTACAGTCACCACGGCACCCTATAGTTTCTCCTTTTTTTCTCCTAACCGTCGGTCGAATGACTGGGGGGGCGGAGCCTGGGAGGGACTATATGGACAGCTTTTGCTGTGCTCTTTGCCATTTCCTGTTGGGGAAGAGAATATTCCCACAAGTTATGGATGACGCCGTGGACCGGACACACCGTTGGAGAAAATAATTTATCAGGTAAGCATAAATTCTGTTTTTATTTATAATAGAGCACTTAGTTCATTACATTCTCTAACTAAGATATGGAAAGAAGTGGATCTACATGAAGAGCAATTACAGAGATTCTACCCTTGCCATTGCTGTAAGACCTGTAGACATAGTAATACAATTAAATTGATGACTATTACCACAACTAAGTAAATATATTACATTAAATATACTATAAAATGTATGGCTAAAGGTGTAATATACCTTATACAGTGTGATTGCAAAAAAACAATACATAGATGAAACATCAAGGTTTTTAAAAGAAAGAATAAGGGAAAATTTATTGGAAATAGAAAAAGGGGAAACAGATCAAATTATTTATAGACACTTTAGAGCAGTACACAACAGAAATACCAAATCCATAAAATTTTGTAAAGAAGGATTGGAGAGGGGGAGATTTTAATAGACAATTAATTAAAAAAGAAGCAGAATTAATATACAAATTTAAATGTCTAGCTCCTGTTGGACTTAATGCAGAGATTGATGTTAACATGCTAATTCAAGATTGCTCTTAACAATAATGATAGATCAAGTATAATATTCTTCTCTTAAAGTCTATAAATCTAGCCTGGTACTTTAAAGTCAATATTCCAAAAGATAAGTAGAAACCCTGTTCTTAACAGCAAGGATAGACCTATGACATGCTGCATTGTCTAGTGCAGGGTGAGAGGAAACTTGTACCTAGCAGAGAAGTGACATGTGCTGCTGTGGCTGATGTATAGTGTCATACTGATACTTCACACATTAAGGAACCTTGGATTTTCCTGGAAATATAAATATACTGGATCACCTCGTAAATGCTTGAAGTGCAGAAGGGGCCTTAAAACGTTCCAAAGCTACACGCTCCAGAGGACAACAGCTTGTAATTGAAACATGGAAGTCTAGCCCCTCCTATCACACACCCTCCAGCCATTTCAGTGGATTGGTCCAGGTATCAAGGACGTCTTTGAGGTCTTGTTGAGAAAACCCCTTTGAGTGGTGAGAGACTTTCACGTGATCAGCCCCTGCCAGCTGGAAATGAGTCAGTCGGGGGACTCAGAGATCCCGGCCTGCTGTGTTTTGCACCGTTCATGCCTTCTCTGATGTGAGTTGCCATTTGTCTAGTCTTTTTGTGTATTTTGTGCAGATGGTACTGTCCTATGTGGCGCCTCTTTTTCTGTTTTTACAGGATTTATATTAATCCTCAGGTAGCAGATCTTAGTAGAAGGGCCAGACAGGTGGAGCAATCCAGAAACTTCCCTCAGGGTTGAAATCTGTGAAACAGGCCAGGAACAAGAATTCTTTAGTCTCCATGTGAATATTCAAGAGCTGAACAGGAGTTTAAGGTGATCAGTTAATGCCGCCCATTCTGGCTTGGCGCAAAGAACAAAACCCTGTGAGTTATATTTTTTTTGCATCTGTGGTTGTGTAGGAATTACAAGTTGCAAACTAACTCATTTTGCGCGTGTGTTAACCCTTGTAATCTAAAAAGCCAAATTGCCTACGCGTTCACGTATTCCCCCATAGAAGTCAGTGGAGAAGACAAATAGAAAAACCCCCCACTAAAACCCTAATCTGTTGCACAAAGCCCATGATGTATTCTCCTCGAAAAGTGTACATGAAAATATTTCATATTGCGAGAATGTTTTCTTAACGGGATATGTTCTATTTAATTGTAAATAAATATTTATCTATACATGTGATGATTTTTGGACAGATATATCTATTTATAGCGAGATATGTATATGATTATATATGTATCTAGATATCTCAAGATCTATATCCGAATATCTCTTTGAAAATTCCTCTGACATTTTGTTTAACGTGCATAATATTGTAATGTGAAATATTTTCATTATCTTCATAGTTAAACATATCTCTATAAATATAGATCCATGTTTCTCTATGTATGTACAAACAAAATGAAAGAACATACTCATATAAGTAATAATCGTATCAGCGTCCAGTGTATAAGGTGATCCTGCAAAAGGTAATGCAAAAGTTTGCACTGCTCAGTCTATGAGTCAAAATGGAGAGAGATCCTGATAAAAGTATCTTTTGCAACTAAGTTGCGTCTGATGTTCCCTTCGAAGGAAGATACAGTAGGGCAATACTGCTTAACATCATAAACATGTAGCTGAGAGAAAATCCCTGGTGGTGGGGACGTCTACCTGCTCTTCATGGCTGTGTCGATTAAACAGTACCTCCAGTGGAGAGGGATGATATACCGCCTCCAAAAGTTGGTTCTGCAGCCTCTCCGTCCTTGTCAGTGCAGTGGTTCCGGGAAGTGCCTCAGTAAGCCCTCTGCTCCTCTCAGATGATGCCAAAGGTAAAGGGTCCACCCACCAGTATGACAGCGTAAGCTTTAACATGCACAGGGTCAATCGGCTATAACGCCCAAGTTCAAAACTCCACTTGGATGCAGGCAAAATACACTGGATGCAAAGTAACGGTCCTGACATGGCTCTCCAAGCCAGAATTGCAAATAGTAAGAAAGAAAAAGGCAGACCATCTGTTACTTAGTTGCTGCTGAGTCACTTTTAATGCAATCTTCACAAAAAGTATACACAGACAATCTGTATCAGGTAGCATAGACAGATCTGATGTGTTTCGCGCATGTGCACATGCGCTTCCTCAGAGATCATTAGCTACAACCTGTGCAGTCCTTTTTGTAAAGAAATTGGCCAAACATTATCAGCTAAGCATGGTTAATAGTTGACTATTAATAAACTGAGAGTTGGCTAACATACTTTTTTAAAGAGCCATTGGAAAATCAATGTGAGTGATTCGCTGTGAGTAATTTGCACCATGTGGGGCCAATTATGAACTGTTTGTATTTCTCTCTGTATAAATACAGTGATGGCCGATGCTTATCATTCATTGCTCACTGCAAATGACAATATTCACAAGATCAAGATATTCATTTGAACATTCATAATCTTTGATCAGTAACAGTATAATAATATAAATGAAAAAAATATATATGCAAAAATAAAAATATTAAAATTAAAACAAATGAAATAAAAATTAGTAAAAAAAATTTGAGCGATGTTTGTTAGATAAAAGGAAGTTATATACATTCAAGCTTCATGTCACAAAAAGTGCATTCTAGTGGGAAATCTCTCAGAATAAGTAGTTTTATAAAGCTGTAGATACATATTTAAGTTGCTCATATCGAAAATTCAACATTCCTTGAATCTTAACCAAAATAAAGTAAAAAACTATGTCATATTTCAAAATAATATCAATAAAACATTAATTGGCTCATTAAGAAAGGAGTGACCAAAAGACCACTTCCTATAGGTTCGGTTACAAGGAATTTTGGTTACGCATTAGGGTACCAAACAATGTTTTAAAGGGACAGTCTACACCAGAATTTTTATTGTTTTAAAAGATAGATAATCCCTTTATTACCCATTTCCCAGTTTTGCATAACCAACACAGTTATTATAATATACTTTTAACCTCTGTGATTATCCTGTATCTAAGCCTCTGCAAACTGCCCCTTTTTTCAGTTCTTTTGACAGACTTGCAGTCTAGCCAATCAGTGCCTGCTCCCAGATTACTTCACGTGCACGAGCACAGTGTTATCTATATGAAATACGTGCACTAACACCCTCTAGTGGTGAAAAACTGTTAAAATGCAATCTGAAAGAGGTGGGCTTCAAGGTCTAAGAAATTAGCATATGAACCTCCTAGGTTAAGCTTTCAACTAAGAATACCAAGAGAACAAAGCAAAATGGGTGATAAAAGTAAATTGGAAAATTGTTTAAAATGACATGCTCTATCTGAATCATGAAATTTTATTTTGGCCTAGACTGTCCCTTTAAATATATTTAAATCTATTTAAAGAGATAAGGGGAATATGCATAGAATAATAAGAAATTTACTGTATGTATATGTATGTCAATGCAAAAGCCCTTTGTCTGCTTTTTTTTCTGTTACCTCCGAGATCTCATATCTTTTAGCCCCTATAATTTTTGTGTGCAATATTTATTTTTTTATAATTTTTACTAGACAGTGTTAATATGAATATAACTGTACTTTGCAATGTATTTTTGAAGTGTTTCATAAAACTTTTATGTTGCTTAAAAATGTTAACTACAGCTCTTCAATCATGTAAAGAATTGTTGCTTAAAAGGCACGCACAATCGCAAGACTTGTAATATCTGTGCAATGGAAATTGATAGTAAAAAGACCATATTGCGCACGGAAAACTCATACCGCATGACTTGTAATCTTGTCCAAGGTAAAGAAAACTGCTTCAGATGTACAATGGAGCGCACACCCTGGCTCTGACAACAGCGAAAACACTCATGATAGAGCACCTACCGACTCCAGACCTCACAGCAGCATTGCACTGGCTTCTCCTGCACTCTTGACCTGTGTTAAGTATAGCATGGCTTTGACCGCTCTCGAGAGTCTGAAGCTATGCAAT
This sequence comes from Bombina bombina, assembly GCF_027579735.1. NCBI lineage: Eukaryota > Metazoa > Chordata > Amphibia > Anura > Bombinatoridae > Bombina > Bombina bombina. Next base: position 250,439,557 of record NC_069500.1, read on the forward strand.
TAGGTGGGAGAGATTGCTCAGCCTGTCTTGCTGCAAAATTTGCAAGGTGCGGCTTTGCAGCAGGCTCATAGCAAAGGAAATTATCAGACATGGAGTGGAGGGAAAGTACAGGTAGCCCTCAGTTTACGCCGGGGTTAGGTTCCAGAAGGAATGGTTGTAAATCTAAACCATTGTAAATTGAAGCCCAGTTTATAATGTAAGTCAATGGGAAGTGAAGGAGTTAGGTTCCAGGCCCCTCTCAAAATTGTCATAAGTAACATCTAATACATTATTTTTAAAGCTGTGAAATGAAGACTTTAAATGCTAAACAGCATTATAAACCTAATAAAATAACCACACAACACAGAATATATAATTAAACTAAGTTAAATTAACAAAAACATTTGCTAAACAGCATTATAAACCTAATAAAATAATCACACAGCACAGACTTTACTTGCATTTTCTGCAAACAGTTCTTTCTATGCATTCCAATCTGGACTGATTTATAGACAGGAAGATCTTGTTCCTTTGCAAGCTACTCGATAGCTCACAAGCGGACAGCTCCACCTACTGGCTATTTTAATCAATGCACTGCTTCTCAATGCTTTTCAATAGCAGTCACATGACTGAAAAAAAAGGTTGTTATTCTGAAACGGTGCAAATTGAACCGTTGTAAACCGAGGACCACCTGTATTCTGTTTGAATGTCTATTTTTTCTTTTTAAAATTGTATCACCTTATATTAATAATGACGCTTTATTATTAGCTATAAACATATAATATTGTATTTATTTTGTAAATACAATTTTTTTTTTGCAAGCATATGCTTAGGAAAATTGCGTCCCTACTTCTCAAAGCGATTGCTGAAACCTAGCAGTGATATTAAGCACACACCAATGACACTGTAACTGATACATACAATAACAAAAAAAAAAAGATATGAATTATATCAATTTATTCCAGCTCTCACTGTATACAGAGAGATCACAAGAAGAGGTTATATTTTCTTTTAAATCTGATACAAAAAAATATCTTTATACCTGATCTTTGACTATTTTGCCGTCAATTCCTTGATTTTTCTTTTTTAAAAGTGTTGATGAACTCTTCCGACAACAGAGACCTGAAAGCTTTGATCATTTTCCCATAAGGAGCAAAATGCAACCAACATTTATCTCTAAGGAGCAGAGAGGAAGCTGAACCAATTTCTCAAAGTAACAGAAAAATGCTTACTCTTTCTTTCTAAGGAATAAAGCAAGGATATACCTTAACCTGGATTACGTTGTTATAGTGATAATAATAGAGCACTATCTTAAAGTGATTGTTTTGTTTTTATGGTTACACATGCAAATGCTCAATTAACATGGTTCATGTTCTAGTCTAGTTTGCATCAATTTGTTTCTTTTGCTTTAAGGACAGTTTCTCTTTTTTCTGTGCTATAAATACGCATACATTCATAAACACAGAACAGAAGCAACAGTTAAAAAAATATTAAAGGGACACACACTAAAGTAAAAAATAAACGTTCATGAATTAGATAAAGCATGTCATTTTAAAAAACTTTACAATTTACTTTTGTTATCTAATGTGTTTTGCTCCCATTTATTTTAAGCATACCTCGCTATGCTAAGGAACAGCAATTGACTACTACAATTGGCTACTGAGAGCTAGCTGCTGATTGGTGGTTGAATATGTATGTCTCTTCTCATTGGCTCACCTGGTGTGTTAACCTAGCTCCCAGAAGTGCATTGATGTTTATTTAACAAAGGGTACAGAGAGGATGAAACAACTTTGATAACATAACAAAATTGGAAACTTATTCAAAATGTAATTCTCTATCAGCTAGATTACGAGTTTGGCGTTATGAGTGAAAAAACAGCGTTATGCTTCATAACACTGCTTTTTCCCTAACACCGCTATTACAAGTCTTGTAGGTTTAGGTGTACCGCACACCTTTTTGGCTGTCATCCAACGTCAGTACTGCACTTTTTCCCTAAGTGTCACAATGTGCATAAATAAAAAGAGAGAAGTGCTCAACCTGGGAACAAACAATAGCATAATAGCTTGTTCTATGGCAAGTTACCACCCAAGAAGCAGCCTCTTTTTGTTCAACATGTGCCTTTGACAGAGAAGAACTTTCCTGAAGCATATCAGTCTGATCCAGAATTCACAGTACAGTCCAGCCCCGAAATACAAGGCAATCCCTCTCTGAACGAGAGAAAGAGCAAAACCCCAGACGTACGTTTCGACCTATTGTGGGCCTTGTCAGTGAGGTGCAGCCATATCCCTCTAGGCACACTGAGCAATGGGACCACATCTGAATTCCCGCATCACACTTAGGGAGACTTCCCTAAGTGTCATAATTTGCATAAATAAAAAGAGAGAAGCGCTCAACCTGGGAAAAAACAATAGCATAATAGCTTGTTCTATGGCTAGTTACCACCCAAGAAGCAGCCTCTTTTTGCTCAACATGTGCCTTTCACAGAGAAGAACTTTCCTGAAGCATATAAGTCTGATCCTGACTTCACAGTACAGTTCAGCCCCGAAATACCAGGCAATCCCTCTCTGAAAGAGAGAAACAGCAAAACCCCAGACGTACGTTTCGGCCTATTGTGGGCCTCATCAGTGAGGTGCAGCCATATCCCTCTAGGCACATTGAGCAACGGATCCACGTCTGGATTCCCGCATCACACTTAGGGAGACTTCCCTAAGTGTCATAATTTGCATAAATAAAAAGAGAGAAGCACTCAACCTGGGAATGAACAATAGCATAATAGCTTGTTCTATGGCTAGTTACCACCCAAGAAGCAGACTCTTTTTGCTCAACATGTGCCTTTCACAGAGAAGAACTTTCCTGAAGCATATCAGTCTTATCCTGACTTCACAGTACAGTCCAGCCCAAAAATACCAGGCAATCCCTCTCTGAACGGGAGAAACAGCAAAACCCCAGACGTACATTTCGGCCTATTGTGGGCCTCGTCATTGAGGTGCAGCCATATCCCTCTAGGCACACTGAGCAACGGGTCCATGTCTTTTATTAACCCCTATTCCGCCACTCCCCAACATCATCGCCACTATAATAAACCTATTAACCCCTAAACCACTGCCCTCCCGCATCGCAAACACTATTTAAATATTATTAACCCCTAATCTGCCGTACACTGCCGCTATAATAAACCTATTAACCACTAAAACCACTAAAATATATATAGATTATTAACCCCTAAACCTCTAACCTCCCACATCACTAACTCTACATAAATATATTAACTCCTAAACCTAACCCTAACGTAACCCTAACCCTAAGTCAAGCCCTAACCCTAACGTAACACTAAGCCTAACACCCCCTAACTTAAATATAATTAAAATAAATTTAAATAAACCTTACAATTATTAACTAAATAATTCATATTTAAAACTAAATACATATTTATCTGTAAAAATATATATATCATGTTTGCACAATCATAAATATGCCCCACTGAAATTGAAAGAAAATGAATTAACACTGATGCGCTAATTCCAAAACCTTCTTCAAGGAGCCCCTGGGCACTGTAATAGAAAGATCAGTGTCGCGGATCCTTTAGCGCAAGCCCTGGGATCCGCTGTGCTAAGCCTCCTATTAGCACTTGCCAGGGCTCTGTGAAGAATGGTCTGGATTAGCGCGTTATAGGTATGAAACGCTTTAGGAGAACTTCTAGCAAAGGAACATTTGCATTTATTTAACAAAACAAATGTAAAAGTTCCACAAATAACAAAACAAATACCGAACAGCACGGTAGCCCAATATTCTGAAAACGACATTTTCAAAATATCTGGTCCGAAAGATTTGGCCATACAAAATCTTTCGCCTGTGCACATGTCTAGTTTTGAGTTAGGTTGCTTTTCCTCTAAATGTCTTTGGTTAGAGTGCTTTGCTAAAGGGACAATGAAGTCAAAATTAAACTTTCAGGATTCAAATATAGCATGTGACTTTTAACAATTTTCCAATTTACTTCTGTTACCAAATTTGTTTCTTATTTTTCTTGATACCCTTTTAACAAAGGATACCAAGAGAAACAAGTAAAATTGATAACATAATTAAAATGTTCTATAAAATGTTGAGCTCTTTCATATCCATTAATCGATCAAATCCATTAAAGTTTAATTTTGACTTTACTGTACTTTTCATTTTAGTGTGCTCAATGTGTAACAATAAAAGTATGAGAGTTGATTAAATTAAAGGAAATACAAATAAATGATCATTTGCTTAACATTCTTTCTTTTCATAGGTATTTTGGAGATATTTTCATACCTATGGTGTTCTTGATTAAGAAAACAAACTGCTAGATTATGAGTTCTGCGTTAGCTTTAAAAAGCAGCGTTAAGGGGTCCTAACGCTGCTTTTTAAAGCCCACTGGTATTACGAGTCAGACAGGAAAGGGTCTACCGCTCACTTTTCTTCCGCAACTTTTGCATACCGTAAATCCCCTTACGTCAATTGCGTATCCTATCTTTTTAATGGGATTTACCTAACGCTGGTATTACAAGTCTTGGAAGAAGTGAGCAGTACACCCTCTACCTCCAAGACTGCTACCGCATTTAAAAGTCAGTATTTAAGAATCTTATGGGCTAACGCCGGAACATAAAGCTCTTAACTACAGTGCTACAAAGTACACTAACATCCATAAACTACCTATGAACCCCTAAACCGAGGCCCCCCACATCGCAAACACTATAATAAAATTATTTAACCCCTAATCTGCCGACCGGACATCGCCACCACCTTCTTTATACCTATGAACCCCTAATCTTCTGCCCCTAACATCGCCGACACCTACATTATATTTATTAACGCCTAATCTGCCTTCCCCAACGTCGCCGCCACCTACCTACACTTATTAACCCCTAATCTGCAGACCGGACATCACCGTCACTATAATAAATGTATTAACCCCTAAATCGCCGCACTCCCACCTTGCAAACACTATAATAAATTTTATTAACCCATAATCTGCCATCCCTAACATCCCCGCCAGCTACCTACAATTATTAACCCCTAATCTCCCGCCCCCAACGTCACCACTACTATATTAAATGTATTTAACCCTAACACCCCCTAACTTAAATCTATTTTTAATAAATCTAAATAAAATTTCTAAAATTAAATAAATTATTCCTATTTAAAACTAAATACTTACCTATAAAATAAACCCTAATATAGCTACAATATAACTAATAGTTACATGGTAGCTATTTTAAGATTTATATTTATTTTACAGGCAACTTTGTATTTATTTTAACTAGGTACAATAGCTATTAAATAGTTAATAACTATTTAATAGCTACCTAGTTAAAATAATTACAAAATTACCTGTAAAATAAATCCTAACCTAAGTTACAAATACACCTAACACTACACTATCAATAAATTAATTAAATAAATTAAATACAATTATCTAACATAAAATACAATTAAATAAACTAAACTATATTACAAAAAAAAAACCCCACTAAATTACAAAAAATAAAAAAATATTACAAGAATTTTAATCTAATTACACCTAATCTAAGCTGAATATAAACGAAGGAAAGCAGGCACTGCATCAAGGTATCCTTAAAACCAAAAATCCTTTATTAGAAAAAGTTAAAAAAATTCACAGCTACATCCGCTGTATATCACGCACATAGTATAAGGCAGGAGTATGTAGGACACATAGGCTGTCTGACTAGTTTCGCGTCCCTGCAGGACGCTTATTCATAGACATGTTTAGGATATGGAGTGGCCAGTACTTAAAGGGGAGACTTGTACTTGATAGGCTGCTGACTCTAGTTAAATTAATCAACGTAACAGCCAAATCTCAATTAACCCCTGAAGGCCCAGGTCACTCATTTATTTATCCAAAACGTAATAATAAAAACAAAATAAAGAACCTCTTAGTTGCATAGTATCTGTGCATATACAAAAGATGATAATCTCACTTAAAAAACATATTGAGATGGTGACATACTTAGACAAGATATGGATAGAATGGAACAATTTGAAAAATTATTATACTTTAAAGTTGTATCAAACATAACAGGATAATATTTCAATAACGTTTACTATTTGCTTTTCCTTGTAGAGATAAACCAAATTGTTTGTAAGTATAGATACAAAATCTAATATTGAAACTTTATTAAGTTGGTACTTTGATGTTCACTTTTTAAACTGTTACATTTTTAAATTTTCAAGGATTTAGAACACCCTATAATAATTCATACATTAATTTGTTTCAAATAATTGTACATATGAATATATGTGTCAGTGGTGGAAGTATGATAAAATGACTATGTTTTATAATTCTTTCTGGTTAATAGTTCGTTAGATGTTTTTTAGGTGTCAATAAAGAGATTTATGTCACATTCACGGTTCATCCCCCAGGGTGAGCGTGTCTGTAACTTTAACATCCAAAATAATTCCTTTTTTTCTAGATATTTACATTTATTTCCTCCTCTTATAGGCATAATGACAGTGTCAATAATTTTAATGCTCATGTTAGCCACATTGGTAAAATGGTAACCATTGAAGTGGTTAGCAACCGCAGAATCCTTATTATAATTTCTTGTATCTCTGGTATGTTCATTAAAACGCTTTCTGGCCTCCCTAGAGGTTTGACCTGTATATTGTGATTGGCATAAATTGCAGGTGAGAAGGTACACCACAAAAGTGGTACTACAATTTGCATAGAAATCTGTGGTGAATTCCTTTCCTGTACTAGTACTAATAAACTGATTACCTTCCTGGATGTGGGCACACATATTACAATTGCGTCTGCCCCATTTATAATTTCCCTTATGTTTAAGCCAATCCTGTTTTTTTTCTTTGGTTCTCATAACTAGGCTATGGGATATGGCTTGGCCTAGTGTTTTTGATTTTTTGGGAACATATTTGATGTTATTAATAAAATGTTTTAATATGTCATCTGCTGAGAGAATATGGGAATGTTTTTTTAAAATTTTTTACAATCTCATTGTATTGTTTAGAATATGCTGTAGTAAAAACTATGGCATCTTTGAAACTTGAATCTTTTCTCTTGTCTGTATTTTGTGTTTTAGAAACTCTGTTATAATTTTTAATTTCTTTACAACATTTTTCTAGACTGTTAGCATTGTAACCTCTGCAAATCAATCTATTTTTGAGATCCAATGATTGTGACTCATATATTTGATCAGACTTGGTATTTCTCCGTATTCTGATAAATTGACTGCGTGGTATAGCTTTAAACACATGCGTGGGATGTTGAGAAGTGGCATATAAAATAGTGTTACCAGCTGTCTCTTTGCGAAAGGTGCTAGTGACAATATGATTGTCACTGATTTGTAACGTGAGATCTAAATAATTAACACTATTAGTACTAAACATCCCTGTAAATTTAAGATTAAATGAGTTTACATTGATGTATTCCAAAAATTTGTCAAACTCTGTTACATTTAATGGTTTTTTTACAATGACCAACAGGTCATCAATGTAACGGATATATAGTAGAATGTCTTCAAGCCAAGGATTGTGTATGCTATAGATATGTGACAACTCCCACCAGGAGACGTACAAGTTTGCAAATGTGGGGGCAAATTTTTCCCCCATGGCAGTGCCACATATCTGATTGTAAAAACATCCATCAAACCAAAAGTAATTATGTGAGAGTAAGAATCTTAAAACTCTAAATCTAGGCGTTAGTTTTATAATGTTTGTATTACTGTTCTGTTATTCATTATAATTATGGAAAAATCCTTGATAGATTTACAATTATATACTTTGGACTCTTACCAATGATATTCACATTTATTTACACCACAGACTGGACTGTCTTCTAGCAACTAAACATATTTGCCGCCCTGATAAAACCATTAGTTTTCTGTCAAGTTGTTGTAATTTTGTTATAATAATATGACATGATATGATCTTTTTCTTTCCAATAAAAAGAAATAAAAAAAAAATATGGAGGAAAAACATAATTTATGTAAGAACTTACCTGATAAATTCATTTCTTTCATATTAGCAAGAGTCCATGAGCTAGTGACGTATGGGATATACATTCCTACCAGGAGGGGCAAAGTTTCCCAAGCCTCAAAATGCCTACAAATACACCCCTCACCACACCCACAAATCAGTTTAACGAATAGCCAAGAAGTGGGGTGATAAGAAAAAAGTGCGAAAGCATATAAAATAAGGAATTGGAATAATTGTGCTTTATACAAAAAAATCATAACCACCACAAAAAAGGGCGGGCCTCATGGACTCTTGCTAATATGAAAGAAATGAATTTATCAGGTAAGTTCTTACATAAATTATGTTTTCTTTCATGTAATTAGTAAGAGTCCATGAGCTAGTGACGTATGGGATAATGACTACCCAAGATGTGGATCTTTCCACGCAAGAGTCACTAGAGAGGGAGGGATAAAATAAAGACAGCCAATTCCTGCTGAAAATAATCCACACACAAAATAAAGTTTAATGAAAAACATAAACAGAAGATTCAAACTGAAACCGCTGCCTGAAGTACTTTTCTACCAAAAACTGCTTCAGAAGAAGAAAATACATCAAAATGGTAGAATTTAGTAAAAGTATGCAATAAGGACCAAGTTGCTGCTTTGCAAATCTGATCAACCAAAGCTTCATTCCTAAATACCCAGGAAGTAGAAACTGACCTAGTAGAATGAGCTGTAATCCTTTGAGGCAGAATTTTACCCGACTCGACATAGGCATGATGAATTAAAGATTTCAACCAAGATGCCAAAGAAATGGCAGAAGCTTTCTGGCCTTTTCTAGAACCGGAAAAGATAACAAATAGACTAGAAGTCTTTCGGAAAGACTTAGTAGCTTCAACATAATATTTCAAAGCTCTAACAACATCCAAAGAATGCAACGATTTCTCCTTAGAATTCTTAGGATTAGGACATAATGAGGGAACCACAATTTCTCTACTAATGTTGTTGGAATTCACAACCTTAGGTAAAAATTCAAAAGAAGTTCGCAACACCGCCTTATCCTGATGAAAAATCAGAAAAGGAGACTCGCAAGAAAGAGCAGATAATTCAGAGACTCTTCTAGCAGAAGAGATCGCCAAAAGGAACAAAACTTTCCAAGAAAGTAATTTAATGTCCAATGAATGCATGGGTTCAAAAGGAGGAGCTTGAAGAGCCCCCAGAACCAAATTCAAACTCCAAGGAGGAGAAATTGACTTAATGACAGGTTTTATACGAACCAAAGCTTGTACAAAACAATGAATATCAGGAAGATTAGCAATCTTTCTGTGAAAAAGAAAAGAAAGAGCAGAGATTTGTCCTTTCAAAGAACTTGCGGATAAACCTTTATCTAAACCAACCTGAAGAAACTGTAAAATTCTCGGAATTCTAAAAGAATGCCAAGAAAAATTATGAGAAAGACACCTAAGAAATATAAGTCTTCCAGACTCTATAATATATCTCTCTAGATACAGATTTACGAGCCTGTAACATAGTATTAATCACAGAGTCATAGAAACCTCTTTGACCAAGAATCAAGCGTTCAATCTCCATACCTTTAAATTTAAGGATTTGAGATCCTGATGGAAAAAAGGACCTTGCGACAGAAGGTCTGGTCTTAGCGGAAGAGTCCACGGATGGCAAGAGGCCATCCGGACAAGATCCGCATACCAAAACCTGTGAGGCCATGCCGGAGCTACCAGCAGAACAAACGAGCATTCCTTCAGAATCTTGGAGATTACTCTTGGAAGAAGAACTAGAGGCGGAAAGATATAGGCAGGATGATACTTCCAAGGAAGTGATAATGCATCCACTGCTTCCGCCTGAGGATCCCGGGATCTGGACAGATACCTGGGAAGTTTCTTGTTTAGATGAGACGCCATCAGATCTATTTCTGGAAGTTCCCACATTTGAACAATCTGAAGAAATACCTCTGGGTGAAGAGACCATTCGCCTGGATGCAATGTTTGGCGACTGAGATAATCCACTTCCCAATTGTCTATACCTGGGATATGAACCGCAGAGATTAGACAGGAGCTGGATTCCGCCCAAACCAGAATTCGAGATACTTCTTTCATAGCCAGAGGACTGTGAGTCCCTCCTTGATGATTGATGTATGCCACAGTTGTGACATTGTCTGTCTGAAAACAAATGAACGATTCTCTCTTCAGAAGAGGCCAAGACTGAAGAGCTCTGAAAATTGCACGGAGTTCCAAAATATTGATCAGTAATCTCACCTCCTGAGATTCCCAAACTCCTTGTGCCGTCAGAGATCCCCACACAGCTCCCCAACCTGTAAGACTTGCAACTGTTGAAATTACAGTCCAGGTCGGAAGAACAAAAGAAGCCCCCTGAATTAAACGATGATCTGTCCACCACGTTAGAGAGTGTCGTACAATCGGTTTTAAAGATATTAATTGAGATATATTTGTGTAATCCCTGCACCATTGATTCAGCATACAGAGCTGAAGAGGTCGCATGTGAAAACGAGCAAAGGGGATCGCGTCCGATGCAGCAGTCATAAGACCTAGAATTTCCATGCATAAGGCTACCGAAGGGAATGATTGTGACTGAAGGTTTCGACAAGCTGAAATCAATTTTAGACGTCTCTTGTCTGTCAAAGACAGAGTCATGGACACTGAATCTATCTGGAAACCCAGAAAGGTTACCCTTGTCTGAGGAATCAATGAACTTTTTAGTGAATTGATCCTCCAACCATGATCTTGAAGAAACAACACAAGTCGATTTGTATGAGATTCTGCTAAATGTAAAGACTGAGCAAGTACCAAGATATCGTCCAAATAAGGAAATACCACAATACCCTGTTCTCTGATTACAGACAGAAGGGCACCGAGAACCTTGGTAAAAATTCTTGGAGCTGTAGCTAGGCCAAACGGCAGAGCCACAAACTGGTAATGCTTGTCCAGAAAAGAGAATCTCAGGAACTGATAATAATCTGGATGAATCGGAATATGCAGATATGCATCCTGTAAATCTATTGTGGACATATAATGCCCTTGCTGAACAAAAGGCAAGATAGTCCTTACAGTTACCATTTTGAACGTTGGTATCCTTACATAACGATTCAATATTTTTAGATCCAGAACTGGTCTGAAGGAATTCTCCTTCTTTGGTACAATGAAGAGATTCGAATAAAAACCCAGCCCCTGTTCCAGAACTGGAACTGGCATAATTACTCCAGCCAACTCTAGATCTGAAACACATTTCAGAAATGCTTGAGCTTTTACTGGATTTATTGGGACACGGGAAAGAAAAAATCTCTTTGCAGGAGGTCTTATCTTGAAACCAATTCTGTACCCTTCTGAAACAATGTTCTGAATCCAAAGATTGTGAACAGAATTGATCCAAATTTCTTTGAAAAAACGTAACGTGCCCCCTACCAGCTGAGCTGGAATGAGGGCCGCACCTTCATGTGGACTTAGAAGCTGGCTTTGCTTTTCTAGAAGGCTTGGATTTATTCCAGACTGGAGATGGTTTCCAAACTGAAACTGCTCCTGAGGATGAAGGATCAGGTTTTTGTTCTTTGTTGAAACGAAAGGAACGAAAACGATTATTAGCCCTGTTTTTACCCTTAGATTTTTTATCCTGTGGTAAAAAAGTTCCTTACCCACCAGTAACAGTTGAGATAATAGAATCCAACTGAGAACCAAATAATTTGTTACCCTGGAAAGAAATGGAAAGTAGAGTCGATTTAGAAGACATATCAGCATTCCAAGTTTTAAGCCATAAAGCTCTTCTAGCTAAAATAGCTAGAGACATAAACCTGACATCAACTCTGATAATATCAAAAATGGCATCACAGATAAAATTATTAGCATGTTGAAGAAGAATAATAATATTATGAGAATCATGATCTGTTACTTGTTGCGCTAAAGTTTCCAACCAAAAAGTTGAAGCTGCAGCAACATCAGCCAAAGATATAGCAGGTCTAAGAAGATTACCTGAACACAGATAAGCTTTTCTTAGAAAGGATTCAATTTTCCTATCTAAAGGATCCTTAAACGAAGTACCATCTGACGTAGGAATAGTAGTACGTTTAGCAAGGGTAGAAATAGCCCCATCAACTTTAGGGATTTTGTCCCAAAATTCTAATCTGTCAGACGGCACAGGATATAATTGCTTAAAACGTTTAGAAGGAGTAAATGAATTACCCAAATTATTCCATTCTCTGGAAATTACTTCAGAAATAGCACCAGGAACAGGAAAAACTTCTGGAATAACCACAGGAGATTTAAAGACCTTATCTAAACGTTTAGATTTAGTATCAAGAGGACCAGAATCCTCAATTTCTAAAGCAATTAGTACTTCTTTAAGTAAAGAATGAATAAATTCCATTTTAAATAAATATGAAGATTTATCAGCATCAACCTCTGAGACAGAATCCTCTGAACCAGAAGAGTCATTAGAATCAGAATGATGATGTTCATTTAAAAATTCATCTGTGTAAAGAGAAGTTTTAAAAGATTTTTTATGTTTACTAGAAGGAGGAATAACAGACATAGCCTTCTTGATGGATTCAGAAACAAAATCTCTTATGTTATCAGGAACATTCTGAACATTAGATGTTGATGGAACTGCAACAGGTAATGGTACATTACTAAAGGAAATATTATCTGCATTAACAAGTTTGTCATGACAATTAATACAAACAACAGCTGGAGGAACAGCTACCAAAAGTTTACAGCAGATACACTTAGCTTTGGTAGTTCCAGCACCAGACAGCGATTTTCCTGAAGTATCTTCTGACTCAGATGCAACGTGAGACATCTTGCAATATGTAAGAGAGAAAACAACATATAAAGCAAAATTGATCAAATTCCTTAAATGACAGTTTCAGGAATGGGAAAAAATGCCAAGGAACAAGCTTCTAGCAACCAGAAGCAAAGAAAAATGAGACTTAAATAATGTGGAGACAAAAGCGACGCCCATATTTTTTTTTAGCGCCAAATAAGACGCCCACATTATTTGGCGCCTAAATGCTTTTGGCGACAAAAATGACGCCACGTCTGGAACGCCGACATTTTTGGCGCAAAAGAACGTCAAAAATGACGCAACTTCCGGCGACACGTATGACACCGGAAACAGAAAAGATTTTTTGCGCCAAAAAAGTCTGCGCCAAGAATGACGCAATAAAATGAAGCATTTTCAGCCCCCGCGAGCCTAACAGCCCATAGGGAAAAAAGTCAAATTTTTAAGGTAAGAAAAAATAATTGATTCAAGTGCATAATCCCAAATATGAAACTGACTGTCTGAAAATAAGGAATGTTGAACATCCTGAGTCAAGGCAAATAAATGTTTGAATACATATATTTAGAACTTTATTAAAAAAGTGCCCAACCATAGCTTAGAGTGTCACAGAAAATAAGACTTACTTACCCCAGGACACTCATCTACATGTTTGTAGAAAGCCAAACCAGTACTGAAACGAAAATCAGCAGAGGTAATGGTATATATATATAAGAGTATATCGTCGATCTGAAAAGGGAGGTAAGAGATGAATCTCTACGACCGATAACAGAGAACCTATGAAATAGACCCCGTAGAAGGAGATCATTGAATTCAAACAGGCAATACTCTCCTCACATCCCTCTGACATTCACTGCACGCTGAGAGGAAAACCGGGCTCCAACCTGCTGCGGAGCGCATATCAACGTAGAATCTAGCACAAACTTACTTCACCACCTCCATAGGAGGCAAAGTTTGTAAAACTGATTTGTGGGTGTGGTGATACGTCATTAGCTCATGGACTCTTGCTAATTACATGAAAGAAACACAATTTAGTATGTTAAAACTAAACCAAACAATAGGATGAACATTAAAGGGACATTGACATATTTTTTCTCATAAATCAGCTCCTTCACAGATCAAGCCATCACTGAGCAACATGCAGAAGGGTAAATCTGAATTGTAGAGTTCTAATTGTAGCATTAAAGCATTGAAAGCTATGCAGAATAGCTGACTAGAAAAATATATCCTAAACATCTCTATGTAAAACAAGGAAGATATTTTACCTCAAGATTTCCTCAGAGGCCAAATACCATTATAAAGGGATTTTAAGCAGCAAAACAGTCATGTTATTGCCCTCCTCAGTTTAAGGAAGTTTACTATGAAATCTCACAAGATCTTAGTAAAATCTCATTAGATCACAGTAAAGAAAAGCAAAACCTCAGCACTGATGCTGATTGGCTGTTTTTTTTCCAACACGCAGCTGGCAGTAACTGAAGGGTACATTTTTGCATAGCACTTACTATTGTGAGCTGAATTTTTTTTATGTAAAATATCTTCCTTTCTTACATATAGATAGATGTTCATGTGATATTTTCTTGTCAGCTTTTTACAGTTATACTTAATCACTTTCAAGTGATTTAGCATATAGGTATTATGTCCCTTTAAGTAAAATTACTTCCCCAAATACACAACACTACAATAAAAAAAAATCATGGTGATTATATGCTCATGCAGGTCTCAAACAGGATAAAGAACTCCAAAATACACTGCTATATACAAAATAAATTACAAAATAGAAAGTGCAAAGTTTAAATGCAATAAAACTTAATCTGAAGTGTAAAGTAATATAAAATACAAAGCATAAAGTGTAAATGCAGCAGAACTGTTATGTCATGCAGTGCTATATTGCACTGGATTTTCTCCCCTTCACATACAGAAATGCAGGGAACACCCCTTGGAGAAGTATAGCAAAATCTGCCTTTTAAGATTTAAACTAGGAATCTCGTAGTGCTAGAGGAATATTTTAGATCATCTCACCTGAGCGGAGAGCTTTATAGTTCATCAGGCTCTAAGGAGCCGATTATCTAAAGGTTTCTGGGCTTGCAAGATTATTTAAGAATGCTTGCCATTCCTTGTGTGCACAGCGTAAATTGTAATCAAAGTACACTGGATGTGCAAAAAAAAACATCAAAATAAAAAAATACAAAGTGTAATTGGTTTTTTTCATAAAATTGGCTAAATATGGGCCTTCCATGGGCGTGTATTAAATTTTCTCTCAAATCCTAGCTTAATTCTCTAAACATTGCAAATGAAAAGGTGGTGAGGTTGTGATAAAATACTAAAAATACCCTAATGGAAAAAAAACATGCATACGGAAATATAGGTGCATGTAAGATGCTATACGCAGAAAGCAGCATAACATGATTTATATGGGCTGCAGGATTTAATTTTTAAAGTGCAACCCCTGCTCACTGCTAACTATGCCATACAAAGAGCAGTTCACCTTTCCAGTAAGCTCCATTAAAATAAATAGTAGGCATCTCACTACTCACCGAAACTGCCTCTTATTCAAGATAATTTTCGCCGTAAAAAAACATGTCTGATCTGGTGAGGTTCCTTAGACCCCCGCTGTGTATAGGCCAGATCCCTGTGCTAAAGAAGTGAGTTACTCACTTGATCTACCCCTCCTGGAACATCAACTCTGTTATGATTTTTGTTATCTGCCAAAAGAAATACCTGCACTTGAAAGCTGCAGCTTTAAATTTCAAAATTCACCTGAAGTGACCACAACCTAATCATTTCCCTTCTATTTACATTTGAGAGAGAATTCTGTCAGTAAGAAATCTATTAGCTGGATACCTAGCACTTAGCTTAGCGTGAGCTTCCTCGTATGTACTTTGAAGAATAGGACATTTCAGCTTACAATGTTATTGCAAATGATTTAGAATAAAACAAAAAACCTTGTTGTGATTTTAATATTGTACATCGATCATAAGGATTAACATAATACAAAGCTACAGGGTGGGTAATGTGCCATTATTGGGTTAGACCACAGGTAATTTGGTCCATTTAAAGTGAAGGTTAAGTTTTCATGTTTTGAAGACATTAATGCATCCTTGACTAACATAATAAGCTGATCGCTAAGTTTATTTCATTTCATATAACATATTTTAAAAAATGTAAATTATAGTAAGCTGCCTACCGTTGGCATGTAAACTCCTCCCCACCTCAGCTTCTGGATTTTTTATGCTGTTACGTATCGGAAGTGTTGGGCATGTGCAAATCTCCAATTTCTAGGCCTAATGTGCATGCCAAACTCGTCAATCTCAACCAACAATGCGCATGCATTAATCGCCATTTGCAACATAGTATTGAAAGAATAACTATACAGTATTCATTCAGTACAATGTTGTGTGATCGAGAGAGCAGCAGTTTTTTTCTAGCCGTGACCCGTTTGCAATGATATTTACTGTGGGTGGTCCGACTGAAAGCTATCACGCATGCGCAAAACGGGAGCATGCGTTAGAGTACAAGATGTAGAATAGGACAGTAGCGCATGCGCTTTTTGAATAGTAGGCAGGTGACGAATATCTAACGGCCAGAATTTCAATTGGTAGTTTGGAGAATGTGATCAAGAAGAAAAAACAAACAAAAACAAAAACGGGTTGATTGTGTTAATCTTAAAATATCGATTTTATACGGCGATAACTTTTTTTCAAGATGATTTCATACAGGTTGATGAATGAAACTCATATTAATTTGTGACAGAGAATTTAATTCTATTTCAACATACAGGTAAGACATGTAAGTTAACCTTCACTTTAAGGTTATGGCCAAACAAATATTTTGAACATAAAAATGATTTTCTTCACTAACACAGACAACTTTAGCCACATATCAAATATATATATTTTTTCCAGTGAGCCATATGAGAAAACTGGACATATTTTAGTCTTTTGTGGTCAATCAGTAGGTCAATTGCTTGCTAGAGTATTTTCCAAAACTGAAAAGTCAAAATATCTGTTTATTTAAAATAGTTATTTAGTTTTTAGGGTGAGATTTATCAAGCAAATTGCTACCATGGCTGCACTACTTACCCCCTTCGTTGCTATGGAAGCACGTTTGCATTGCACCTAACTTGTAATACCAGTGCACATCAGCGTGCGCTGGTATTACAAAGTAGAGCGCAAAGATCTCTTTAGCGAAAGCGATATATTGTGCTTCACTTATAATCTGGCCCTTTGTATTTTATGTTTATTTATAAGATTAGAATTAGCCAGATCATGATTCCAACCATATTTATATATCCGAATGAGTGCACCAGGAACTGTACTAACGTTAGTGCAGATGCTGGGAGCCGAATGGCTAATCCTCCTGTTAGTGTGGCCAGGTCTCTGGCAAGAAGAGGATTGGGTTAGTGCGCTCTCCAGTGCACGTTAGGGAACTTTTCACCTGTAGCTTTGATACATTTACATTTGTTTTAACGAAAATTCAGTATTTGTTTAATTTTAAACAGAATGAATACAGAATAGTGCAGCCAAAAAATACTCAGGGAAACAAATTTCCTTGAATATCTGGTCCAAAGCAAAATTTTCGTGGCTACACATGACAATTATATATATACTTTTAAAGAAGCAGATATATTTATGTTTGTATATAAGATCAAATATTGCACCAACGAATATTATGTTTACACAAAATTTAAAGGGGCGTTGTGGATTCCATTCTAGTCAGGCAAGCGTTACTGTTTTTAATGTTTATTTTTGTTATTTGAAAACATCAATACCACTTCTATTTGCGTACATACTCTGTGGAATTTAACAAGGGTGTTTTATGTGCTGTCAAACAAATTCTTCATACCTTCTTTTTTTTTTAATATAGCAGCAGTACACCTAAATAATATTCATTTTTATTGAATATTTTGATTATATATCATTATTTACAGTCACGTAATTCTAACTGCTGGTGCTCTACTACTTAAAATGTAAAACTAATTTGCAGCTGATGCCTTTAATCAGTAGAAGTCAGTGGGAATGATTACCGTGATCAAAGAGCTCCAGTTAAATGTTACGCAAAACTAAAAAGTTTCATAAAACACATGAATAAAGGGAAAAATTAAAAGTGGAGCGCTAAAGGTTACACACATATTACAAGTTGAAAGTGAACACGATCGCTTGAGCGCAATTGAAGTTAACATTCTTTGGGTTAGTGTGACCTCAGAACAGTTAACTGTTTTGTGAAACAAAAGTGTCACAAAACACATCAAAAATGCATTTAAATCCCCAGTTACACTCATAATAACTCTATTAAAAATTATTTAAAAAAATATTACACAAATAAGTTAGAAGAGCTCAAAGATCTGAGGTCTCAGGTGTTAGGAAAAAAAGGCAGACAAGGGGCTTTAACATAGAGAAACAGATATATATACATGTGTAAATATGTTTATGTTTGTAAATATATATATATGTTTATATGTTTGTACATGTATATTTATGTATTTATATGTATATTTATGTATTTATATGTATATTTATGTATTTATATGTGTATTTATGTATTTACAGACGTATATACACAAATAAACACATAAATACATATGTACAGTGTGTACATATATATATATATCACTGCGGAATCTACAAATAACCGATAATATATATATATATATATATATATTTGTGTGTGTGCATTGGAGCCCTTTGCAGTTAAGTTGCTAAAAACATGTAAAATCATATTTATGCAATAATCATATTTAATAAAGTGCTATACTGTGTATGTAAAGTAAATATTTAATATTCCAATGTTCTCCACATAGGAATGTATTTTTAAATCTATATTCCAATATATAAATATATATATATATATATATATATATATATATATATATATATATATATATATATATGTATAATTATATATATATACCATATATATATATATATATATATATATATATATACTGTATATAATATATATATATATATATATATATATATATATATATATATAATAAGTCATAAAGACACAGCATGTTCAATCTGCATACATTTATTCCACTTGTGGGCCTTTGTCTAGTTTACATTACCCACAATCCCATCCTTTTATACCCACAGTGTTCTATTGAAACCAAATTTACACTCTCTAATACATTTCATGCTACGCCATCTAGTGGTAACAGTTCCAAATTGTATTCTTTGCCTTTGTTCTTATTTTCTTTTGTTACTTTTTCGTACTAGAAGGAACAAAGTATCAGTTGGCTGCAATTTGGAAACATATGAAACAAACCCATCCTAAACTCCTTTATCAATTATGTACAATTATTCATATACATCATTACCCAACACAAAGCCAATTCTCAAAAAATATTTTAATTTAAAGAAACTTGTTAGAGATAAATAGGTATTTGAACCTCTAGATTGTACAGTGTCCAATTCATGTATCCATTTAGCTTCCCTTTGGAACAATTATTTATTTCTACCCCCCCCCTTCTCGTTTTAGTGGAGGGATGTGATCTATTTGGCTGCATTGTAGACGGGAGACCGGGTGTCTTTTCTCCAGAAAATGTTTGGCTACTGATTGGTCAGTCTCACCATTTCCAATGGCTTGCCTTATGCTGGATCTATGCATTGCCAGCCTTTTTTTGAGCATATATTCAGTTTTATCAATTTAAACATCCCCACACTGGCTTTTAATCATGTATATTCACAATTTAATGGATATTTCAGTTTATATTTTTTACCAGTATGGCTCTGAGTAAATGTATCATCCATGATTAAACTGTCACAAGTTATAGACCCATGACATCGGTATATTCCTGGTTTCCTTACTAGAAAGTGTGATGCTTCCTTTTTTTATATTTGTTAACCAGATCTGCTTGTATCAGCATGTCCTTAATGTTCCTTCCTCTTCTATATGAAAAAATAGGTTGCCTAAGTTAACACGTGAGTGGGAGTGATAAATTGTGCTCCACTCGTAATCTAGCCCAATATCAGCTGCCAAAGGGCCGGATTACAAGTGGTGCACTAATGGCAGCATGGGACACGATAATGAGTTTCGCTGGACCACGCTTCCATTAGCACACAACTTGATATTCCATGTCCATGGTAAATCCCATTTACCAGAGAATAGTTAGTGTAGCTGACATCGCTCTAGCATAACCTTTACTTTCAATGGATATCACTAACACACTAAATAGCACTCATATTACAAGTTGAAAGTTATAAGTTGCACTCAAGCTCAAGTAAAAACTGTGCAAGACTATTTTCTTGAGACCTGAAGAAAAAGTGTAAGGGTTAAAAAAAAAAATCACAAAACACATCAAAACATATTAAAATAAAGTATTACACTCATATATACACTTTTTAACAAAAATATTTTTGTGCAATAATTTTTCAAATAAATTTTATTAGATTTTATTAGACCAGAGCTCTGAGTTAGCGCTAACTTGATGCACGTTAACTTCAATTGTGATCAAGCAATCGCGTTTACTTTCAACTTGTAATATGAGCAAAAAACCTGACATGCGCAAACACATGTGATAAATCTCTTATCATTTGATCATTTGAGCTTAACTGTTAGCACTCCACTGGTAATCTAACTCTCTCTCTCTCTCTCTATATATATATATACTATATATATTCACATATGGAACAGCACACTTTCATTTAATCAAAACCTAGAGTTCTTGAAATAATTAATATATATAGTTATCTATCTCTGTATATATTCATATAGATATACAGGTATAGATATATATTTTACAAAATAATATTCAGATCTATAGTGTATAGAAATAACTGTTTAAAAATAAAAAGAGCATTTTTTCCTATGTGAAGAACACAGGAATGTGAAGAATTCCTATTACACCTTCGACTTTAATGAAGTTTATTAGCGCATGATCAATAACTAATAAGGCTTTTTGTAGTATGCCCCTTAGAGGTCCATGAAGAGAAGGAGTTAGCGTGGTTGCAATAACCAAAGTTAACACCCCTCTGTCTTTCGCTCATGTGCTAGCTTTTTAGTTTTCTACTTCTATTTTCTACTAATATGTGCATTAATTTGGCCACGCTAATTTTTTACTTTGAGCACAGTTAGCACTCGAGCAAAATAAAATTAGTGCACCACTTGTAATCTGGCTCAAAATTGGAAAATTTGCAATCCTTATCCATAATAAGATAATAATTTAATAATATAAATATCTTAATATAAAAATGTAATTAATAAAAAAAAAAATCTTATATAATTATATAATCAATTTAAAAAATACATGTAAACTAATACACTAAAAAGAAGTTAATTAATTTTGTAATCAACTATGCATAGCAATAACATATGGCTTAGCCAAAAAATATATATATCTCCAGTTCACAAAGAACCGCTACCGCCTTTAATAATTATCCAGAAAACGTGTTTTCTTGACAGAATGGATACAATAAATGCATTAGACATACATCATTTATTTAATTACTATATTTAAGGCTTCAACAGCTCCTTTATCTTATATATTTAATAAGCTGAATATAGTCCCATTAAAAGTATTTTTTTTATATTGACAGACAGAAATTGAACTCAAATGTAATATTTTTACAGAAATTCATTTATTGCAGTAAGTGATGAAACTGTTGGAGTATGAGATTTTTTCCACTGGAAAATAACACTTGTGGTTTTCAAAACTGATAAGGTATAGAAGCTAGGAATTAAACCATCCTCTTTATTCCCTTTGCTGGTAATTGCTTTCATTTAAAGAGCAGATCAGGATTTTTTAAAATGAGCCAGTATTTCTTTATGTATTTTAGAGTCTTAACACCTCTTTTCATTCCATTTGGCAGCTGTCATTTTTTTTTCAAATACTCATTTGAGACAATGGGGCCCATTTATCAAGCTCCGAATGGAGCTTGTGGGCCCGTGTTTTTGGCGAGTCTTCAGAATCACCAGAAACACAAGTTATGGAGCAGCGGTCTAAAGACCTCTGCTCCATAACCCTGTCTGCCTGCTCTGATGAGGCGGACAGGAATCGCCGGAATTCAACCCGATCGAGTACGATCGGGTTGATTGACACCCCCCTACTGGAGGCCAATTGGCCGCGAGTCTGCAGGGGGTGGCGTTGCACCAGCAGCTCTTGTGAGCTGCTGGTGCAATGCTGAATACGCAAAGCATATTGCTCTCCGCATTCAGCGATGTCTGTCGGACCTGATCCGTACTGTTGGATCAGGTCCGACAGACATATGATAAATAGGCCCCAATGATTGAGCTTCATCTCAAGTTATAAAAAACACATCATGATTATTTATTAGCAGCATACTACAGTATTTGTGTTTGACGAATTAGGTGCAATGACCAGTCAGACCAGTCCTCTAGGGAGCAGTCGCAATATATATATATATATATATAGGTACCAGTGTTACTGGCAAGTCACCCTAATCTTAATCATGACCCCCTGCAATTAACCCTAACTGAACCAGCTTTGATCCCAAAATACTACTTGTTTCCCCAGTATGACATTCCCTTACAGAAATTATCTCTAAATCTGACTCCACTATTAATACTTTTGATTTAACAATAAATTTCAGACTGGGTATAGAAGGTCTTTGATGAATTTCCATGACCTTTTTAACTTTTATACCATGGGGCCTATTTATCCGCCCCTTTTAGTGGCCGATTGGCCGCAAATCTGCAGGGGGCGGTATTGCACCAACAGTTCACCAGAACTGTTGGTGCAATGATAAATGCCGACAGCGTATACTGTCGGCAATATCGGATCATGTCCGCTGGCACGTTCTTAAATAGGCCTCTATTTCTGTTCATCACTCTTGTGTTGTCAGTTTCACTTGTATCTTCTCTTTGTGTTCACCTTTTTATGGATACCAAACGTCTTTAACCAATGTGTCTCTTGATACACATTTTGGATATTTCAATGTGGCAAAACACAATTTATGCAAAATCATTAAAAATAAGTGTCTATTAAATTGTCTATGCAAAATTCTATTTAAGAAATACTTTGCACAGTTTATGCAACCAAAGAAAATTAAAGAAAATGAAAAAATACTGACAAAAACGTCATTATTAATTTGTTTCCTTTCATTTTTTTAAGGGGTTAATAATTACCTTAACATGCTCTGCAGATCGAACTAACCTGATCCTCTTCTGACCAGAGCACCAGCTGCACTAACAGGAGGCTTTGAGTGCTCTCCCCTCCCAGGACTTGTACTAAAGTTATTGCAGGTCCTGAGAACTGAGACTTGCTGTTATTGCTGCCGGGGGTCTGGCAAGAAGAGTATCGGGTTAGCTCGTTCTGCAGAGCATGTTAAAGGGACATTAAACGCCTTGAGATGGTAATATAAAATGATAAATCATATATATTAAAAAAAAACTTTGCAATATACTTCCATTATTTATTTTGTCCCATTTTCCTGGAATTCCATTCTGAAGTTGTGAGCTTTTCAGTTCCTGTTAGAAATGGAAATGCAGAACATTGTTATATTCCAAACAGCCATTGGCTGCTCACTCTAGTGACCTATTTATAACTGTCCCTAATTGGCCACAGCAGAGAAGGTAACCTAAGTTACAACATGGCAGCTCCTATTGTTTTATAGACACTAAAACTTTACATTTATTTTGTCAATATTTAAACAGCTAATAAAACTTTAAAAAAAAAATGCATCTACATGTTATTCTCAGACTAATCTTTTCTTTAAATGCATCATTCTATCTAGTATTTATTTACCGCTAGATTTAGAGTTCTACAGCCAAAGGGGTGCGTTAGCTACGCGTGCTTTTTTCCCCCGCACCTTTTAAACACTGCTGGTATTTAGAGTTCACAGAAGGGCTGCGTTAGGCTCCAAAAAGGGAGCGTAGAGCATAATTTACCGACACTGCAACTCTCAATACCAGCGGTGCTTACGGACGCGGCCAGCTTCAAAAACGTGCTCGTGCACGATTCCCCCATAGGAAACAATGGGGCCATTTGATTTGAAAAAAAAACTAACACCTGCAAAAAAGCAGCGTTCAGCTCCTAACGCAGCCCCATTGTTTCCTATGGGGAAACACATCCTAAGTCTGCACCTAACACCCTAACATGAACCCCGAGTCTAAACACCCCTAACCTTACACTTATTAACCCCTAATCTGCCGCCCCCACTATCGCTGACACCTGCATATTTTTTTTAACCCCTAATCTGCCGCTCTGTACACCGCCGCCACCTACGTTATCCCTATGTACCCCTAATCTGCTGCCCCTAACACCGCCGACCCCTTTATTATATTTATTAACCCCTAATCTGCCGCCCCCAACGTCGCCGCCACCTACCTACAATTATTAACCCCTAATCTGCCGACCGGACCTCACCGCTACTATAATAAAGTTATTAACCCCTAATCCGCTTCACTCCTGCCTCAATAACCCTATAATAAATAGTATTAACCCCTAATCTGCCCTCCCTAACATCACCGACACCTAACTTCAAGTATTAACCCCTAATCTGCCGACCGGACCTCACCGCTACTCTATTAAATTTATTAACCCCTAAAGCTAAGTCTAACCCTAACACTAACACCCCCCTAAGTTAAATATAATTTTTATCTAGCGAAATAAATTAACTCTTATTAAATAAATTATTCCTATTTAAAGCTAAATACTTACCTGTAATATAAACCCTAATATAGCTACAATATAAATTATAAATATATTGTAGCTATTTTAGGATTTATATTTATTTTACAGGCAACTTTGTATTTATTTTAACCAGGTACAATAGCTATTAAATAGTTAATAACTATTTAATAGCTACCTAGTTAAAATAATTACAAAATTACCTGTAAAATAAATCCTAACCTAAGCTACAATTAAACACTACACTATCAATAAATTAATTACATACAAATACCTACAATTAAATACAATTAAATAAACTAACTAAAGTACAAAAAATAAAAAAAATTTTTTACAAACATTAGAAAAATATATTACAACAATTTTAAGCTAATTACACCTACTCTAAGCCCCCTAATAAAATAACAAAGCCCCCCAAAATAAAAAAATGCCCTACCCTATTCTAAAATACAAATAGAAAAGCTCTTTTACCTTACCAGCCCTTAAAAGGGCCTTTTGCGGGGCATGCCCCAAAGAATTCTGCTCTTTTGCCTGTAAAAAAAACACAATACCCCCCCCAACATTACAACCCACCACCCACATACCCCTAATTTAACCCAAACCCCCCTTAAATAAACCTAACACTAAGCCCCTGAAGATCTTCCTACCTTATCTTCACCATGCTGGGTATCACCGATCCGTCCAGAGGAGGCTCCAAAGTCTTCATCCAAGCCCAATCGGGGGCTGAAGAGGTCCATCATCGGGCTGAAGAGGTCCATCATCGGGCTGAAGAGATCCATCATCCGGCTGAAGAGATCCATCATCCGGCTGAAGAGGTCCATCATCCGGCTGAAGAGATCCATCATCGGGCTGAAGAGATCCATCATCCGGCTGAAGAGGTCCATCATCGGGCTGAAGAGATCCATCATCCGGCTGAAGTCTTCTATCAAGCGGCATCTTCAATCTTCTTTCTTCCAGATCCATCTTCATCCCGCCGACGCGGAACATCCATCCTGGCCGACAACTTCCCGACGAATGACGGTTCCTTTAAATGACGTCATCCAAGATGGCGTCCCTCGAATTCCGATTGGCTGATAGGATTCTATCAGCCAATTGGAATTAAGCCAATCGGATTGAACTTGAATCTGATTGGCTGATTCCATCAGCCAATCAGAATTTTCCTACCTTAATTCCGATTGGCTGATAGAATCCTATCAGCCAATCGGAATTCGAGGGACGCCATCTTGGATGACGTCATTTAAAGGAACCGTCATTCGTCGGGAAGTCGTCGGCCAGGATGGATGTTCTGCGTTGGCGGGATGAAGATGGATCCGGAAGAAAGAAGATTGAAGATGCCGCTTGATAGAAGACTTCAGCCGGATGGTGGACCTCTTCAGCCCGATGATGGACCTCTTCAGCCGGATGATGGATCTCTTCAGCCGGATGATGGACCTCTTCAGCCGGATGATGGACCTCTTCAGCCGGATGATGGATCTCTTCAGCCCGATGATGGACCTAGGATGAAGACTTCGGAGCCTCCTCTGGACGGATCGGTGATACCCGGCGTAGTGAAGACAAGGTAGGAAGATCTTCAGGGGCTTAGTGTTAGGTTTGGTTTTTAAGGGGGGTTTGGGTTAGATTAGGGGTATGTGGGTGGTGGGTTGTAATGTTGGGGGGGGTATTGTATGTTTTTTTTTACAGGCAAAAAAGCAGAATTCTTTGGGGCATGCCCCGCAAAAGGCCTTTTTAAGGTAAAAGAGCTTTTCTATTTGTATTTTAGAATAGGGTAGGGCATTTTTTTATTTTGGGGGGCTTTGTTATTTTATTAGGGGGCTTAGAGTAGGTGTAATTAGCTTAAAATTGTTGTAATATTTTTCTAATGTTTGTAAATTATTTTTTTATTTTTTGTAACTTAGTTCTTTTTTTTTTTGTACTTTAGTTTGTTTATTTAATTGTATTTAATTGTAGGTATTTGTATGTAATTCATTTATTGATAGTGTAGTGTTAGGTTTAATTGTAGCTTAGGTTAGGATATATTTTACAGGTAATTTTGTAATTATTTTAACTAGGTAGCTATTAAATAGTTATTAACTATTTAATAGTTATTGTACCTGGTTAAAATAAATACAAAGTTGCCTGTAAAATAAATATAAATCCTAAAATAGCTACAATATAATTATAATTTATATTGTAGCTATATTAGGGTTTATTTTACAGGTAAGTATTTAGCTTTAAATAGGAATAATTTATTTAATAAGAGTTAATTTATTTCGTTAGATAAAAATTATAATTATATATGTTAGTGTTAGGGTTAGAGTTAGCTTTAGGGGTTAATAAATTTAATAGAGTAGCGGTGAGGTCCGGTCAGCAGATTAGGGGTTAATACTTGAAGTTAGGTGTCGGTGATGTTAGGGAGGGCAGATTAGGGGTTAATCCTATTTATTATAGGGTTATTGAGGCGGGAGTGAGACGGATTAGGGGTTAATAACTTTATTATAGTAGCGGTGAGGTCCGGTCGGCAGATTAGGGGTTAAAAAAAATTATTAGAGTGGCGGCGATGTGGGGGGGCCTCGGTTTAGGGGTGCATAGGTAGTTTATGGGTGTTAGTGTACTTTAGAGCACAGTAGTTAAGAACTTTATGAACCGGCGTTAGCCCAGAAAGCTCTTAACGCCTGACTTTTCTCTGCGGCTGGAGTCTTGCTGTTAGATTTCTAATGCTCACTTCAGCCAAGACTCTAAATACCAGCGTTAGGAAGATCCCATTGAAAAGGTAGGATATGCAAATGGCGTAGGGGGATCTGCGGTATGGAAAAGTCGCGGCTGGAAAGTAAGCATTAGACCCTTTCCTGACTGACTCTAAATACCAGCGGGCGGCCAAAAGCAGCGTTAGGAGCCCCTAACGCTGGTTTTGACGGCTAATGCAGAACTCTAAATCTAGTGGTTAGTGTTTAAAGTCCCTTTAAGGCAGTGTTTTTCAACCAGTGTGCCGTGGCAAACTAGTGTGCCGTGAGAGATCCTCAGGTGTGCCATGGCAGACTGACAACAGTGTGACATATTTTTTAAACTTTGCTTGTTTTTTTCTCCCAGTGCAGGGGTAGTTTGTAGGAGGCATGGCATAACAGCACAATACATACAGTATGTGTGTGTTTGTGTGTATGTGTATATATATATATGTTGTATTAGGCTACAATGTGTTTTTTTTTAAATATTTTGGATGGTGGTGTGCCACAGGATTTTTTAATGTAAAAAAGTGTGCCACGGCAAAAAAAAGGTTAAAAATCACTGCTTTAAGGTAAGTGTTGTAGCTACATGCAAATTTTTCACCTGCAGCTTTGTAATTTTTAAGTAAAATTCAGTATTTGTTTTGTTTTAAACTAAATGAATACCAAATAGTGTAGCCAATTAATATTCATTATTGTTATTAATTTCCCCGTATGAAATTTTTTGGACAAATCGAAAATTTCTTGACTGCACAAGTCTAGTGTAACACTTTATTTTAATGTTAAAATAAATATCGTAAAATTATAACAATGTGTCTAATCAAACCAGAAAAAGTGACAAAAAAAACAAACAAGAAAATTAAACCATACAACATGATAGCCTTCTTACAACTGCTTAGGAAAGAGGGAGGGTCTGAGGGCTCTTTGACAGCCATTGGGACCCCAGAGTGACTGACAACTTATTGTCTTTCTATTCAACAAGGACTTTGTCTTTTAATTCAATTTACATTTTTAATTGTATTTTTGTCAATAAATATTGGAACCCCCTATAAATCAATACAGTCTTGAATCCATTTGTACTGAGCGCATCACTTAAAGCTGTAGTAGCTCAACATCATGTGACTAATTTTCCTACTGTGAATATTCTCATATGGTTTAAATGGATATTCTCATATGGCTTAACACTATGTAGGTTTCTTTCCATTTTCGTTGAGGTACGAAGACAATCTTCTTTGAACATTGTCCTTTTAGTGCATGGTATTGTATGGTATAATTTTTTTGTGTTTTAGTCACTTTATTTTAATGTACTTATGTTGTGCTTGGTTACTCTTTACACATTATGCTAGGTCTTCAGTCACGCTAACCCGACAAGCACAAATTTTGTTTGTCTTCCAGCGAATCTGTTTACTTTTACCTTGTAATACACACGCATTAATGGGCCATATTAAGAGTAAAGAGCAAACATTTGCTAACAAGCAATATCAGGTTTCTTGTGTTTGCACACAGGTTAAATTGCGCTGGTATTACAAATTGAAAATAAACACGATCGCTTGAGTGCAATTCAAGCTGACGCTTACTGGGTTAGCACGTCCTCAGAGCTCTTGTTTGGCAAAACAAAAGAGCCTCACAAAACAGATCAAAAATACATTATAATGTACAGATACACTCATAATAACACCATCTAATAAAAATTATTCAAAAGGTTCAAACATATAGGTTCAAACTATATATATATATATATATATATATATATATATATGTATATATATATATATATACAGGGAGTGCAGAATTATTAGGCAAATGAGTATTTTGACCACATCATCCTCTTTATGCATGTTGTCTTACTCCAAGCTGTATAGGCTCGAAAGCCTACTACCAATTAAGCATATTAGGCGATGTGCATCTCTGTAATGAGAAGGGGTGTGGTCTAATGACATCAACACCCTATATCAGGTGTGCATAATTATTAGGCAACTTCCTTTCCTTTGGCAAAATGGGTCAAAAGAAGGACTTGACAGGCTCAGAAAAGTCAAAAATAGTGAGATATCTTGCAGAGGGATGCAGCACTCTTAAAATTGCAAAGCTTCTGAAGCGTGATCATCGAACAATCAAGCGTTTCATTCAAAATAGTCAACAGGGTCGCAAGAAGCGTGTGGAAAAACCAAGGCGCAAAATAACTGCCCATGAACTGAGAAAAGTCAAGCGTGCAGCTGCCAAGATGCCACTTGCCACCAGTTTGGCCATATTTCAGAGCTGCAACATCACTGGAGTGCCCAAAAGCACAAGGTGTGCAATACTCAGAGACATGGCCAAGGTAAGAAAGGCTGAAAGACGACCACCACTGAACATGACACACAAGCTGAAACGTCAAGACTGGGCCAAGAAATATCTCAAGACTGATTTTTCTAAGGTTTTATGGACTGATGAAATGAGAGTGAGTCTTGATGGGCCAGATGGATGAGCCCGTGGCTGGATTGGTAAAAGGCAGAGAGCTCCAGTCCGACTCAGACGCCAGCAAGGTGGCGGTGGAGTACTGGTTTGGGCTGGTATCATCAAAGATGAGCTTGTGGGGCCTTTTCGGGTTGAGGATGGAGTCAAGCTCAACTCTCAGTCCTACTGCCAGTTTCTGGAAGACACCTTCTTCAAGCAGTGGTACATGATTTTCATGCAGGACAATGCTCCATCACACGCGTCCAAGTACTCCACAGCGTGGCTGGCAAGAAAGGGTATAAAAGAAGAAAATCTAATGACATGGCCTCCTTGTTCACCTGATCTGAACCCCATTGAGAACCTGTGGTCCATCATCAAATGTGAGATTTACAAGGAGGGAAGACAGTACACCTCTCTGAACAGTGTCTGGGAGGCTGTGGTTGCTGCTGCACGCAATGTTGATGGTGAACAGATCAAAACACTGACAGAATCCATGGATGGCAGGCTTTTGAGTGTCCTTGCAAAGAAAGGTGGCTATATTGGTTACTGATTTGTTTTTGTTTTGTTTTTGAATGTCAGAAATGTATATTTGTGAATGTTGAGATGTTATATTGGTTTCACTGGTAAAAATAAATAATTGAAATGGGTATATATTTGTTTTTTGTTAAGTTGCCTAATAATTATGCACAGTAATAGTCACCTGCACACACAGATATCCCCCTAAAATAGCTATAACTAAAAACAAACTAAAAACTACTTCCAAAACTATTCAGCTTTGATATTAATGAGTTTTTTGGGTTCATTGAGAACATGGTTGTTGTTCAATAATAAAATTAATCCTCAAAAATACAACTTGCCTAATAATTCTGCACTCCCTGTATATATATATATATAGGTATAGGTATAGATATATATTGTACTACAATACCATTATATATATATATATATATATATATATATATATATATATATATATATATATGAATATATATGAATATGTAGAAATATGTATTTATGAATAAATAGAACATATTCTGCTATGTGAAGAACATTGGAATGTGAATATTTTCAAGTCGTGTTAGTGCACATGAGATTAAGCAATCAGGTTTGCAATTATTTTCACTATTGACTTCTATGGGGGAATAGGTTATCACACGAGCAATATTCTTATTTCTGCTTTCTGCATGTGTTTGGTTAGCTCGAGAGCGATACATTTTTACTTTCAACTTGTAATACGAGCGCAACCCGATGCACACATAAAGTTTACTTCTACAGCAATTGGCGCTCTAGCGAAAGCCCTAAATATTGCTCCACTTGTAATCTGGCCCTATGTTTCTAGAACAAATAAACATCCTTTTTACTGCAATTATTTTTCATTTGCCAAATTCCATCCACCATGGGCACGATTACTTATGCGGCATCGCCCCGCAAAAGCAATGCTGGTTTTTAGTCAGGTATTGCTATAACATTTACTGTGCCGCATACAAATGTGGCACATATATTTCACACGTCGCCCGCAGTTTTTACTCCCATATACTAATATAGAACCGCTTCCCAATTTGGTATCACATATTCAGCGGAAGGACTTACGCTGCGAAAATGGAGAAATCACACACATAGGCAGGTGCAGCAAGCCTTACGCTGAAAATGTAAGCACCGTAACTCCCTGAAAGTTCTAACTAACACATAACGCATGCGCAATATCTACCTGTCAACCGCAATGCCCCACCGCAATAACTAATAAAGTATATTAAACCCTAATCTGCCAACCCCCACATCGTAATATGCCTAATTAAACTATTAACCCCTAATCCGCCATTCACCCACATCACAATCTACTTAATAAAAGTATTAATCCCTTATCCACCATCCTCCCACATCGCAAAGTAACTAATTAAGATATTAACTCTTAATCCGCCAAACACCCACATCTCAATCTACCTATTAACCCCTAATACGCCAACCCCTACATCGCAAAGTATTTTATAAACATATTAACCCCTAATCCGCCAAACCCCCATATCGCAATCTACCTATTAACCCCTAATCGCCAACCCCCACATCGCAAAGTATTTTATAAGCATATTAACCCCTAATCCGCCAAACCCCCACAATGCACAATTTAAATCAGCCAATATGATTAGAGCTACTGAAATCCTATTGACTGATTTGAATTAGCCAATAAAATCTCAGTAGCTCAAATCCTATTGGCTAATTCAATTCAGTCAATTCAGCTCCGCGGTCTTGTTCCGCGGTCACCTCCGCTCTGTGTCGCCTTGATCCTGGTTGAAGATAGAAGAGGTCGCCGCACTGGAAGAAGATATCACCGCCTCCAAGAAGACTTCACCGCCGGTAATAAGACCTTCTCTGCCGGACTTCAGGAACAGTGAGTATCTATTTGGGGTTTAGATTTAGGATTTTTTTTTTGTGGGGGGGTTGTTTTCTTTTAGATTAGGAATTTTTGGGCACTGTAACAGAGTTGAATGCCTTTTTAAGGACAGTAAAAGAGCTGAATGCCCTTTTAAGGACAATGCCTAAATAAATGCCCCTTTAGGGGCAATGGGTAGCTTAGGTTTTTTTAGTGTTAGGTATTTTTATTTTAGGTTATTTGGTAGGTGGGGGTTTTACTGTTAGGGGGCACTTAGTATTTATTTAATGTAAAAGAGCTGTTTAACTTAGGGCAATGTCCTACAAAAGGCCCCTTTAAGGGCTATTGCTAGTTTAGTTTAGATTAGGGGTGTTTTTATTTTGGGGGGCTTTTTTTATTTTTATAGGGATTAGGTTTAATTTAATCAATTTTGATAATTTAGTTTATTATTTACTTTTTTATTTTTTGTAATTTTACATTAATTTAACCCCTTAACGACCAATGACGTGCCAGACACGTCCTTAAAAAATGTGTCAGTTAATGACCAAGGACGTGCCTGGCACATTCTCAGGTGTTTGAAGCACTGGAAGCATCCTGCAATACCTTTTTTAAGTATTTGATGCAGAGAGAGCCACTCTGTGGCCCTTTCTGGATTGGCCAGCAATGGTGCCAATCATTGGTGGGCGGGAGCCATAGCAGGGAGGCTGGAGCAGTTCTGACCAGCAGGGATCTGAGTTCCAGCAGTGTGCAGGAGCTAATGCTTGCACGCCCGCTTCAGATCACAGTCAGGCAGCATGTCTAAGGGAAGGTGGGAGAGGGAGGGGGATTTAATGTTGGGAAAGGAATCTGGGAGGGGAAGGGGATAGGGTATTGAGGGGGGCCTGCCTAATAAATGAGTGAGATAAAAAAGGATGGGGTTACTAAAAAAAAAAAAAAAGGCCAATTTATTACAAAGTGGGTACTGGCAGACAGCTGCCAGTACCCAAGATGGTGGCAATTAGGTAGAGGGAAGAGGGTTAGATAGCTGTTTGGGTGGATCAGGGAGATTGGGGGCTAAGGGGGAATCCAACACTGCAGAATAAAATATAAAAAATAAATTATAAAACAAAAAGCCTTTTATTTTAGTACTTGCAGACTTTCTGCCAGTACTTAAGATGGTGGTGACAATTGTGAGGTGGGGGAGGGAAGATACCTGTTTCAGGGGGGTCAGGGAGGGATCAGGGGTGGGATGTTTCAGGTGAGAGGCTGATCTCTACACTAAAGTTAAAATAACCCTACA
Organism: Bombina bombina; assembly: GCF_027579735.1. Lineage (NCBI taxonomy): Eukaryota > Metazoa > Chordata > Amphibia > Anura > Bombinatoridae > Bombina > Bombina bombina. The sequence continues at coordinate 250,472,657 of NC_069500.1, forward strand.
AGCTACTTAAGTAACCCCTTCACTGCTGGTCATAATACAAGTGTGGTGCGCAGCGGCAATTAGTGGCCTTCTAATTACCAAAAAGCAATGCCAAAGCCATATGTGTCTGCTAATTCTGAACAAAGGGGATCCCAGAGAAGCATTTACAACCATTTTTACCATAATTGCACAAGCTGTTTGTAAATAATTTCATTGAGAAACCTAAAGTTTGTGCAAAAGTTAACGATTTTTTAAAATTTGATCGCATTTGGCGGTGAAATGGTGGCATGAAATATACCAAAATGGGCCTAGATCAATATTTTGGGTTGTCTACTTCACTACACTTAAGCTAAAATTAACCCTACAAGCTCCCTACAAGCTACCTAATTAACCCCTTCACTGCTGGGTATAATACACGTGTGGTGTATAGCGGCATTTAGCGGCCTTCTAACTACTAAAAAGTAATTCCAAAGCCATAAATGTCTGCTATTTCTGAACAAAGAGGATCCCAGAGAAGCATTTGTAAATAATTTCAGTGAGAAACCTAAAGTTTGTGAAAAAGTTTGTGAAAAAGTGAACAATTTTTTTTTATTTGATTGCATTTGGCGGTGAAATGGTGGCATGAAATATACCAAAATGGGCCTATATCAATACTTTGGGTTGTCTACTAAAAAAAAATATATATACATGTCAAGGGATATTCAGGGATCCCTAATAGATATCTGTATTACAATGTAACTATCGCTAATTTTGAAAAAAAATTGTTTGGAAATAGCAAACTGCTACTTGTACTTATTGCCCTATAACTTGCAAAAAAAAGCAAAGAAAGATTTAGTATTTCTAAACTCAGGACAAAATTTAGAAACTATTTAGCTTGGATGTTTTTTGGTGGTTGTAGATGTGTAACAGATTTTGGAGTTCAAAGCTAGAAAAAGTGAGGGTTTTTTTTTCATTTTTTCATCATATTTTATAATGTTTTTTATAGTAAGTTATAAGATATGATGAAAATACTGGAATCTTTAGAAAGTCCATTTAATTGCCAGAAAAACTGTATATAATATGTGTGGGTACAGTAAATGAGTAAGAGGAAAATTACAGCTAAACACAAACACAGCAGAAATTTAAAAATAGCCCTGGTCCTGTAAGAAAATTGAAAATTGAAAAATGGTCTGGTCACTTAGGGGTTAAACTTAGTTTTATTTATTTTTAAAGTAAAGTTAGGTTTTTTATTTTAATTGTAATTTAGTATGTTTTAGGTAATTGGGGTTAATTTAGGGGGTCTTAGGTTAGGGGGCGTAGTAATTAAATTAGTTATTAGTTTTTTGCAGTTGTTAATTGATGAAGTCAATTAGGCTGAGTAATTTTTAATCTTTTTATGTAATACTTATGTTTTAATGTACATATGTTGTCGGGAACTGAACAATCCTCTTTAATTATATTTACATTAAAGGGTTGTGGAATGGTAGAATCTTGTAGGGGGGGGTTGTAAGTTGCAAAGTCAAAGTTAGAAGTGTGTTAGAAAACTCAATAAAACTATGTTGTACATATAGAAGTGATGATATGCTGATGGGCTTTGCTGGACAATGAAGCAGCAGGATGGGCTAACAGTGATGCCTGTATGTGCACTGGATTATTGAGACCGAGGAAGGAAAGTCAACGAGCATGGGTAGGACTTGGAAAGGTCTGCAGCGTGCCTGGAGCCATGCTGTCAGTGTCAGGTGTGAGAGACCTCACATACAGCACAGAGCTGGTCTGAGTGACTGGGGCTGAAGTTTAGGTAGCCAGGAGGCAGATTCGGTCCTTAAAAAAAAAAAAGGGAATCTGCTAGCTAACTCAAAGGGCTCCTGAATGAAGCAGGGACCATTTGTCCACTGGTATAAGTGTAGGTTCCTGTCTATATTCCTCAGGGCTAGAGGTGTGTGACACATGGGAAAGTGATGGATACACTCCCTGGGAGAAACCAAGGTGCTGTTAGCTCAGCACTTGAAGGAGTGTAAAAAGATATAACTGTGAACAAGGACTAAACTGGCTGCATGAAGATAAAGGTGCCTAAAATATCAAAAAGACTAGTAGAAGAATCATGTGAAGAGTAATGAAAACTGATGGATGGGTGAGAAAATCTCTTAATTGTTCTGTCTTTTTCTTATCCACTGTGCACAGTATACATTCAGCTTTGTATTGATAAAGTAAATGTATACCTAGAAGGGACTTATATAGAAAATGTATATGGAAAGATATTTGCAAAGCACCTCTAAATGAATAAGAATAAAATAATAAAAAAAAAGCATAATGGTGAGTTAGTCTAAAAGTTTGTAGACAAGACTCTGAGTGTAATATAATAGACACATGTAATAGTCAAAAGAATACCTGATTTATTTATGCCAAAAAAACTGAAACACTATAAAAAGCTATTTAACATATATATCTTTAGAAATTAAACTATTTGCTATCAGCTAAATTACAAGTTGTGCGTTATGACACAAATTGTAGCATTATACCCCATAACGCATCAATTTACATAACGCAGCCATTACAGGTTTGAAAAAACCTCCATAATGCAACAAAAATCCCCATCTAAGTGAGACTATAGCCACCAAGATCCACAGTAATACCAATATAGAAGGTATCAAAATCAAGGAACATAAGTACTTAATTTCTCTATACGCTGATGACATCCTACTTACCGTGACAATCCCAGAGCGAGCAATTCCTATCTTAATTGAAGAACTACAGAATTTTCATGCCCTATCCAATTTCTTAATAAACATACCCAAATCTGAGATTTTAAACATTACATTACCGGATGGCCCATTAACTAAAGTTAAAAAAATAAATCCCTTCAAATGGCGCTCTCACTCCCTTAAATACCTAGGCACTAATCTGACTCCTAAAATTAGCTCACTATTTGAATTTAACTTTGTACCATTAAAAGATAGAATAATAAACGACCTATCCAGATGGAGAAACAAACACATCTCATGGCTAGGATGAATCAATCTTAAGATGAATTTATTCCCCCGCATCCTATACCTCTTTCAAACACTTCCTATCTCTATCCCTAAAACCTAAATAACATCCTTACAGAATGCCTTCAGCAAATTCACCTGGAATAGGAAACATCCGAGGATCAATAAAAAGATTATGATGAAACACAAAGGACAGGGCGGACTAGGTATGCCTAATTTGCAAGCATACAGAACTACCATCTTTCTACAAAGAGTCTTAGACTTATATACACACTCAACTAATAAACGATGGGTAAATATTGAGTTAGAAAATCTCAATACCCATCGTATCAGCGAGTTGTGCTGGTCACTTACCAATGTTAGGATCACCACGGTTACTATGAACCCAATCTTAACCGAAACTTTTAATGTATGGCATGAGACACTTATACAATACCCCCACATCTCTTCCAAACCATCACCTCTAACCTCGTTGTTGGCTAACGGAGAATTCAATATGGGCCTTCCTACAATACAGAACACGCCATATGAAAAGTTAAATTATCTACCTATACACTCCCTCATAGATAACGAGAAGGTTATAAGACAGGAGATCTTGGTATCTCAGGGATTTACATTCACTTCATCAGAGGGTAGTGATGAAGTGAATGTAATTCAAAAAATGCATAAGGGCACGCCCACATCTGACGTCACTTCCTGTCGAGACCGAGCTTCAAAATCTTCAGCAACGGACCCTGTCACTGACAGGCTTAAGAATCCACATTCATCCGGATATTGTGAGCCATCTAGAGCTCAAAAAACCACAAGGAATCATCATCCAGCTGTATTTACAGCAGTTCATGTAACTATTTATTACGGTTTTCTACCAAAAACACCAACTTATCTACTTGAACACTGTGAGCTATTCAGAGCTCAAAACCACCACAAGGAATCTACTTTCAGCTGTACTTACAGCAAACTTATCTACCTGAACACTGTGAGCTTTTCAGAGCTCAAAACCACCACAAGGAATCTACTTTCAGCTGTACTTACAGCATCCTATACGACCATGTCACCAACTTTTATCAGCCAGCTGTTTTTGCATCAGCCCTGATAAGAAACTCAATACCGGATTTAAAGAAATATACTTTATTTCATCTGCTCACCTATTCTGTCCCTGATCTGGACTATTATTAAAGAGGATTTCTGTTTATCATTTTTTTATTGGACATTGGAAAATAAAAGTGTTTTTATTTTAAATTTCACTTTGTGTCATTGCAAGCATCATTTATACACATCTCATGAGTGCTGCAAATAATATCCACAATTGATCTCATAGTATGTAAACTGAGCACTAATCGGTTTGCATACATAAGTTTATACCATACTCCAGAGAGGAGAAGCCTTTCAAGTATAAAGAAGGTGAAAAGAAATAAACAGCAACAAGGAAAGAAATTCAGCAACAAGAAATAAAGTTTCTCTACCTTACTCCAGAGAGGAGAAGTTTGTCTGAAATACCAACACATTTCTACTCCAGGGATATCAAGATTTCCACCTGCAAAAAGATTCTGTATACCAGCTGGAAACATCTTTACCACAGATCACAGATGGGGATTACATCCCCTCCATGCTTCCAACATACCTCACATGTTTGAGGTTAAACAAGGTGAGCACATTTAAATCTCACTTTTAGTTTTTGATTGCCCAGTACTTACATACTGCACCATAATTTGGTTTTGTTTTGTTTTTCTTCATTCTATGGGCGCCATGTACTAAGGCGTCAATTTTTTTGCACAGACCGTATCGAAATAACCCGCCGGCATTCGCACCATGCGGATGGCACTTCGTGACATGAATGTACTAAAAACCAAGCCGTAAAATTTTGCGTCTATTGTGTGTCGAAGACAATCGGATTATTGATAACTTTGAAGCTTCGTTCGGCGCGAAAGAGCAAAGTTAAGAAGCAGTCTGCGACCTGATTGGTTTAGTTCTTTACCCACGTGACGATCTAGGTGTCATAATCGTCAGACAAGCGGCAACGTCTGGCTGCTGACATGTATAAGAATGTGCATTTTCCCAGAAATCTTAGAATATTTGTTTATTTACTTTTCGGTATTCACTTTGACAAGATCTCGGGATGGTTTGACTGCAACATGGGTGCAATCGATGGCTCCAAGTACATTGGGCATTCCGGCCATTCTATAAAAATTAGACTTCACAGATTGCCACTCTTCTGGAGTCGCTGGAAGGCACACGTACCTTGGAAAGACGACCATCAAAGCATCAATAACTTTGGTTAGGTGCCTCGAAAAAGCAGACTGGCTGATGCCAATTATAACACTAGACACAGCTTGGAATGAACCGGTGGCAAAAAAGTGTAAGGCTGCCAACAGTTTTAATAGTCCAGGTATGGCTTGTGAACGCACTGTCATTGGTTCAAGGTATTCTGCTATTTCATTGTAAAGTTCCATAATAGCTTCTCTGTCCAAACGGAATCTCTGGATAATCTCTCGATCAGAAATGCTTTCCAAACCCATACGTGGAAGGAAAACTCTAGGGACTCTGATTCTTCTACCTCTCCTTCTTTGCAAGTTGTCAACTGGTGCCTGTATAGCCCTTCTTCCTCGTAATTGAATTAATCGGAAAAGAAACATGTGTAAAAGTGTCTCCATCTTCATTCAGTGATCCAAAAACCAATAATGCTACAATAGTAGTCTAGTCCTTTCACTTAAGTACTTCTACCTGGCGTCAGGTTGATACCCCCTATAGTTTTCTATTGTATTCGCTACCTAAATGGTCGCGAAGCAAATCACGCGAAATTACAGTGAAAGTTGGAGCGGACGGATTAGTTGTAACATTCATAATTTCCGATTACAGCGAATTTACGTGCGATCGAACATGTAGTAAGTGGAAAAAGGCTTCGGAACGATGAGTTGAGTAAAATTACGATCGCTGATGAAAATAGTGGTTTTTCGACCAGATCGCAGATTGGTACATACGAGAAGCAGATCGTGAGCGAATTTTGACGCGGAAATACAGACGGACGGTCACTTCGAAGCTTAGTATATGGCGCCCTATGTGTGCTGAACTCTGAAACTCAACTCTCCTAACACTCCTTGATATACTCTCTCTCTTTCTCTCTCTCTATCTCTCTCTCTCTCTCTCTCTATATATATATATATATATATATATATATATATATATATATAAAAGGGAGATTTACTTAATCTACAGACTGAAAGTGAAGAAAACCAATGTGATCATGTCTGTGACATTGTCTTTAAACTGTGCTGACTTCTACAACATCTAAAGGCACCTTCACATTTTAAGTATACACAATGTATGGACCAAGACTGGGAGGGGGGGGGGGGTTTGGCCACTGATCCATTATATGGCACACAATTAGTTTACATGTATTATTTCTTTTAAACATTATTAGATTTTAGATAGTCTGAAAGGGATGAATGCCACAGATAGCAGATAAAGGGATACACTGAAGCACATCGGATTGACAAAGTCATACATCAGAGGTTAAGTATGTACAATTTATGTGACTCAGCTTCAAACTTCATTGTTATAACATAACACAAAAGAGGCTACATACGCTTATTAAGCTATTGCTATGAAACATTTAGGAAATAGTAAGTGTTAGGGGGAGGAATTCAAAACTATGTACCACTTTATTAAATATTTGTTTTACACTTAATTTTTGATTAGGGAGATCTACTTAATCTACAGACTGAGAAGCCAATTTATCAAGCTCAGAATGGAGCTTGAGGGCCCTTGTTTCTGGCGAATCTTCAGACTCACCAGAAACAGCAGTTATGAAGCAGCGGTCTAAAGACCGCTGCTCCATAACCCTGTCCACCTGCTCTGAACAGGCAGACAGACATTGCCGGAATTCAACCCGATAGAGTACGATTGGGTTGATTGACACCCCCATGCTTGATTGGCCATGAGTCTGCAGAGGGTGGCGTTGCACCAGCAGCTCACAAGAGCTGCTGGTGCAATGCTGAATATGGAGAGCGTATTGCTCTCCCCATTCAGCAATGTCTGTCAGACCTGATCTGCACTGTTGGATCAGGTCCGACAGACATTTGATAAATATGCCTCTGAAAGTGAAGAATACCTATGTGATCATGTCTGTGGCATTGTCTTTCAACTATGCTGACTTCTACAACATCTAAAGACACCTTCACATGGTAAGTGTACACAATGTCTGGAACAAGACTGGGGGAGGCAGGATACATCCTATGGGAAACACTTATGTTTCCTCTCATTTTTTTTAGATGGTATTTCACAATCCTCTATTTTGAAAGTGATGAATGTGACACATAATGCAGATAAACTGAAATGTGGTCTAGAATCGACTTTTAAAGATCATACTTCAGGTTAGTTTGCACAATGCATGCTATTGAGAAGAATCATGGGAGGAATAATGGTGAAATTATTGATAAATAAATTGAATGTGTCTAATAATTAGTTTTCACAATGTCCTATTTTAATAATATTTATTTCATATACATTCCCCCTACTTTGTTCTATTTAGGACTCAGATTGTGACTGATCATACAGATAAAGGGATACATTTCATCTAAAATAATTTCATAGGTGACATTTACGTATTTTATTTTTTGAAGGGACATGAAATATTACATTTAATTATGTCCCTCATATAATTGAATAATTAATGAATATTTGCCTAAAATAGGATATTGGACATTCATTTGTCTAATTTTAAATGTTTATATGTACGTCAACTTTTGATTAGCCAATTTAAAGTGATTTCTTTCAAATTATGTATATATAGATATGAAGTCGGAACCTGGCTTTAATATCAGAACAAACTCTTACGTTTATAGCATAGACAGAAGATGACTTTAGAATTATTATACTTACCGATAAATATTTTATTAATGTGTTATAAAATAACATACTTGCTTTCATATTCTTATTATTTGTATTCTTTTTTCTTACAGATTTTCAAGTTTGCTGAATTCACAAAAGAATTTCTAGTTATTGTTAGTGTATTTTATTTTAAAAATAAATATCTTTACATACTATATATATTTTTTTTTATTTATTTAAAATCAGATAATATATATATAGACACTAACAAACGCATCCTTCTAATATTAGAAGGACATAGAAAGAAAAGAATAGTCCCATAACTGGTTGTTAAATGATCGATTTTACAAGCACATGCCTGCTAATATATATAATGTACTTTAAAAAATCAACACAACTCCAGCGGATAATGGCCGCAATCCGATATAAATCATTGCCCGCAAAAGCCGGCGACGCAAAATTTTGCGCGGGTTTGGTATCCTATATACGGCGTAACTTAGAAGTTATGCGCGTATATTTCTGCCTTCGCCCGTCGTTTTTTGGCCCATAGACTGACATACAAAACACGCGCAGTTTCGTATCCAATATACGGCGTAAGGACTTACGCGCGCAGATTTCAGAAAATCTACTCCATTCTCATCTCGCCACAAATTGCAGGCGCAGCAACCCTTGCACTGACTTAGAAACCAACGTAACTCTCTGAAGGCCTAACAAATGTATGCTTAACAACATACATAGCAGCTTGATCACAAATAGTTAACCTCTTCAAAGCATTTATTATTCCTGCCCCTGCAAGTGTGTCAAACCAATCACAAAGGGGTGCATCATTGGGCACAAGGGTGCATCATTGGGCACAAGGGTGCATCATGGGGCACAAAGGGTGCATCATTGGGCACAAGGGTGCATCATGGGGCACAAGGGGTGCATCATTGGGCACAAGGGTGCATCATGGGGCACAAGGGGTGCATCATTGGGCACAAGGGTGCATCATGGGGCACAAGGGGTGCATCATTGGGCACAAGGGGTGCTGGAAGCCCTACAATCCCCTGTTGTTTTGTCTACACATGCTGATTCTATAGTTGCTGCTGAGGTCCCTGGCCATGGTGCTGCCCCTGCTGCAGCTGGTCATCGAATTACATACTGTGGATTTCCACTGCATGTAAGTGAAACTACTACATCCCACCCCCATTCCCTTAACCACCCTAATTACTGAAAATATATCATTAGTTTAATTCATGTTTTGGTCACTATGATTTATTGACTATCATTTCGAGGAATGAAAATGGATGTTTATACCTTATGTTCACACCTTCTGTAAAAACATTATTATTTAGATATATATACCCATGTGCAGGGATAGGCAAGGTGTCCTTCACTAAAGGTCTTTACCTTAGAAAATGTCTGCCACAGCCTTGGCTCGTGCCTATCCCTGCACATGTGTCAATTTCTATTGGATGTGAGAAACCTTGATTTACATCTTAAAAGTGAATATCCCTATATGTACCCTTCATACACAACTATGTGATGTGGAACATTATTAGTTAAAAAAAGGAAATTTAACTTGCTGCAGGATGCATTTTTATAACATTTCCTTCTCCCCGGGGAGAAGGAAGTGCTATCAAAATGCATCCTGCAGCAAGTTAAAATTCCTTTTTTTAACTAATAGTGTTCAAAACCATTGTCTTATGCATAAGCACTCCAGCCAACAAATAAAGTCTACCGACAGTAGGCCTTTTACTGGCATCCCCAAAATATTTGTGCAGTGCGGTTGCACCCTTCTAGTTCTCAGAATAACTATGTGATGTGGTTTATAGAACATGAATATGTCATAAACATGATGTTATTACCTTTTTTGGGCAATTTCCACACAGGCCTTATTATATGTTTCAAAAATATTAGTGTACTAAAACACCCCTCACATGGATGTGGATGACAATTATATGGTAAATAACAAAGGACAAGATTTAGGCTGAAATATAACAATATTTTTATTTTTTTTAGGCTTCTTAGATGAGGGGGCTGAGGTGCCTGGAGTGGCTCTCCTGGTTCTCCTGGGTTGTGTGGATTCAGAGGATTCTGCAGGAGTGCTGGCCACAGATGAGAGGCTGGAGGCAGTGTCCTGCTGGTGTGTGAAATGCTCCACCAACACACCCAGCAGTTGGTTTTGTTCATCTGTTGTCAGTCTGCATCTGCATATCCAAAATAACTCTCATCATCTGAGATTGGTTCTGGACTATACCATTTAAAGATGCTGCCATGTCCCGTTGCAGCTCAATGGAATGCTGGAGTAAGGTCTGTTGGCTCCTGTAAAACCTGCGTTGGTATAGGTGCAGGTTCACCTCTAGCTGCTGTTGCATCTGGAACATCCTCAGCTTCTGCTGCATCAGGAACTATGACAGCTGGTGCTTCCTCTGGAACTATGACAGCTGATGCTTGCTGAGGAACTATGACAGCTGGTGCTTGCTGATGAACTATGACAGCTGGTGCTTGCTGAGGAACTATGACAGCTGGTGCTTACTGATGAACTATGACAGCTGGTGCTTGCTGAGGAACTATGACAGCTGGTGCTTGCTGATGAACTATGACAGCTGGTGCTTGCTGAGGAACTATGACAGCTAGTGCCTCCTCGGAAACTATGACAGCTGGTGCTTGCTGAGGAACTATGACAGCTGGTGCTGCATGAGGAACTACAACAGCTATATGCTCCTCTTCAGATGCTGTAGCTCTTCCAAGGGAAACGGATGGTGGCGCTCTCTGAGTGGACTGGTAGTCCCATTGCCGACTGATGTGCGACCACTCAGCCTCTCAAGTTTGTATGTCCTGTTGGTAAAAGTCCTGACTGGCCTGATATTGGGAGGGGGGTAAAGACATCTACCCTTTGGGGATGACTTGGCTCCCCCTCAAAACCAAAAGAATAGTTCTCCGGCCAGGGATCCTGCCAGGACTCCTCTTCCAAAGTTGGTGGCATGACGTATGGGTCCTCAACAGAGGCAATCCAACCCAGCTCATGCCTGGGAGCATACTGTTGATGGATTCTCTGGCCTGGTGGTTGCGGTGGAGGCATTCTCTGGCCTGGTGGTTGCGGTGGATGCATGCCCGTTTGCACCCTGGTGACAGGAGGTTCTGTGGAGGATTCAAATGATGAGAGGTATTAGAACAATCATATATATATCCATGTGGGTATACAATGTACATTTATACATGCTAGGGCCTATACTCATTCTCATGTCAAACTCTATAACATGCATGTGCACATTGTGATTTGTGATATGAGGGATTTTAATATGCAAAGTATACATGTATGTGTTTCATACAATAGTTCTGTGTACATGTCAGTGATGGAGAAAAAGTGTTCTTTAAGTGACACTATGGTCACACAATTTCCTTTAGCCTGATGTAGGCACATAACGTGCTTTCTTGAACTAAAAGTATTGTGATGGCTATAGTTGCTAGATTATAGAGAACCGAGATAGCACACAGAGTCTCTATAGAAGTGCGCAAATGATCACAGCATATGGCTAATGGCGGATTCGGCAAACGGCAATCCAGGCAGCTCTCTCAGGAATGATGAATGGACAACGGAAACCTGTGGATGACAGATGGAAGAGGCGCCTCATGGGACAAGTATCGTTTAGGACAGCACAGGGACACACATAGGCGGCGAACCACCCACACAGAGTGTTACTCACAAGAGCGGCGGTACAAACGTGTACCCAGACAGGCAGGACGGAACCAAAGGTCGCCCGTCAGACAGGCGTACACTCAGTACGCTAGGCAAACGTCACTCAGCAGCAGCGTCAGAGTAATCCCAGAAGGGGAACCAATAGAGTCGAAGGGAACTCGACACAGCGGACCTCCAAAGGGGATCAGGAACGTAGCCAAATTCCTCCAGCGGCAATGGTAATAGAAAACAGGCAGGTGTGATGTGCTCAAAGATACATTTATTGAGTACAAACAGATAAAAACAAGCGTACAGCAACGCGTTTCTCAACAAATAGTCGTTTCATCAGGCTGATACTAATACATGAAAATACCTGCTCTATTTATAACACACCTGTGTCAATCACAGAGCTCCTGCTACTGACACACCTCCAGGTGGACATGACTGATAATAGAATGTAAATCAAGTAGGAGGTGTCCCAGGAGCCGGAGCTAAGGATGAACTACCAACAACAAATAACATACAAAAATATTTCATACATTCTGAATTTATATGTTTGTAATTGGTCTGTCCTTACAGTGAATATACACATTCAGATCATACATGTAATAAATATTATTGTAACAATATGCAACATATGAAGAATTAAAAAATTAAAATGCTCACAAATTAAGATCGTGTGTGGGTGGTTCGCCGCCTATGTGTGTCCCTGTGCTGTCCTAAACGATACTTGTCCCATGAGGCGCCTCTTCCATCTGTCATCCACAGGTTCCTGATGGCTATAGTGTCCATTTACTGAAAACTCTACATGTGGCTTGTGGCCTGTGTTACTCTGAGACATGTTAGTATTTCACTATTCCACCTCATATCATGAATTTCAATGTGTTAAGTAGCATAAATTGGACATTAAACCAATTTTTATTCTTTCAGGATTCAGCTAGAGCATGCAATTTTAAACAACTTTGCAATTTACTTCCATTACCTAATTTGCTTCATTCTCTTGATATTCTTAGCTGAAAAGCATATCTAGATAGGCTCAGAAGCTGCTGATTGGTGGCTGCACATCAATGCCTCATGCGATTGGCTCACCCATGTGCATTGATATTTAATAAACAAAGAATAACAAAATAATGAAGCAAATTAGATAATAGAAGTAAATTGGGATGTTGTTTAAAACTGTATTCTCTATCTGAATAATGACATAAAAAGATTTGACCTAAGTAGACAAGAGACCTACTGGATTTTCAAACTTAAAAGTTTGATACCAGCAGGGTTCAATTCTGAACATGATATAATCAACTACTGCTGGCACAGATAAGTCCAGATTTGATTATTTTTTTTAGCTTGAAAACAGCATTTATTGGCTACTATTGCTTTACATGTTTATTAGGGGACACTTTTAAATTTAAATTTCTTGTAACTATTAAGCGTTTAGAAGAAGATACAATCTCTGTAAGGAAATTCTATCAATGTCTTTTGGCCCCTCCTTTCTCTGCCTGAAAGGTTAAATGTATAAGCCATTCACTCTGTAAATATTTATTTCAGGGATAAATTATAGCTAGGTTACCCTTTTGTACATGTTAAGTTATTATACCATGTAATATGGGAAAAGTTGCATGAAAAGTTAAATCTATAAGCCATTCACTCTGCAAATATCAATATTAGGGGTTAACTAAAGTTAGATTACCCATCTTAACATGTTAAGTTATCATACCATATAAAGTGGGAAGTTCTTTCAAGAAGCAAGACAGATACCTAAGTATTCTAATAGCCATAATTTAAATATAGTGATCAATTGATTTGTTACGCTTATTTTTTTACACACTTTTGGTTAAAGGGATTATCCATTATCCCTTGACTATTAAAGTGAGCTTAAACTCTAGCTGATACAATTTTCTGTAATAATCGTATACTGGTAGCTACCAAGAACAGTAGCTACACTTTGAAAAGATGTATGGATTTTCTATCTCCATCATTTTGAATACCCCAAACAGGTTATTTGGTGATATACCTTTAAGGAAGTCTCATGAAGTAAACATAATAAGGTTATTATACAGATGACTACTATTTACTAAAATCTAACTACTTTAATCCCTTAAGTTTGATTATAGTCATTTAGCTATTTATAATGGTATAAAAGTGCTAGAATAAAAATTAATGGCTAATCACTTAGGTATATTTGCTTTAAAGTTATAGCTCTGGCCTTTATTGCAGTTTGAATGTATATACTACCATATAAGTACATAGTTTGTAATCCTAGGTATTTTTTAGCCATTGCAAGTGCTCATATGAATTGTATTATATTATGCTATGATATCACCTATTTACATTCCCTCTAGTTCTATTTGATCATCAAGGGTTAACTGGCAATCCATATCTTTAAATACACATTCTAAGGTGCTAGGTCAGGTGGTGTTTTTAACCTATCGTGTTGGTTTATATCCTATTTAGGTGTAATCAGCTGTTTTAACTTTAGTCTATGATTACGGTCCTTTGACCGAAACCGGTCAGACTTTGTGCTGACTTTGCACTTTGTATATTTTTCCATGTCAAACTTTTTTAACCAGCATTTAATAAAGTGTGTTTTTTATTGAATCCGGAGAATGGACTTCCTTGCTCTTTTTTTTGGATTATTTATTGTGGATTGTCAGGAGTCCGCTACTTTTGGAATACATTTTCCTGGATTTCTACCTTGAGCTGTCCTGTTCCAGCACTTCCACCCTCGGTGCAATAACCAATATCAAGCCGCAGATAGGTACGTACGAAGCCGCCTCCCACTTCCGGTCACCTGACGTTCCAGCGTGTTACCTTAGAAAATGTCTGCCACAGCCTTGTGCTGGCCACAGATGAGAGGCTGGAGGCAGTGGGGCCTAGTTATCAAGCCGTCAACCTCAAATACGCTGGAATTCCGCAGCGTATTTGTGGCGAGGCTGATTCGCCTTAGTTATCAAAGGCTCGAGACCGGCAAAAGTAGAATTTTGTGACGTAAGCATCGATCCGCCGGACTCAGTCCGACACAGATCGATTCTTACGTCACTCCAGATGTTCCGCACACAAGTGCGGCACATTCTCACTACTTTTGCTAGCTATCAAAAAACTAGCAGGTACGCTCGGCACTTTTACGGCCCAGCGTACCTGGTTTTCAATCCGCCACCCCTGGAGGCGGCGGATCCCATAGGAATCAATGGGAGTCTGACCATAGCGAAAGTACAAGTTCGCTGCTGACAGACATCCCATTGATTTCTATGGGAGCTGTCTGCACCTAACACCCTACCATGTACCCCGAGTCTAAACACCACTAATCTGACCCCCCCTACACCGCCGCAACTAAATAAAGTTATTACCCCCTAAACCGCCGCTCCCAGAGCCCACCGCAAGCTACTCTATCCCTATTAACCCCTAAACCGCCGCTCCTGGAGCCCACCGCAACTATAATAAATGTCTTAACCCCTAAACCGCCGCTCCCGGAGCCCACCGCAACTATAATAAATGTATTAACCCCTAAACCGCCGCTCCCTGAACCCGCCGCAACCTATATTAAATGTATTAACCCCTATCCTGCCCCCCCTACACCATCGCCACCTATAATAAATTTATTAACCCCTATCCTGCCCCCCACTACGCCGCCGCCACTGTAATAAAATTATTAACCCCTAAACCTAAGTCTAACCCTAACCCTAACGCCCCCCTAACTTAAATATTAATTAAATAAATCTAAATAAATTTACTCTTATTAACTAAATGAATCCTATTTAAAACTAAATACTTACCTTTAAAATAAACCTTAATATAGCTACAATATAAATAATAATTATATTCTAGCTATCTAAGGCCTAGATTTGGAGTTCGGCGGTAGCCGTCAAAACCAGCGTTAGAGGCTCCTAACGCTGGTTTTGGCCGCCCGCTGGTATTTGGAGTCAGTGATTAAAGGGTCTAACGCTCACTTTTCAGCCGCTACTTTTCCATACCGCAGATCCCCCTACGCCATTTGCGTATCCTATCTTTTCAATGGGATCTTTCTAACGCCGGTATTTAGAGTCGTTTCTGAAGTGAGCGTTAGAGCTCTAACGACAAAACTCCAGCCGCCTGAAAATAGCAGGAGTTAAGAGCTTTCTGGCTAACGCCGGTTCATAAAGCTCTTAACTACTGTACCCTAAAGTACACTAACACCCATAAACTACCTATGTACCCCTAAACCGAGCTCCCCCCACATCGCCGCCACTCGATTAAAATTTTTAACCCCTAATCTGCCGACCGCCACCTACGTTATACTTATGTACCCCTAATCTGCTGCCCCTAACCCCGCCGACCCCTGTATTACATTTATTAACCCCTAACCTGCCCCCCACAACGTCGCCGCCAGCTACTTAAAATAATTAACCCCTAATCTTCCGACTGCAAAGCGCCGCCACCTACGTTATCCCTATGTACCCCTAATCTGCTACCCCTAACACCGCCGACCCCTATATTATATTTATTAACCCCTAATCTGCCCCCCTCAACGTCGCCGACACCTGCCTACACTTATTAACCCCTAATCTGCCGAGCGGACCTGAGCGCTACTATAATAAAGTTATTAACCCCTAACCCGCCTCACTAACCCTATAATAAATAGTATTAACCCCCTAATCTGCCCTCCCTAACATCGCCGACACCTAACTTCAATTATTAACCCCTAATCTGCCGAGCGGACCTCACCGCTATTCTAATAAATTGATTAACCCCTAAAGCTAAGTCTAACCCTAACACTAACACCCCCCTAACTTAAATATAATTTACATCTAACGAAATAAATTAACTCTTATTAAATAAATGATTCCTATTTAAAGCTAAATACTTACCTGTAAAATAAATCCTAATATAGCTACAATATAAATTATAATTACATTGTAGCTATTTTAGGATTAATATTTATTTTACAGGCAACTTTGTAATTATTTTAACCAGGTACAATAGCTATTAAATAGTTAAGAACTATTTAATAGTTACCTAGTTAAAATAATAACAAATTTACCTGTAAAATAAATCATAACCTAAGATATAATTAAACCTAACACTACCATATCAATAAAATAATTAAATAAACTACCTACAATTACCTACAATTAACCTAACACTACACTATCAATAAATTAATTAAACACAATTCCTACAAATAAATACAATTAAATAAACTAGCTAAAGTACAAAAAATAAAAAAGAACTAAGTTACAAAAAATAAAAAAATATTTACAAACATAAGAAAAATATTACAACAATTTTAAACTAATTACACCTACTCTAAGCCCCCTAATAAAATAACAAAGCCCCCCAAAATAAAAAATTCCCTACCCTATTCTAAATTAAAAAAGTTACAAGCTCTTTTACCTTACCAGCCCTGAACAGGGCCCTTTGCGGGGCATGCCCCAAGAATTTCAGCTCTTTTGCCTGTAAAAGAATAAATACAATACCCCCCCCCCAACATTACAACCCACCACCCACATACCCCTAATCTAACCCAAACCCCCCCTTAAATAAACCTAAAACTAAGCCCCTGAAGATCTTCCTACCTTGTCTTCACCATCCAGGTATCACCGATCCGTCCTGGCTCCAACATCTTCATCCAACCCAAGCGGGGGTTGGCGATCCATCATCCGGTGCTGAAGAGGTCCAGAAGAGGCTCCAAAGTCTTCCTCCTATCCGGCAAGAAGAGGACATCCGGACCGGCAAACATCTTCTCCAAGCGGCATCTTCGATCTTCTTCCATCCGGTGCGGAGCGGGTCCATCTTGAAGCAGGCGACGCGGATCCATCCTCTTCTTCCGTTGTCTCCCGACTAATGATGGTTCCTTTAAGGGACGTCATCCAAGATGGCGTCCCTCAAATTCCGATTGGCTGATAGGATTCTATCAGCCAATCGGAATTAAGGTAGGAATTTTCTGATTGGCTGATGGAATCAGCCAATCAGAATCAAGTTCAATCCGATTGGCTGATCCAATCAGCCAATCAGATTGAGCTCGCATTCTATTGGCTGATCGGAACAGCCAATAGAATGCGAGCTCAATCTGATTGGCTGATTGGATCAGCCAATCGGATTGAACTTGATTCTGATTGGCTGATTCCATCAGCCAATCAGAAAATTCCTACCTTAATTCCGATTGGCTGATAGAATCCTATCAGCCAATCGGAATTCGAGGGACGCCATCTTGGATGACGTCCCTTAAAGGAACCGTTATTAGTCGGGAGACAACGGAAGAAGAGGATGGATCCGCGTCGCCTGCTTCAAGATGGACCCGCTCCGCACCGGATGGAAGAAGATCGAAGATGCCGCTTGGAGAAGATGTTTGCCGGTCCGGATGTCCTCTTCTTGCCGGATAGGAGGAAGACTTTGGAGCCTCTTCTGGACCTCTTCAGCACCGGATGATGGATCGCCAACCCCCGCTTGGGTTGGATGAAGATGTTGGAGCCAGGACGGATCGGTGATACCTGGATGGTGAAGACAAGGTAGGAAGATCTTCAGGGGCTTATTGTTAGGTTTATTTAAGGGGGGTTTGGGTTAGATTAGGGGTATGTGGGTGGTGGGTTGTAATGTTGGGGGGGGGGTATTGTATTTATTCTTTTACAGGCAAAAGAGCTGAAATTCTTGGGGCATGCCCCGCAAAGGGCCCTGTTCAGGGCTGGTAAGGTAAAAGAGCTTGTAACTTTTTTAATTTAGAATAGGGTAGGGAATTTTTTATTTTGGGGGGCTTTGTTATTTTATTAGGGGGCTTAGAGTAGGTGTAATTAGTTTAAAATTGTTGTAATATTTTTCTTATGTTTGTAAATATTTTTTTATTTTTTGTAACTTAGTTCTTTTTTATTTTTTGTACTTTAGCTAGTTTATTTAATTGTATTTATTTGTAGGAATTGTGTTTAATTAATTTATTGATAGTGTAGTGTTAGGTTAATTTTAGGTAATTGTAGGTAGTTTATTTAATTATTTTATTGATAGGGTAGTGTTAGGTTTAATTATATCTTAGGTTAGGATTTATTTTACAGGTAAATTTGTTATTATTTTAACTAGGTAACTATTAAATAGTTCTTAACTATTTAATAGCTATTGTACCTGGTTAAAATAATTACAAAGTTGCCTGTAAAATAAATATTAATCCTAAAATAGCTACAATGTAATTATAATTTATATTGTTGCTATATTAGGATTTATTTTACAGGTAAGTATTTAGCTTTAAATAGGAATCATTTATTTAATAAGAGTTAATTTATTTCGTTAGATTTAAATTATATTTAAGTTAGGGGGGTGTTAGTGTTAGGGTTAGACTTAGCTTTAGGGGTTAATCAATTTATTAGAATAGCGGTGAGGTCCGCTCGGCAGATTAGGGGTTAATAATTGAAGGTAGGTGTCGGCGATGTTAGGGAGGGCAGATTAGGGGTTAATACTATTTATGATAGGGTTAGTGAGGCGGATTAGGGGTTAATAACTTTATTATAGTAGCGCTCAGGTCCGGTCGGCAGATTAGGGGTTAATAAGTGTAGGCAGGTGTCGGCGACGTTGAGGGGGGCAGATTAGGGGTTAATAAATATAATATAGGGGTCGGCGATGTTAGGGCAGCAGATTAGGGGTACATAGGGATAACGTAGGTTGCGGCGGTTTACGGAGCGGCAGATTAGGGGTTAAAAAAAATATGCAGGGGTCAGCGATAGCGGGGGCGGCAGATTAGGGGTTAATAAGTGTAAGGTTAGGGGTGTTTAGACTCGGGGTACATGTTAGAGTGTTAGGTGCAGACGTAGGAAGTGTTTCTCCATAGGAAACAATGGGGCTGCGTTAGGAGCTGAACGCTGCTTTTTTCAGGTGTTAGGTTTTTTTTCATCTCAAACAGTCCCATTGTTTCCTATGGGAGAATCGTGCACGAGCACGTTTTTGAGGCTGGCCGCGTCCGTAAGCAACTCTGGTATCGAGAGTTGCATTTGCGGTACAAATGCTCTACGCTCCTTTTTTGGAGCCTAACGCAGCATTTGTTTGAACTCTCGATACCAGAGTTAATTTTATGGTGCGGCCAGAAAAAAGCCTGCGGAGCGTTAACAGCCCTTTTACCGCCAAACTCCAAATCTAGGCCTGAGGATTTATATTTATTTTACAGGTAACTTTCAATTTATTTTAACCATGTACAATAACTATTAAATAGTTATTAACTATTTAATAGCTTACCTAGCTAAAATAAAGAGAAATTTACCTGTAAAATAAAAACTAACCTAAGTTACAATTACACCTAACACTACACTATACTTTAATAAATGATTCCTATTTAAAAATAAATACTTACCTGTAAAATAAACCCGAAGATAGCTACAATATAATTAATAATTATATTATAGCTATCTTAGGATTTATATTTATTTTACAGGTAACTTTGTATTTATTTTAGCTAGTTAGAATAGTTATTAAATAGTTATTAACTATTTAATAACTACCTAGCTAAAAGAAATACAAAATTACCTGTAAAATAAATCCTAACTTAAGTTACAATTAAACCTAATACTACACTATCATTAAATTAATCAAATAAACTACCTACAAATAACTACAATTAAATACAATTACATAAACTAACTAAAGTACAAAAAATAAAAAAGCTAAGTTACAAAAAATAAAAAAATAAGTTACAAACATGTTAAAAATATTACAACAATTTTAAGCTACTTACACCTAATCTAAGCCCCCTAATAAAATAACAAACCCCCCCAAAATAAAAAAATGCCCTACCCTATTCTAAATTAAATACATTTCAAAGCTCTTTTACCTTACCAGCCCTTAAAAGGGCCATTTGTGGGGGCATGCCCCAAAGAAAACAGCTCTTTTGCCTGTAAAAGAAAAATACAACCCCCCCCAACATTAAAACCCACCACCCACATACCCCTAATCTAACCCAAACCCCCCTTACAAAAACCTAACACTAATCCCCTGAAGATCATCCTACCTTGAGTCGTCTTCACTCAGCCGAGCCACCGATGGAACTGAAGAGGACATCCGGAGCGGAAGAAGTTAATCCTCCAAGTGGCGCTGAAGAAATCTTCCATCCGATGAAGTCATCATCCAGGCGGCGCTGAAGAAAAGTCTTCGATCCGGCCGATGTCATCTTCAAAGAGGCGCTGAAGAAGTCTTCTATCCGGGCGAAGTCATCTTCCAAGCCGGGTCTTGAATCTTCCTTCCGCCGACGCGGAACCACCTTCTTCACCGACGGACTACGACGAATGACGGCTCCTTTAAGGGACGCCATCCAAGATGGCGTCCCCTCAATTCCGATTGGCTGATAGGATTCTATCAGCCAATCGGAATTAAGGTAGGAAAAATCTGATTGGCTGATGGAATCAGCCAATCAGATTGAGCTCGCATTCTGTTGGCTGTTCCGATCAGCCAATAGAATGCGAGCTCAATCTGATTGGCTGATTGGATCAGCCAATCGGATTGAACTTGAATCTGATTGGCTGATTCCATCAGCCAATCAGATTTTCCTACCTTAATTCCGATTGGCTGATAGAATCCTATCAGCCAATTGGAATTGAGGGGACGCCATCTTGGATGACGTCCCTTAAAGGAGCCGTCATTCGTCGTAGTCCGTCGGTGAAGAAGGTGGTTCCGCGTCGGCGGAAGGAAGATTCAAGACCCGGCTTGGAAGATGACTTCGCCCGGATAGAAGACTTCTTCAGCGCCTCTTTGAAGATGACATCGGCCGGATCGAAGACTTTTCTTCAGCGCCGCCTGGATGATGACTTCATCGGATGGAAGATTTCTTCAGCGCCGCTTGGAGGATTAACTTCTTCCGCTCCGGATGTCCTCTTCAGTTCCATCGGTGGCTCGGCTGAGTGAAGACGACTCAAGGTAGGATGATCTTCAGGGGATTAGTGTTAGGTTTTTGTAAGGGGGGTTTGGGTTAGATTAGGGGTATGTGGGTGGTGGGTTTTAATGTTGGGGGGGGTTGTATTTTTCTTTTACAGGCAAAAGAGCTGTTTTCTTTGGGGCATGCCCCCACAAATGGCCCTTTTAAGGGCTGGTAAGGTAAAAGAGCTTTGAAATGTATTTAATTTAGAATAGGGTAGGGCATTTTTTTTATTTTGGGGGGGTTTGTTATTTTATTAGGGGGCTTAGATTAGGTGTAAGTAGCTTAAAATTGTTGTAATATTTTTAACATGTTTGTAACTTATTTTTTTATTTTTTGTAACTTAGCTTTTTTTATGTTTTGTACTTTAGTTAGTTTATGTAATTGTATTTAATTGTAGTTATTTGTAGGTAGTTTATTTAATTAATTTAATGATAGTGTAGTATTAGGTTTAATTGTAACTTAAGTTAGGATTTATTTTACAGGTAATTTTGTATTTCTTTTAGCTAGGTAGTTATTAAATAGTTAATAACTATTTAATAACTATTCTAACTAGCTAAAATAAATACAAAGTTACCTGTAAAATAAATAAAAATCCTAAGATAGCTATAATATAATTATTAATTATATTGTAGCTATCTTAGGGTTTATTTTACAGGTAAGTATTTATTTTTAAATAGGAATATTTTATTAAAGTATAGTGTAGTGTTAGGTGTAATTGTAACTTAGGTTAGGATTTATTTCACAGGTACATTTCTCTTTATTTTAGCTAGGTAAGCTATTAAATAGTTAATAACTATTTAATAGCTATTGTACCTAGTTAAAATAAATTGAAAGGTACCTGTAAAATAAAAATAAATCCTAAGATAGCTAGAATATAATTATTATTTATATTGTAGCTATATTAGGGTTTATTTTTAAGGTAAGTATTTAGTTTTAAATAGGATTCATTTAGTTAATAAGAGTAAATTTATTTAGATTTATTTAATTAATATTTAAGTTAGGGGGGCGTTAGGGTTAGGGTTAGACTTAGGTTTAGGGGTTAATAATTTTATTACAGTGGCGGCGGCGTAGTGGGGGGCAGGATAGGGGTTAATAAATTTATTATAGGTGGCGACGGTGTAGGGGGGGCAGGATAGGGGTTAATAGGTTTAATATAGGTTGCGGCGGGTTCATGGAGCGGCGGTTTAGGGGTTAATACATTTATAAGAGTTGCGGCAGGGTCTAGGAGCGGCGGTTTAGGGGTTAATACATTTATGAGACTTGCGGCGGGGTCTAGGAGCGGTGGTTTAGGGGTTAGTAACTTTATTTAGTTGCGGGAGGCTCCGGGGGCGCTGGTATAGGGGGTAGAACAGTGCAGTTTAGTGTGAGTGCTTAGTGACAGGCTAGCAATAAAGCTGGGAAAAAGCCGAAGAGCAGCGAGATCGGATGAGTGATAACTGTCACAGTCCGCTGCTCATCGCCCCGCGGCTTTTTGACAGCTTTATTTGATAACTTAGGCGTATTTTTTCAGGTCCGCGGCTGCGAAGGTAGGCGAGCTTAGGCGGGCGTATTGGGCCGGCGAAGCCAGAAAAGTAGACGGCTTGATAACTACCCCCCAGTGTCCTGCTGGTGTGTGAAATGCTCCACCAACACACCCAGCAGTTGGTTTTTGTTCCCGCCATCTGTTGTCAGTCTGCATCTGCATATCCAAAATAACTCTCATCATCTGAGATTGGTTCTGGACTATACCATTTAAAGATGCTGCCATGTCCCGTTGCAGCTCAATGGAATGCTGGAGTAAGGTCTGTTGGCTCCTGTAAAACCTGCGTTGGTCTCTCTGTCTTCTCTCACAGCTTGCTATGAGCCTCCTCTGGAGGGAAATGTATTCGTCACCCAGCTCAGAAGACAGAGGATCTACAGGCTGTTGACCAGCAGGGATTATAGGTGCAGGTTCACCTCTAGCTGCTGTTGCATCTGGAACATCCTCAGCTTCTGCTGCATCGGGAACTATGACAGCTGGTGCTTCCTCGGGAACTATGACAACTGGTGCTTGCTAAGGAACTATGACAGCTGGTGCTTACTGATGAACTATGACAGCTGGTGCTTGCTGAGGAACTATGACAGCTGGTGCTTGCTGATTAACTATGACAGCTGGTGCTTGCTGAGGAACTATGACAGCTGGTGCTTCCTCGGAAACTATGACAGCTGGTGCTTGCTGAGGAACTATGACAGCTGGTGCTGCATGAGGAACTACAACAGCTATATGCTCCTCTTCAGATGCTGTAGCTCTTCCAAGGGAAGCGGATGGTGGAGCTCTCTGAGTGGACTGGTAGTCCCATTGCCGACTGATGTGCGACCACTCAGCCTGTCCAGTTTGTATGTCCTGTTGGTAAAAGTCCTGACTGGCCTGATATTGGGAGGGGGGTAAAGACATCTACCCTTTGGGGATGACTTGGCTCCCCCTCAAAACCAAAAGAATAGTTCTCCGGCCAGGGATCCTGCCAGGGCTCCTCTTCCAAAGTTGGTGGCATGACGTATGGGTCCTCAACAGAGGCAATCCAACCCAGCTCATGCCTGGGAGCATACTGTTGATGGATTCTCTGGCCTGGTGGTTGCGGTGGAGGCATTCTCTGGCCTGGTGGTTGCGGTGGATGCATGCCCGTTTGCACCCTGGTGACAGGAGGTTCTGTGGAGGATTCAAATGATGAGAGGTATTAGAACAATCATATATATATCCATGTGGGCATACAATGTACATTTATACATGCTAGGGCCTATACTCATTCTCATGTCAAACTCTATAACATGCATGTGCACATTGTGATTTGTGATATGAGGGATTTTAATATGCAAAGTATACATGTATGTGTTTCATACAATAGTTCTGTGTACATGTCAGTGATGGAGAAAAAGTGTTCTTTAAGTGACACTATGGTCACACAATTTCCTTTAGCCTGATGTAGGCACATAACATGCTTTCTTGAACTAAAAGTATTGTGATGGCTATAGTGTCCATTTACTGAAAACTCTACATGTGGCTTGTGGCCTGTGTTACTCTGAGACATGTTAGTATTTCACTATTCCACCTCATATCATGAATTTCAATGTGTTAAGTAGCATAAATTGGACATTAAACCAATTTTTATTCTTTCATGATTCAGCTAGAGCATGCAATTTTAAACAACTTTGCAATTTACTTCCATTACCTAATTTGCTTCATTCTCTTGATATTCTTAGCTGAAAAGCATATCTAGATAGGCTCAGAAGCTGCTGATTGGTGGCTGCACATCAATGCCTCATGCGATTGGCTCAATTTTCTTACCCTTAATGACAATGGCTATTTTTACATTTCTGCACTGTTTGCGTTTAGCTGTAATTTTCCTCTTACTCGTTTACTGTACCCACACATATTATATACCGTTTTTCTCGTCATTAAATGGACTTTCTAAAGATACCATTATTTTCATCATATCTTATAATTTACTAAAAAAAAAAAAAAAAAATATGAGGAAAAAATGGAAAAAAACACACTTTTTCTAACTTTGACCCCCAAAATCTGTTACACATCTACAATCACCAAAAAACACCCATGCTAAATAGTTTCTAAATTTTGTCCTGAGTTTAGAAATACCCAATGTTTACATGTTCTTAGCTTTTTTTGCAATTTATAGGGCAATAAACACAAGTAGCACTTTGCTATTTCCAAACCACTTTTTTTCAAAATTAGCGCTAGTTACATTGGGACACTGAAATCTGTCAGGAATATCTGAATATCCCTTGACATGTATATATTTTGTTTTAGAAGACATCCCAAAGTATTGATCTAGGCCCATTTTGGTATATTTCATGCCACCATTTCACCGCCAAATGCGATAAAAAAAAAAAAAAAGTTCACTTTTTCACAAATTTTGTCACAAACTTTAGGTTTCCCACTGAAATTATTTACAAACAGCTTCTGCAATTATGGCACAAATGGTTGTAAATGCTTCTCTGGGATCCCCTTTTTCAGAAATAACAGACTTATATGGCTTTGTGGTTGCTTTTTGGTAATTAGAAGGCCGCTAAATGCCACTGCGCACCCCACGTGTTTTATGCCCAGGAGTGAAGGGGTTAATTAGGGAGCTTGTAGGGTTAATTTTAGCTTTAGTGTAGTGTAGTAGACAACCCCAAGTATTGATCTAGGCCCATTTTGGTATATTTTATGCCACCATTTCACCGCCAAATGCGAGCAAATAAAAAAAAAAAAACTTTACATTTTTCACAATTTTAGGTTTCTCACTGAAATTATTTACAAACAGCTTGTGCAATTATGGCAGAAATTGTTGTAAAAGCTTCTCTGGGATCCCCTTTGTTCAGAAATAGCAGATTTATATGGCTTTGGCGTTGCTTTTTGGTAATTAGAAGGCCGATAAATGATGCTGCGCACCACACGTGAATTATGCCCAGCAGTGAAGGGGTTAAATTAGGTAGCTTGTAGGGAGCTTGCAGGGTTAATTTTAGAGATCAGCCTCCCACCTGACACATCCCACCCCCTGATCCCTCCCAAACAGCTCTCTTCCCTCCCCCACCCCACAATTGTTACCGCCATCTTAAGTACTGGCAGGAAGTCTGCCAGTACTAAATAAAAGAGTTTTTTTTTTTTTTTAAATAAAAATTATAAAATATTTTAGTTGTGATGGACCCCTGCCTTAGCACCAACCTCCCTGATCCCCCCTCCAGCTCTCTAACCCTCTCCCCTACCTAATTACCGCCATCTTGGGTACTGGCAGCTGTCTGCCAGTACCCAGTTTGGCCCCACAAACCAAACTTATTTTAATTGTATTTATAACTGTTATTTGTGTTTAATTATTTCTGTAGTGCAGCAGCCCCCCCCCAATACCCCCCCCCCCCCCCCCTCACAGATCCTTTTAAATATAAAAAAAATAAAATAACTTTTTTTCCCCTTACTTTTTCATTGGTGTCAGTGTGGCTAATGTGCGCATGTGCACGCGCGCCCACGTGCACGCGCACAACCGTGCACGTGCACGTGCGCACCGTGCACGTGCACGCGCGCATCGTGCACGTGCGCGCACACGCTCCCTCCTCCCACCGGTCAGAGGCACCATCGGCACCATCACTACCGGTGTACAGAGAGGGCCACAGAGTGGCTCTCTCTGCATCGGAGTCTTGTAAAGGGGTATTGCAGGATGCCTCCATATCTAGGCATCACTGCAATACCCTCAGAGCTGCTGGAAGTGATTGTGATCACTTCCAGCACTCTGTTAGACAACTGACGTACCAGGTACGTCCATTGTCATTAACTGATTGTTAATGCATGACGTATCTGGTACGTCAGTTGTCATTAAGGGGTTAAAACTGTATTCTCTATCTGAATAATGACATAAAAAGATTTGACCTAAGTAGACAAGAGACCTACTGGATTTTCAAACTTAAAAGTTTGATACCAGCAGGGTTCAATTCTGAACATGATATAATCAACTACTGCTGGCACAGATAAGTCCAGATTGGATTATTTTTTTAGCTTGAAAACAGCATTTATTGGCTACTATTGCTTTACATGTTTATTAGGGGACAATTTTAAATTTAAATTTCTTGTAACTATTAAACGTTTAGAAGAAGATACAATCTCTGTAAGGAAATTCTATCAATGTCTTTTGGCCCCTCCTTTCTCTGCCTGAAAGGTTAAATGTATAAGCCATTCACTCTGTAAATATTTATTTCAGGGATAAATTATAGCTAGGTTACCCTTTTGTACATGTTAAGTTATTATACCATGTAATATGGGAAAAGTTGCATGAAAAGTTAAATCTATAAGCCATTCACTCTGCAAATATCTATATTAGGGGTTAACTAAAGTTAGATTACCCATCTTAACATGTTAAGTTATCATACCATATAAAGTGGGAAGTTCTTTCAAGAAGCAAGACAGATACCTAAGTATTCTAATAGCCATAATTTAAATATAGTGATCAATTGATTTGTTACGCTTATTTTTTTACACACTTTTGGTTAAAGGGATTATCCATTATCCCTTGACTATTAAAGTGAGCTTAAACTCTAGCTGATACCATTTTCTGTAATAATCGTATACTGGTAGCTACCAAGAACAGTAGCTACACTTTGAAAAGATGTATGGATTTTCTATCTCCATCATTTTGAATACCCCAAACAGGTTATTTGGTGATATACCTTTAAGGAAGTCTCATGAAGTAAACATAATAAGGTTATTATACAGATGACTACTATTTACTAAAATCTAACTACTTTAATCCCTTAAATTTGATTATAGTCATTTAGCTATTTATAATGGTATAAAAGTGCTAGAATAAAAATTAATGGCTAATCACTTAGGTATATTTACTTTAAAGTTATAGCTCTGGCCTTTATTGCATTTTGAATGTATATACTACCATATAAGTACATAGTTTGTAATCCTAGGTATTTTTTAGCCATTGCAAGTGCTCATATGAATTGTATTATATTATGCTATGATATCACCTATTTACATTCCCTCTAGTTCTATTTAATCATCAAGGGTTAACTGGCAATCCATATCTTTAAATACACATTCTAAGGTGCTAGGTCAGGTGGTGTTTTTAACCTATCATGTTGGTTTATATCCTATTTAGGTGTAATCAGCTGTTTTAACTTTAGTCTATGATTACGGTCCTTTGACCGAAACCGGTCAGACTTTGTGCTGACTTTGCACTTTGTATATTTTTCCATGTCAAACTTTTTTAACCAGCATTTAATAAAGTGTGTTTTTTATTGAATCCGGAGAATGGACTTCCTTGCTCTTTTTTTTTATTATTTATTGTGGATTGTCAGAAGTCCACTACTTTTGGAATACATTTTCCTGGGTTTCTACCTTGGGCTGTCCTGTTCCAGCACTTCCACCCTCGGTGCAATAACCAATATCAAGCCGCAGATAGGTACGTACGAAGCCGCCTCCCACTTCCGGTCACCTGACGTTCCAGCGTGTGAGAGGATCGGCGTCGGCCAAGGAGCTGTTTCGAGATGCCCGACACGAAGGGAACTGAAGAGGAGAGTAACAAGCTCTGCCAGGTCCACAGAGGCTGGACATCAATGCCGGATTACTACAGGGATGAGTGAAGTAAGGTGATAACCGCATATAAAATTGCTGCATTGTTTTGGAGACGTTATTTAAGAAGTTCTGTTATTAATCTCTCTCACACTGGGCTGCGCAAGGTGTAGCAGTGTGAAGAAGTGAAGCATATAACAGCTGCTTTTTCCTTATAACTGTCACTTGCCCTGAAGAGGGCATACGATAACAGCATAAGTCTCACCCCAGAGTGAATATTTAATCTGCATGTGAATTGGAGAGCTGGGTGTACCTGTCTGCTTTAGACAATAAATGAAAGGAATCATTGGTTTACTTCTTTGCTCCTACACTACTCTTAAAGTTTCATCTTTTTTTCATAAAAAGATTTGGTTTAATGTCCCTTTAATGTGAAATATAATTGTAGATGTTTTTTTAGTAGGCCAAATACCATGCTCCTCATTGTGTACATGAATGTGTGACATTAAAGGATATTATATCTCAAATACATATAATACTGGTGTGTGGGGTGTTACTCACCAGCATGCTGTGCTGATGTTGCAGCCCCTGAGTCACGAGCCCCTGGAAGTCCACGGACTGCTGTGATGCTTAGGGACCTGCGAATGATCTCCTGCCACTCATTATATTCCGCCTCCTGGGGAGGACCACCGCCTGTTCCCCTCTGGTACATGGGTTCTTGGCCCATTTTCTCCTTCACCCGCCTCTTGCAGTCATTCCACCTTTTCTTGAGCCCATCCACATTCCTCCTCTGCTGGGCCACGCTGTTGACTGCCTCCTCAACCTTCAGCCATGTGCACCCTCTATCCCTCTTCTGAGTGTGCCTGGCCTTGGGGCAACCCCACTCCCATCCTCCCTTCTAACTCTCCCTCTCCCCACTTCACTCATTCCCTGACGGGGACCCTGCTGCTCCACCTGTCCATAATTCTCTCCCTGCAACTCCCCTTCCCTCCTCCCCCCGCCCTAGCTCTCCCTGTCATCCTCAAACTACACACACTCACACACTCACACTCACTCCCACTTCAATCACACACAATCACAACCAAACACTCAGCCTATCACACTGTAAAAGATAAATAAAATGTGTGAGGTGTTATAAAAAAAAGTGTTGTGTATTTTGTATATGTGTGTATGCAAAATGTGTGCAATATGTAAAAAAAAGTATTAGTAAATGTACAGGCTTAACAATCCAACTAACTGAATGAAATGCTCCTCTCTCACTGCTCTTACCACTAATCTCTCTACTTGCTGTAGTGTGCTGTAGCTCCAAGAACGAACCAAACACACTAAAGAAAATGGCGGCTGCGCATGGGTTTATGTATGAATTTTGAATGGTGTAATTACGTGGCGCATCTTTTAGAACTGGCCGTTATTTTTTACGATTCGTAGCATAATTTGCATAAAACTACACTTTATTGAGACTTTACGTGAACAAAATACTGGCGTAAGTATTTATGCACATTTTAGTTGATCGCCGGTTTTTCCTACTTACGGCAGTTTAGCATCTGACGGCGCAGTATATTGGATAGCTTGAATTGCAAGGTGAAATTACCGGCGGCACGGGTTCCCTCGCTTGCGCCGCAAACTAAGACGTATATCGGATCGCGGACAATGAGTGTTAAAGTCTTGTATTTTACCAAAGTGAAGGTGGAGTTAGATACAATTCAGAAAATGTTAATTAAGGGTTAATGGTGAGGCTATGCAGTTTAATTTAGAAGTTAAACTAATGTCTGTACATATTATTATATGTTGTCTACATAACAACTTTTGTTATGTCACTTTTAAGAAATATGTGGGGTGAACTTGCTAGATTAAAGTGACAGTCTAGCTTAATTTTCTATTTTCATTCTAATAACTATCATTCAGGTTTGTAGAAAATTGTAAGATATTTTTAAATAAACAAAACTTCCTCGGAAACTATGACAGCTGGTGCTTGCTGAGGAACTATGACAGCTGGTGCTGCATGAGGAACTACAACAGCTATATGCTCCTCTTCAGATGCTGTAGCTCTTCCAAGGGAAGCGGATGGTGGAGCTCTCTGAGTGGACTGGTAGTCCCATTGCCGACTGATGTGCGACCACTCAGCCTGTCCAGTTTGTATGTCCTGTTGGTAAAAGTCCTGACTGGCCTGATATTGGGAGGGGGGTAAAGACATCTACCCTTTGGGGATGACTTGGCTCCCCCTCAAAACCAAAAGAATAGTTCTCCGGCCAGGGATCCTGCCAGGGCTCCTCTTCCAAAGTTGGTGGCATGACGTATGGGTCCTCAACAGAGGCAATCCAACCCAGCTCATGCCTGGGAGCATACTGTTGATGGATTCTCTGGCCTGGTGGTTGCGGTGGAGGCATTCTCTGGCCTGGTGGTTGTGGTGGATGCATGCCCGTTTGCACCCTGGTGACAGGAGGTTCTGTGGAGGATTCAAATGATGAGAGGTATTAGAACAATCATATATATATCCATGTGGGCATACAATGTACATTTATACATGCTAGGGCCTATACTCATTCTCATGTCAAACTCTATAACATGCATGTGCACATTGTGATTTGTGATATGAGGGATTTTAATATGCAAAGTATACATGTATGTGTTTCATACAATAGTTCTGTGTACATGTCAGTGATGGAGAAAAAGTGTTACACTATGGTCACACAATTTCCTTTAGCCTGATGT
Source organism: Bombina bombina (assembly GCF_027579735.1). Lineage (NCBI taxonomy): Eukaryota > Metazoa > Chordata > Amphibia > Anura > Bombinatoridae > Bombina > Bombina bombina. The sequence goes on from NC_069500.1 coordinate 250,503,676, forward strand.
AGGCACATAACATGCTTTCTTGAACTAAAAGTATTGTGATGGCTATAGTGTCCATTTACTGAAAACTCTACATGTGGCTTGTGGCCTGTGTTACTCTGAGACATGTTAGTATTTCACTATTCCACCTCATATCATGAATTTCAATGTGTTAAGTAGCATAAATTGGACATTAAACCAATTTTTATTCTTTCATGATTCAGCTAGAGCATGCAATTTTAAACAACTTTGCAATTTACTTCCATTACCTAATTTGCTTCATTCTCTTGATATTCTTAGCTGAAAAGCATATCTAGATAGGCTCAGAAGCTGCTGATTGGTGGCTGCACATCAATGCCTCATGCGATTGGCTCAATTTTCTTACCCTTAATGACAATGGCTATTTTTACATTTCTGCACTGTTTGCGTTTAGCTGTAATTTTCCTCTTACTCGTTTACTGTACCCACACATATTATATACCGTTTTTCTCGTCATTAAATGGACTTTCTAAAGATACCATTATTTTCATCATATCTTATAATTTACTAAAAAAAAAAAAAAAAATATGAGGAAAAAATGGAAAAAAAACACACTTTTTCTAACTTTGACCCCCAAAATCTGTTACACATCTACAATCACCAAAAAACACCCATGCTAAATAGTTTCTAAATTTTGTCCTGAGTTTAGAAATACCCAATGTTTACATGTTCTTAGCTTTTTTTGCAATTTATAGGGCAATAAACACAAGTAGCACTTTGCTATTTCCAAACCACTTTTTTTCAAAATTAGCGCTAGTTACATTGGGACACTGAAATCTGTCAGGAATATCTGAATATCCCTTGACATGTATATATTTTGTTTTAGAAGACATCCCAAAGTATTGATCTAGGCCCATTTTGGTATATTTCATGCCACCATTTCACCGCCAAATGCGATAAAAAAAAAAAAAAAGTTCACTTTTTCACAAATTTTGTCACAAACTTTAGGTTTCCCACTGAAATTATTTACAAACAGCTTCTGCAATTATGGCACAAATGGTTGTAAATGCTTCTCTGGGATCCCCTTTTTCAGAAATAACAGACTTATATGGCTTTGTGGTTGCTTTTTGGTAATTAGAAGGCCGCTAAATGCCACTGCGCACCCCACGTGTTTTATGCCCAGGAGTGAAGGGGTTAATTAGGGAGCTTGTAGGGAGCTTGTAGGGTTAATTTTAGCTTTAGTGTAGTGTAGTAGACAACCCCAAGTATTGATCTAGGCCCATTTTGGTATATTTTATGCCACCATTTCACCGCCAAATGCGAGCAAATAAAAAAAAAAACTTTACATTTTTCACAATTTTAGGTTTCTCACTGAAATTATTTACAAACAGCTTGTGCAATTATGGCAGAAATTGTTGTAAAAGCTTCTCTGGGATCCCCTTTGTTCAGAAATAGCAGATTTATATGGCTTTGGCGTTGCTTTTTGGTAATTAGAAGGCCGATAAATGATGCTGCGCACCACACGTGAATTATGCCCAGCAGTGAAGGGGTTAAATTAGGTAGCTTGTAGGGAGCTTGCAGGGTTAATTTTAGAGATCAGCCTCCCACCTGACACATCCCACCCCCTGATCCCTCCCAAACAGCTCTCTTCCCTCCCCCACCCCACAATTGTTACCGCCATCTTAAGTACTGGCAGGAAGTCTGCCAGTACTAAATAAAAGAGTTTTTTTTTTTTTTTAAATAAAAATTATAAAATATTTTAGTTGTGATGGACCCCTGCCTTAGCACCAACCTCCCTGATCCCCCCTCCAGCTCTCTAACCCTCTCCCCTACCTAATTACCGCCATCTTGGGTACTGGCAGCTGTCTGCCAGTACCCAGTTTGGCCCCACAAACCAAACTTATTTTAATTGTATTTATAACTGTTATTTGTGTTTAATTATTTCTGTAGTGCAGCAGCCCCCCCACAATACCCCCACCCCCTCCCCCTCACAGATCCTTTTAAATATAAAAAAAATAAAATAACTTTTTTTCCCCTTACTTTTTCATTGGTGTCAGTGTGGCTAATGTGCGCATGTGCACGCGCGCCCACGTGCACGCGCACAACCGTGCACGTGCGCACCGTGCACGTGCACGCGCGCATCGTGCACGTGCGCGCACACGCTCCCTCCTCCCACCGGTCAGAGGCACCATCGGCACCATCACTACCGGTGTACAGAGAGGGCCACAGAGTGGCTCTCTCTGCATCGGAGTCTTGTAAAGGGGTATTGCAGGATGCCTCCATATCTAGGCATCACTGCAATACCCTCAGAGCTGCTGGAAGTGATTGTGATCACTTCCAGCACTCTGTTAGACAACTGACGTACCAGGTACGTCCATTGTCATTAACTGATTGTTAATGCATGACGTATCTGGTACGTCAGTTGTCATTAAGGGGTTAAAACTGTATTCTCTATCTGAATAATGACATAAAAAGATTTGACCTAAGTAGACAAGAGACCTACTGGATTTTCAAACTTAAAAGTTTGATACCAGCAGGGTTCAATTCTGAACATGATATAATCAACTACTGCTGGCACAGATAAGTCCAGATTGGATTATTTTTTTAGCTTGAAAACAGCATTTATTGGCTACTATTGCTTTACATGTTTATTAGGGGACAATTTTAAATTTAAATTTCTTGTAACTATTAAGCGTTTAGAAGAAGATACAATCTCTGTAAGGAAATTCTATCAATGTCTTTTGGCCCCTCCTTTCTCTGCCTGAAAGGTTAAATGTATAAGCCATTCACTCTGTAAATATTTATTTCAGGGATAAATTATAGCTAGGTTACCCTTTTGTACATGTTAAGTTATTATACCATGTAATATGGGAAAAGTTGCATGAAAAGTTAAATCTATAAGCCATTCACTCTGCAAATATCTATATTAGGGGTTAACTAAAGTTAGATTACCCATCTTAACATGTTAAGTTATCATACCATATAAAGTGGGAAGTTCTTTCAAGAAGCAAGACAGATACCTAAGTATTCTAATAGCCATAATTTAAATATAGTGATCAATTGATTTGTTACGCTTATTTTTTTACACACTTTTGGTTAAAGGGGTTATCCATTATCCCTTGACTATTAAAGTGAGCTTAAACTCTAGCTGATACCATTTTCTGTAATAATCGTATACTGGTAGCTACCAAGAACAGTAGCTACACTTTGAAAAGATGTATGGATTTTCTATCTCCATCATTTTGAATACCCCAAACAGGTTATTTGGTGATATACCTTTAAGGAAGTCTCATGAAGTAAACATAATAAGGTTATTATACAGATGACTACTATTTACTAAAATCTAACTACTTTAATCCCTTAAATTTGATTATAGTCATTTAGCTATTTATAATGGTATAAAAGTGCTAGAATAAAAATTAATGGCTAATCACTTAGGTATATTTACTTTAAAGTTATAGCTCTGGCCTTTATTGCATTTTGAATGTATATACTACCATATAAGTACATAGTTTGTAATCCTAGGTATTTTTTAGCCATTGCAAGTGCTCATATGAATTGTATTATATTATGCTATGATATCACCTATTTACATTCCCTCTAGTTCTATTTGATCATCAAGGGTTAACTGGCAATCCATATCTTTAAATACACATTCTAAGGTGCTAGGTCAGGTGGTGTTTTTAACCTATCATGTTGGTTTATATCCTATTTAGGTGTAATCAGCTGTTTTAACTTTAGTCTATGATTACGGTCCTTTGACCGAAACCGGTCAGACTTTGTGCTGACTTTGCACTTTGTATATTTTTCCATGTCAAACTTTTTTAACCAGCATTTAATAAAGTGTGTTTTTTATTGAATCCGGAGAATGGACTTCCTTGCTCTTTTTTTTTATTATTTATTGTGGATTGTCAGAAGTCCACTACTTTTGGAATACATTTTCCTGGGTTTCTACCTTGGGCTGTCCTGTTCCAGCACTTCCACCCTCGGTGCAATAACCAATATCAAGCCGCAGATAGGTACGTACGAAGCCGCCTCCCACTTCCGGTCACCTGACGTTCCAGCGTGTGAGAGGATCGGCGTCGGCCAAGGAGCTGTTTCGAGATGCCCGACACGAAGGGAACTGAAGAGGAGAGTAACAAGCTCTGCCAGGTCCACAGAGGCTGGACATCAATGCCGGATTACTACAGGGATGAGTGAAGTAAGGTGATAACCGCATATAAAATTGCTGCATTGTTTTGGAGACGTTATTTAAGAAGTTCTGTTATTAATCTCTCTCACACTGGGCTGCGCAAGGTGTAGCAGTGTGAAGAAGTGAAGCATATAACAGCTGCTTTTTCCTTATAACTGTCACTTGCCCTGAAGAGGGCATACGATAACAGCATAAGTCTCACCCCAGAGTGAATATTTAATCTGCATGTGAATTGGAGAGTTGGGTGTACCTGTCTGCTTTAGACAATAAATGAAAGGAATCATTGGTTTACTTCTTTGCTCCTACACTACTCTTAAAGTTTCATCTTTTTTTCATAAAAAGATTTGGTTTAATGTCCCTTTAATGTGAAATATAATTGTAGATGTTTTTTTAGTAGGCCAAATACCATGCTCCTCATTGTGTACATGAATGTGTGACATTAAAGGATATTATATCTCAAATACATATAATACTGGTGTGTGGGGTGTTACTCACCAGCATGCTGTGCTGATGTTGCAGCCCCTGAGTCACGAGCCCCTGGAAGTCCACGGACTGCTGTGATGCTTAGGGACCTGCGAATGATCTCCTGCCACTCATTATATTCCGCCTCCTGGGGAGGACCACCGCCTGTTCCCCTCTGGTACATGGGTTCTTGGCCCATTTTCTCCTTCACCCGCCTCTTGCAGTCATTCCACCTTTTCTTGAGCCCATCCACATTCCTCCTCTGCTGGGCCACGCTGTTGACTGCCTCCTCAACCTTCAGCCATGTGCACCCTCTATCCCTCTTCTGAGTGTGCCTGGCCTTGGGGCAACCCCACTCCCATCCTCCCTTCTAACTCTCCCTCTCCCCACTTCACTCATTCCCTGACGGGGACCCTGCTGCTCCACCTGTCCATAATTCTCTCCCTGCAACTCCCCTTCCCTCCTCCCCCCGCCCTAGCTCTCCCTGTCATCCTCAAACTACACACACTCACACACTCACACTCACTCCCACTTCAATCACACACAATCACAACCAAACACTCAGCCTATCACACTGTAAAAGATAAATAAAATGTGTGAGGTGTTATAAAAAAAAGTGTTGTGTATTTTGTATATGTGTGTATGCAAAATGTGTGCAATATGTAAAAAAAAGTATTAGTAAATGTACAGGCTTAACAATCCAACTAACTGAATGAAATGCTCCTCTCTCACTGCTCTTACCACTAATCTCTCTACTTGCTGTAGTGTGCTGTAGCTCCAAGAACGAACCAAACACACTAAAGAAAATGGCGGCTGCGCATGGGTTTATGTATGAATTTTGAATGGTGTAATTACGTGGCGCATCTTTTAGAACTGGCCGTTATTTTTTACGATTCGTAGCATAATTTGCATAAAACTACACTTTATTGAGACTTTACGTGAACAAAATACTGGCGTAAGTATTTATGCACATTTTAGTTGATCGCCGGTTTTTCCTACTTACGGCAGTTTAGCATCTGACGGCGCAGTATATTGGATAGCTTGAATTGCAAGGTGAAATTACCGGCGGCACGGGTTCCCTCGCTTGCGCCGCAAACTAAGACGTATATCGGATCGCGGACAATGAGTGTTAAAGTCTTGTATTTTACCAAAGTGAAGGTGGAGTTAGATACAATTCAGAAAATGTTAATTAAGGGTTAATGGTGAGGCTATGCAGTTTAATTTAGAAGTTAAACTAATGTCTGTACATATTATTATATGTTGTCTACATAACAACTTTTGTTATGTCACTTTTAAGAAATATGTGGGGTGAACTTGCTAGATTAAAGTGACAGTCTAGCTTAATTTTCTATTTTCATTCTAATAACTATCATTCAGGTTTGTAGAAAATTGTAAGATATTTTTAAATAAACAAAACTTACGGCTAGATTACGAGTTTTGCATTATGAGCTGTGCGGTGCTAACGTGCAGTTTTTTTTCACCGCTTACTTACCTGCAGCGCTGGTATTACGGATTTTTACAAACCCGGTGTTAAAAGGCAAGAAGTGAGCGTAGAGCAAAATTGAGCTCCATACCGCACTTCAATATTAGCGCTGCTTAAGTCAGCGGTGAGCTGGTTGTACGTGCTCATGCACGATTTCCCCACAGACATCAATGGGGAGAGCCGGCTGAGAAAAAGTCTAACACCTGCAAAAAAGCAGCGTAAATCTCAGTAACGCAGCCCTATTCATTCCTATGGGGAAACTAAATTTATGTTTACACCTAACACCCTAACATGAACCTGAGTCTAAACACCCCTAATCTTACACTTATTAACCCCTAATCTGCCTCCCCTGACATTGCCAACACCTACATTATACTTATTAACCCCTAATCTGCCGCTCCGGACATCGCCGCCACCTACATTATATTTATTAACCCCTAATCTGCTGCCCCCAACATCGCCAACACCTACATTATATTTATTAACCCCTAATCTGCTGCCCCCAACATCGCCGACACCTACATTATATTTATTAAAATTGCCGCCCTCAATGTCGCTGCAACCTACCTACACTTATTAACACCTAATCTGCCGCCCCCAGCGTCGCATCCACTAATCTAAATTTATTAACCCCTAAACCTAAGTCTAACCCTAACCCTAACACCCCTTAACTTAAATATAATTTAAATAAATCTAAATAAAAATTACTATAATTACCTAAATAATTCCTATTTAAAACTAAATACTTACCTATAAAATAAACCCTAAGTTAGCTACAATATAACTAATAGTTACATTGTATCTAGCCTCGGTTTAGGGGTTAATAGGTAGTTTATGGGTGTTAGTGTACTTTTTAGCACTTTAGTTATGAGTTTTATGCTACAGCGTTGTATAGTTATATAGTATAAAACTCATAACTACTGACTTTAGAATGCGTTAGGAATCTTGGAGGTAGAGTGTGTACCGCTCACTTTTTGGCCTCCCAGGACAAACTCGTAATATCAGCTCTATGGAAGTCCCATAGAAAAAAGACTTTACGAACTTTACGTAAGTCGGTTTGCGGTAAGGCCAAAGAAGTGTGCGGTGCCCCTAAACCTGCAAGACTCGTAATAGCAGCGGTAGTGAAAAAGTCGCGTTATGTCAGGGTACCTAAATTTTATTATATAATATATTAAATGAAAATTTTATATATATATATATATATATATATATAATTTTCATACATATAGTTGTTGAGACCACATGATTAATTGTATATGAGACAATTTGCAACAGTTCTATTCACTGTAGATTACAATCCTCTATGCCAGATGATGTTTGGCTGTATAAACAAAATCCCCTTGTCCCAATTCATCAAAAGAAATTGCTTTCAAAGTTATCTTAGAAAGAGCACTTCAAAAGACCTTATGTTTCCTGCCTGGAGGTGTGTGGTGTGATTTCCTACCCCTTACAAGGGAGCCTGGAAGTCTGAAGACAAATGACAAATTTTGTGGAAAAGGACCATTCACACTTCGATGCAAATTGGTACCTGTGGTGTTAAATTGTCCCTGATGAGACTTAAAGGGACAGTACACTGTAAAATTGTTTTTCCATTAATGTATTTTAAATGACTTGTTATACCAACTGCAGAGTATAAAATATTTGAGAAATTGCATTTTCAGGTTTATTTGTGTATATGAAGTAGCTGGTTTTGTGCTTTGAAACCACAGCCTATTTCAATGGGTTGAGCTTCAGGTAATATCAGATCTCATTATGTTATCACTTTTATGTACACAGACTTGCTTCCTTATCTTATATTTGTCTGGAACACCAAAGCTCAATACATAAAGAGAACAATGGAAAATTATCATTGTATTGCTTAACTATCATGTCCCCTACTGAGAGTGTAATCTCTTCTGCTGGCTGTGTTTACTTAGGCTTGTCAATAGCATATACACCAGTATCAAAACTTTCAGTATAGGTTGGGAAACCACAAGCTAAATCAGCTATTTCAAATGCTGAAATATGAGTAAAGGAGCTACTTTCAACCAATTTAATACACTCTAGCAGGTAAAAAGGAACATTGAGAATAATTTAAAGGGGAGAAAGTTTTTGGGTGAACTATCCCTTTAATTCACATTCTTAGTTGAAAAGACTGTTGGCTCAGATAAACAGCACATAAGAAAATAGACCTCAAATATAGGAATTATGCCTAATCTTCATATAAGTGTAAGATACTCTAGTGAATATATATATATATATATATATATGTACATATAGTCAGACAACATATTAAATATATACCTCAGACTTCATTATATATATATATATATATATATATATATATATATATATATATATGGACAATGGAAATACAATTCAGATTTGTAATAGATTAAATAACCATTGTAATAATCCCATTTTTGAAATATATATACAACATATTGGTTTTTCTATCTTCCAGATGGGGCTAAAAGATGCTAAATATAGGATTGCCTGCATGGGATGACCTAAATCATGTCATATGGTTATGCACTAAATGTTTATGAAACTTTAAATACATCTCTTAAAAATATAATAAGATGAATGTATAGGAATTACTTTGATGTAATATGATGTCAAAAAACATACTGTGTTTGATATTGGAGTAATCAGAAAATTGTCATGATGATATCCTGTCTGGAATTCAGGTTGTAAGTGATTGATGCAAGAGATTATGATGATTTAAATAATCATTTTATAAGGATATTTGGAATGTAGCAGTGAGTATGGTGGGACTGTATTTGTTGGTTTTCTGCTGCACCCTAGGGGATTTGAATGGTATGACAGCCAAATTAATTTTCTATTAGGACACATACAGAGCCAGTGAGGGGGCGTCCCCCAAAATGAACCAATGAGAAGGGACAAGCATCCGAAGAGCATCCCATATTTTTTCATCAATGATTAAGTTATATAAGCTGAATGCAACAGGAGAGGGGATTGACTTTGCTGGAGGACTGGTAACTGAAAAATTGGCTGCGTTGAAATACAGTTACTATAAGCAAGATTGGGCTACCTTTTTATGATCCATATTTGCAAATACACTTATTTTCTTATGAGATGAAACAAAAAATATTGGAAGCTGAATATCGCTTTGGTTATTTTTGGTAAAGTATAAGAGGTTGCTAAATATAGGTAATATTCAAATCAAAGGTATTTAGTAATTATAATCAAATAGCAGGTCTAAAAGAACAAATTGTATTTTAACCTTGTGTTTCATAGTCCTGTACAGTAATTTATCTTAGCAAATATATACATATATTCTAGAATTTGTCTTAACTGTAGGTAAATAAGAACTTATTTCAACATAGATAAATTGACATAAACTAACTGTTTACATTAAGAATATATATATAACTCTTGGGCCTAGATTTAGAGTTTGGCGGTAGCCGTGAAAACCAGCGTTAGAGGCTCCTAACGCTGGTTTTAGGCTACCGCCGGTATTTGGAGTCACTCAAAATAGGGTCTAACGCTCACTTTTCAGCCGCGACTTTTCCGTACCGCAGATCCCCTTACGTAAATTGCGTATCCTATCTTTTCAATGGGATTTTTCTAACTCCGGTATTTAGAGTCGTTTCTGAAGTGAGCGTTAGACATCTAACGACAAAACTCCAGCCGCAGGAAAAAAGTCAGTAGTTAAGAGCTTTCTGGGCTAACGCCGGTTTCTAAAGCTCTTAACTACTGTACTCTAAAGTACACTAACACCCATAAACTACCTATGTACCCCTAAACCGAGGTCCCTCCACATCGCCGTCACTCGAAAAAAAATTTTTAACCCCTAATCTGCCGACCGCCACCTACGTTATACTTATGTACCCCTAATCTGCTGCCCCTAACACCGCCGACCCCTATATTATATTTATTAACCCCTAATCTGCCCCCCTCAACGTCGCCTCCACCTGCCTACCCTTATTAACCCCTAATCTGCCGACCGGACCTGAGCGCTACTATAATAAAGTTATTAACCCCTAATCCGCCTCACTAACCCTATCATAAATAGTATTAACCCCTAATCTGCCCTCCCTAACATCGCCGACACCTAACTTCAATTATTAACCCCTAATCTGCCGACCGAATCTCGCCGCTATTCTAATAAATGTATTAACCCCTAAAGCTAAGTCTAACCCTAATACTAACACCCCCCTAAGTTAAATATAATTTAAATCTAACGAAATTAATTAACTCTAATTAAATAAATTATTCCTATTTAAAGCTAAATACTTACCTGTAAAATAAACCCTAATATAGCTACAATATAAATTATAATTATATTATAGCTATTTTAGGATTTATATTTATTTTACAGGTAACTTTGTATTTATTTTAACCAGGTACAATAGCTATTAAATAGTTAAGAACTATTTAATAGCTAAAATAGTTAAAATAATTACAAATTTACCTGTAAAAGAAATCCTAACCTAAGTTACAAATAAACCTAACACTATACTATCAATAAATTAATTAAATAAACTACCTACAATTACCTACAATTAACCTAACACTACACTATCAATAAATTAATTAAATACAATTGCTACAAATAAATACAATTAAATAAACTAGCTAAAGTACAAAAAATAAAAAAGAACTTAGTTACAAAAAATAAAAAAATATTTACAAACATAAGAAAAATATTACAACAATTTTAAACTAATTACACCTACTCTAAGCCCCCTAATAAAATAACAAAGCCCCCCAAAATAAAAAAATGCCCTACCCTATTCTAAATTACTAAAGTTCAAAGAATCCTATCAGCCAATCGGAATTTGAGGGACGCCATCTTGGATGACGTCATTTAAAGGAACCGTCATTCGTCGTTCAGTCGTCGGCCAGGATGGATGTTCCGCGGTGGAGGTCTTCAGGATGCTGCCGCTTCGCTCCGGATGGATGCCGCTTGGATGAAGACTTCAATCGGATGGAAGACCTCTTCTGCCCCGCTTGGATGAAGACTTCAGCCGGATCATGGACCTCTTCAGCCCCCCGCTTGGGCTTGGATCAGGACATCGGAGGAGCTCTTCTGGACCGATCGGTGAACCTGGTATGGTGAAGACAAGGTAGGATGATCTTCAGGGGCTTAGTGTTAGGTTTGTTTAAGGGGGGTTTGGGTTAGATTAGGGGTATGTGGGTGGTGGGTTGTAATGTTGGGGGGCTTGGGTATTGTATGTTTTTTTTTACAGGCAAAAGAGCTGTATTTCTTGGGGCATGCCCCGCAAAGGGCCCTGTTCAGGGCTGGTAAGGTAAAAGAGCTTTGAACTTTAGTAATTTAGAATAGGGTAGGGCATTTTTTTATTTTGGGGGGCTTTGCTATTTTATTAGGGGGCTTAGAGTAGGTGTAATTAGTTTAAAATTGTTGTAATATTTTTCTTATGTTTGTAAATATTTTTTTATTTTTTGTAACTTAGTTCTTTTTTATTTTTTGTACTTTAGCTAGTTTATTTAATTGTATTTATTTGTAGCAATTGTATTTAATTAATTTATTGATAGTGTAGTGTTAGGTTAATTGTAGGTAATTGTAGGTATTTTATTTAATTTATTTATTGATAGTGTAGTGTTAGGTTTATTTGTAACTTAGGTTAGGATTTCTTTTACAGGTAAATTTGTAATTATTTTAACTATTTTAGCTATTAAATAGTTCTTAACTATTTAATAGCTATTGTACCTGGTTAAAATAAATACAAAGTTACCTGTAAAATAAATATAAATCCTAAAATAGCTATAATATAATTATAATTTATATTGTAGCTATATTAGGGTTTATTTTACAAGTAAGTATTTAGCTTTAAATAGGAATAATTTATTTAATAAGAGTTAATTAATTTCGTTAGATTTAAATTATATTTAACTTAGGGGGGTGTTAGTGTTAGGGTTAGACTTAGCTTTAGGGGTTAATACATTTATTAGAATAGCGGTGAGCTCCAGTCGGCAGATTAGGGGTTAATGTTTGAAGTTAGGGTCGGCGATGTTAGGGAGGGCAGATTAGGGGTTAATACTATTTATGATAGGGTTAGTGAGGCGGATTAGGGGTTAATAACTTTATTATAGTAGCGCTCAGGTCCGGTCGGCAGATTAGGGGTTAATAAGTGTAAGCAGATCCAGGCGACGTTGTGGGGGGCAGATTAGGGGTTAATAAATATAATATAGGGGTCAGCGATGTTAGGGCAGCAGATTAGGGGTACATAGGGATAATGTAAGTAGCGGCGGTTTACGGAGCGGCAGATTAGGGGTTAATAATAATATGCAGGGGTCAGCGATAGCGGGGGCGGCAGAATAGGGGTTAATAAGTGTAAGGTTAGGGATGTGTACATGTTAGAGTGTTAAGTGCAGACGTAGGAAGGGTTACCGCATAGCAAACAATGGGGCTGCGTTAGGAGCTGAACGCGGCTTTTTTGCAGGTGTTAGGTTTTTTTTCAGCTCAAACAGCCCCATTGTTTCCTATGGGGGAATCGTGCACGAGCACGTTTTTGAGGCTGGCCGCGTCCGTAAGCAACTCTGGTATCGAGAGTTGAAGCTGCGTTAAAAATGCTCTACGCTCCTTTTTTGGAGCCTAACGCAGCCTTTATGTGGACTCTCAATACCAGAGTTATTTTTATGGTGCGGCCAGAAAAAAGCCGGCGTTACTTTTTTGGGTCGTTACCGACAAAACTCCAAATCTAGCGGTTGGTGTTTTAATTAGAGTATATATTGTTCTATTGTTTAATTAAGCACTGTTAAAGTATAATTCTGAATGTTAGTGACTTATAGCTTGGTCTCATTGTGGTATTTTAATACAATTCAATTGTGAATAAATAAGGTAAACTTTTATGATCGTTGCATAGCATATTTTAATAATTTAAACGTATATAGTATTGATTCATATCTGGTTTTCTACAAATATATTTCAATGTGTCTATAAATGTTAACTAATAAAAAGAATTCAGGAATTTACATTAATTTTATTGTCTTGGTATATGCATTTTTATTGGGGGTTTATTTTAAAGAATAATTATTAAATATATTGTATTATAACCCAGCCATATACTGACAGTTAGGAACTGTTAACGCTGCTTTTTCAGCTTACTCGTAATCTAGCCGTTAGTTATTATGTTATCGTTAGTTGCAAGATAACATAGGTAGAATAAATGATCTTTAAAGAAAAGAGTATAGCTAAGTTTATTTTTACATTTAGACAGAGCTAGTGTTTGTATGCCATATTGATGAGAGTGTTCACTCTAGTGGAGTCATTTAAGGGACAGTTAACTCATATTTTTCTCAAATTCAATTTGTTCACAATTATTCACTTTACCTGCTGGAGTGTATTAAATTGTTTAAAAGTATTTCCATTATCCTTATTTTTGCATTTTAAAAAGCTGATTTAGTCTGTGGTATCTTCACCTATTCAGAAAATCTTTGGTCTTAAGGCCAAGCTGTGTAAACAAAACCATCATAAGAAATTACACTCCCAGTGGGGTATAGAAGAGATAAGGTAATAAAATGTTAATTTTCAAGTATTGGTGATTGGTTTACAGACAGATATAAGATAAAAAGCAGGTATATGTACACAATGTGATAAAGTATTGAGATCAGATTATATCTACAAGATCAAATCATTTTATTTGGTTGTGGCTTCAAAACACAAAATCAGCTAATTCATATACACAAATAAACCTTAAAAAGCAAATCTCATATATTTTATACTCTGTTGCTGATGAAAAAAGAGTAATTGGAAACACATTAAGGGACAAATATATATATATTAGAGTATACTGTCCCTTTAAGAGTCTGTACTGATTCATTAACAAGCTCCGTCAAAGGAGGGATATAAGTGGCCAGTTTACATAGGCTTACATACAAGGTCCTTACACAGGTCAAATGTATATATTTATATAACAAGGTTGAGTATGCCAAAATGTGGAATGGCTAATAAAGAAAATATATATTTGCTGAAGACTGACCCTTTAAATGTATATAACCTTTGACAGTGTCTAGACATATATTTAAATGTATTCTTATATTTAGACATGACTGCATCTTAATCTTATTTTCTTAAAACATTACCTATGCATATTTACTATTAGAATAGTGTGTATTACATGCATTCATCAATGACAAGAACAATATTCTAAAAGTAAATATGTTAACTATTTAGTTCTTGTTGTTAATAGTTTGTGATGGCTATTTCATTTGTAGTGAAAGAGACATGCAACCCAAAGTTAATTTTCCATGATTCCGACAGAGCAAATTTTAATAAATCAAACATTTACCTTCGATAATCACATTTGGTTCATTCTCTTGGTATCCTAAGTTGAAAAACCGATCTACATTGGTTTATGAGCAGCAAAGCATTACTGGGAGCTATTTGCTTATTTGTGGGTGGCCAACAATGCATATTATCAATGGTTAGCCAGATGTCTTCAGATACTTCACAGTATTGCATATCTGCTCCTTAAAAATAAATACACCATGAGAATGAAATTTAAAAATGAAGTATATGTGAATATTTAATAGAAATACATGCTCTATTTGATTTTTTGTAAATAATGACAATAAAATGTTTTTAAAAACAAATTATGTCCCTTTAATTTATCAAAGTAACGTCTATTTTAAATACAAATAACGCATTTCAACATTAGTGAAATATAGCGTGGTAAAAGTATCTTTGAACATGAGATTCACATTTATGAAAAGTCAAATATAATTTCACACACTGTCACTTAGCACACAATCGATATGCATTGCTGGGATTGTAAATACATTAAAAAAAGAAGCACTTTCAATACTTGACAATGAGTCACAATGTTTATTTAAGAACAAAGAAATATATACAATATTAACATTCTGGATTCTAAGAAATTATCAACAGAGTTAAAAATACATTGAACAATGTTACACAGCTATTGATCAATATTAAACTTTGAAATGTATCAATAAACATTTACTAATGTTACTGGATAATATTTACTTTCTGAATATTAAATAAAATATATTTCAACTGTTAAATGTAAACAAAATAGCTTAACCCTTTGAGTCGTCACTAGGGAGGGGCAAATGTTTCGCAACATTCGAAAAACAGCACGAATTTTAACACATTTGTTCGTTCGAATCGAATTTCGAATGTTTACATAACATTCTAACATTCGATTTTCGAATGTTCGGTTTCAAATTTTATGATTACATTCGAAAATATTCTTTTCGAAAAATTCGAATTTAGATTGTAATAGTATTTCTAATGCCTTTTCTTTAAATGTAATATTCGAATTATGCAATGTTCGAATTTGAAAAATTTGAATTTAGATTGTAATAGTATTTCTAATGCTTTTTCTTTAAATGTAATATTCGAATTATGCAATACGTGTATTCGAATTCGAAAAATTTGAATTTAGATTGTAATAGTATTTCTAATGCTTTTTCTTTAAATGTAGTATTCGAATTATGCAATATTCGAATTAGAAAAATTTGAATATATATTCGAATTAGAAAAATTAGAATTTATATTCGAATTAGAAAAATTAGAATTTATATTTGAATTAGAAAAATTAGAATTTATATGTTTGTAATAGTATTTCTAATGCTTTCTTTAAATGTAATATTCGAATTATGCAATATTCTATATGGAAACATTTGAAATGATATATTTGTATCTATTATGTATCAATTTACTAGATTCCCGCCCTACCACATGAACTATTGAACTTCTGAATAGTATTTGTTAAATAGAATGTTAAATTCGAAATTTCGAATGTGGACATTCGATATAATTATAAAAATTCGAATTCGAAAGTGACATTCGAAAACTGTAAATAACATTCGATTTTCGAATTTTTAAGAATATTCGTTCTTATCGACATTCGGATTTAGAATTCGAATTTCGGTAATAACATTCGTTCTACATTCGAAATTCGAAAATTTACACATTTGCCCATCCCTAGTCGTCACAGAGTTTCCCACTCTGGAGATCTGGGGGCTCCCACCCGCTCCTACCCCAGCGATCATGCCTGTAGAGTGAGAGGCATCGCCAGTGCTTCCCGTTTTGCATGGTGATGTCACTCGCAATAACGTGATGACGTCACCGCGCAACTTTATTTATACTTAACAATGTTAAGTATAGGAGCAGGGGGCATGCTGCTTAGAAGTCTGTATATCAGGCATCTAAGCAGTTAGAGACTCTCAAGACCCACCATTTGAAAGGTAATAGCCTAACCTTTCCAATAGTGTAAGTCTTGGGGGTCTGAAATTTTTTTAAAAAAAAGTTTAAAAAAATTGTTCAAAAAATAAAAAAAAAACATTAAAAAATCTTAGCACCCAGGTGGGAAAGTGCTTAGCACTCAAAGGTTATTTATATTTAACGGATGCCCTATATTATTTATGCATCACATATGCATTCCATTCTCATAAATTCTAAAGAAAAGTCTACATGCCAAATGTAGTGATAGCACCCCTAGGTGGTATGTGTATGAAAGTTACAAAGATATGAATCCATCAACCATTAAGTAACGGACAATCAGAGTTCATCACACAAACATGACTTGAGTCAGTATGACCTCACAGACATGCTAACAAAACTACATTATTTTATCCAATCAGATGTAATGATACCATGTACCATGGTGTATCTCCTGTTTACTTCCCTATATAAATGTCCATTACATGTAGCCATTTTTGTCAGTTCTCTAAAGCCTGTTTGGCAAGATGTCTACTCTCAGGTTCACCAGAGAGGAAAGTGCTGCACTGGTGTACGCAGTCGAGGAGTTTTATCCGCAGCTTTATGGGTCTTGGAGGAGGTCGACGACTGGGCCAGTAAAAAAAAGCCATCTGGGCATCTGTCATCATCTCTGTTAATGGGGTGGCAGACATCCAGGGGACAGCATTGCAAATGTTCAGGAGATTCGTGAATATGAGGTTGCACCTGCGGAATAAAGTCTGCCTCATGAAGGAGTGGACTCGTGCCTGTCGGAGAGGTGAGGATCCGGGCCCACCTATATGGAAACTTGTCCTCAGAGATCATGAGGAGACTTTATGCATGCTCCTCAGACTCCAATTCCCCCGTGCATTTGCAGCCCCAATGTCCTCAACCCCCTCCCAGCCCCCAGCTGATGCCCATGAAACTCCTAACCCGGAGGCCAGTGCACCTCCAATCGGTGACCTGGGAGAAAGCGGGACAGAGGCTGAACAAGGTAAAGATCAGACTTCATATAAAATTTTAATATTTGAGTATATATTTAAGCAATGTGTATACAGTCATATTTTCAACATATATCGAATTCACAACAGATGACTAGGATGGTATACATATAAATTTATATATAGGAATAATGATATTTATTGCGCAATCATGATTATGCTTCACAGAGATAAAACCGAAGTGCGCATTCGTGAACTCCCTATCCTCCACTATTTTATCCATTGAATATCGATAACTACATAACTTGCAAATATTTTTTAGCATCATTAAATATTTACAAACATTTTATTTGAATATCGTAATACACACAAATGTTAATATATTAAAAAAGTGTGAAAATATACTCATCACACTACTAGATCACACTACTAGATCCAAATTAATTCATAATCACAAATGTGCAATTACGCTTTTAATTATTGCCCAATGCTCATCGATAAAATTATTGTCCAGAGACGTAAACATGAGTTTGCTGTTACAATGGCATTACTTTAGACATGTTGGTCAAATGTAAACATTAATTTGTATAAACGTTAAAAATACAGTATCATGAGTTTCAAGATTAAAAATAAAATGATCTATACCTTGAATCTAAAGTTAAATAATGACAGATAAATGTCTGACAATTGATATCAATGCAAGAATACATTAAATGACTCAAAGGGACAGTCAACAATATAAATTATTTCTTGAAAACATACATGAGCCATTTATTTCTAAATACAGTTTTATTTATAAAATAACATTTATTATAAAATACTTTTTAACACGGGTTTGCATTTATCCAATTAGGGCCCTCTCCCTTGTGAATCCATGGTCGTAGTCACAATCACCTAGATTACGAGTTTTGCATTAGAGGCTATGCGGTGCTAACGAGCAGTTTATGCTCACTGCTTACTTACAGACAGTGCTGGTATTACGAGTTTTTACAAACCAGACAAGAAGTGAGCGTTGAGCAAAATTTTGCTCATTACCGCACTCCAATACCAGCGCTGCTTACGTAAGCGTTGAGCTAGTGTAACATGCTTGTGCATGATTTCCCCATAGGAATCAACGGGGAGAGCCGGCTGAATAAAAATCTAACACCTGCAAAAAAGCAGCGTAAAACTCATTAACGCAGCCCCATTGATTCCTATGGGGAAATACATTTTATGTCTACACCTAACACCCTAACATAAACCCCGATTCTAAACACCCCTAATCTTACACTTATTAACCCCTAATCTGATGTCCCTGACATCGCCGACACCTACATTATAATTATTAATCCCCTAATCTGCCACTCCGGACACCGCCGACACCTACATTATACTTATGAACCCCTAATCTGCTGCCCCCAACATCGCCAAACCCTACATTATATTTATTAACCCCTACTCTGCTGCCCCCAATGTCGCCGCCACCTACCTACACTTATTAACCCCTAATTTGCCACCCCCAACGTCGCCGCCACTACTATAATAAACATATTAAACCCTAAAGCGTCGCACTCCCGCCTCGCAAACATTAGTTAAATATTATTAACCCCTAATCTGCTGGCCCTAACATCGCAGCCACCTACCTACATTTATTAACCCCTAATCTGCCGCCCCCAATGTCGCCGCCACTATACTAAATGTATTAACCCCTAAACCTAAGTCTAACCCTAAACCTAACACCCCCTAACTTAAATATAGTTAAAAGAAATCGAAATAAATATTCCTATCATTAACTAAATTATTCCTATTTAAAACTAAATACTTACCTATAAAATAAACCCCAAGCTAGCTACAATAAAACTAATAGTTACATTGTAGCTAGCTTGGGGTTTATTTTTATTTACAGGCAAGTTTGTATTTATTTTAACTAGGTAGAATAGTTATTAAATAGTTATTAAAGGGACACTGAACCCAAAAAAAATTCTTTTGTGATTCAGATAGAGCATGACATTTTAAGCAACTTTCTAATTTACTCCTATTATCAAACTTTCATAATTCTCTTGGTATCTTTATTTGAAATGCAAGAATGTAAGCTTAAATGCCGGCCCATGTATGGTGAACAATCTAGATTGTCCTTGCTGATTGGTGGATAAATTCATCCACCAATCAAAAACTACTGTCCATAGTTCTGAACCAAGAAAAAAGTTTAGATGCCTTTTTTTCAAATAAAAATATCAAGAGAATGAAGAAACATTGATAATAGGAGTAAATTAGAAAGTTGCTTAAAATTACATGCTCTATCTGAATCACAAAAGAAAAAATTTGGATCCAGTGTCCCTTTGCAATCAGCAAATAGGATTGAGCTGGCATTCAATTAGCTGTTCCAATCAGCCAATAGAATGCAAGTTCAATCCTATTGGCTGATTGCATCAGCCAATAGGATTTTTATACCTTAATTCCAATTGGCTGATAGAATTCTATCAGCCAATTGGAATTGAAGGGACGCCATCTTGGATGACGTCATTTAAAGGAACCTTCATTCAGTCTTAGCCGTCGGATAAAGAGGATGCTCCGCGTAAAAATCTTGTAATTTGTTTATTATTTTCTGTAATTTAGTGGGGGTTTTTTGTACTTTAGCTAATTTTATTTAATTGTATTTAATTATATTTAATTTAGGGAAATAATTTAATTATAGTGTAGTGTTAGGTGTAATTGTAACTTAGGTTAGGTTTTATTTTACAGGTAACTTTGTATTTATTTTAGCTAGGTAGTTATTAAATAGTTAATAACTATTGAATAACTATTCTACCTAGTTAAAATATATACAAACTTGCCTGTAAAATAAAAATAAACTCTAAGCTAGCTACAATGTAACTATTAGTTATATTGTAGCTAGCTTAGGGTTTATTTTATAGGTAAGTATTTAGTGTTAAATAGGAATTATTTAGTTAATGATAGGAATTTTTATTTAGATTTATTTTAATTATATTTTCGTTGGGGGGTGTTAGGGTTAGACTTAGATTTAGAGGTTAATAACTTTAGTATAGTGGCGGCGACGTTGGGGGCGGCAAATTAGGGGTTAATAAATGTAGGTAGGTGTCGGCGGTGTTAGGGACGGCAGATTAGGGGTTAATAATATTTAACTAATGTTTGCGAGGCGGGAGAGCGGTGGTTTAGGGGTTAATATGTTTATTATAGTGGCGGGGATGTCCGGTTCGGCAGATTAGGGGTTAAACATTTTATTTTAGTGTTTGCGATGCTGGAGGGCCTCGGTTTAAGGGTTAATAGGTAGTTTATGGGTGTTACTGTACTTTTTAGCACTTTAGTTAAGAGTTTTATGCTACGGCGTTGTAGTGTAAAACTCTTAACTACTGACTTTAAAATGCAGTACCAGTCTTGACAGTAGAGGGTGTACCGCTCACTTTTTGTCAGACTCATAATACCGGCACTATGCAAGTCCCATTGAAAACAGAGGATACAAAATTTACATAAGTAAATTTGCGGTATTTCCAAGTCTGGCCAAAAAAGTGAGCGGTACACCTGTACCTGCAAGACATGTAATACCAGCGGGCGTTAAAAAGCAGCGTTAGGACCTCTAAACGCTGCTTTTTAAACCTAACGCACAACTCGTAATCTAGCCGAATGTTATCTGAATGGCACACCTTAACTTATGCCCTCTAGCTGTTGAAAAGTGCAAAATGCATTGAAATAATATTTCCATTTCAAGGATATTGATAATAGCATATGATCAGAATTTGTTTTAGCTTTCAACAAAGAATAACAAGAGATCAAACACAATTTAATGTTACAAGTGAACTTAACATTATGTCACAATTGCATTCCCTATGTAATTAATGAAGGTTTGATACTGAATAAACTGTCCCTTTAACATAAGAGGCACACTTCAAATTATAATAAAATAACATGTGAGACTACCTAGGATTATGATAAAATCAGGATAACAACATAAATACAAAAATATGTTTAATCTAATTCCATTTGAAGTAAAATATAGAAATCAAACTAAGGATTTGAATACAAATATTGTATTATTTGATTCACTGTCAATTTAACACATGGGGTTATTGATTCAACATTCTAGTTTGATAGGGCCTTGATAAATGGATCAAACAGAGATTTAAAACATTGAATGAAATTGTAAATATCAATCATTCATAAACATATATACCATTTTCATAATAGTTGTGATTCATTTATCTCTTAATGGCAAATACAAACTAGGAAATCATCTCTGCTCATTTATACATACATTTTACAAAACAATGAACTCACATGCATATTTAAGATTAAGTTTTACCTTGTTAAAGAAAGAAAATATGTCTGATTGTTCGTGTCAAAGTTATGATTTTTACTAATGAGATCCAATCTTGATTTAATATTTTACAGATATGGATGTTGGTGCTGGACTCTCAAACTCGGGTTTGTCCCAGTCTGGTATGTCTCATTATACTTCACTCTTGGCTTACAAATTTGTACATAACATTGCCTAATACATTCACATTGATCTATATGAACATGGATCCCCTAATTAAATGAACAACAATAATTTAATAAGCATTCTGCTCACTTATGATACACAATTAGGAATATATAGCATCTTACTTTAATATTTCAAAAGGTGGTATATTTCCTTACACTTATTTTTGTTCCTGTTTTTATTTTCAACATTTTCAACAATTTTTAATATATGTAATTGTTTTCAATATTGAGACTCAATAATGGTCAAACATAGTATCATAAGGTATGATGTTTATCCATATTAGCACAGTTTTTCTTTACTTCAGATAAATTTCGATGGCACCACACATAGAGGAAGAACCCAGGCTTAACAATATTAGTAACAATAATATTAATAATGATAGTAATTTTACATTTAGTAAAATGGGGTTACATTATTATGATATATAGTTACATTTGCTTCATCTATCGCAGTGATTGTGGTCACATTGTATCTATTGGGCCAAATAACAGTTGAACTTCATCTTTCATTTATTATTTTGCAGGAGTGATACAATTACTGTTACCAACATTAACATTGTTATCAAAATGATGTAGGATTTTTTACATGGCTGTTTTACATTGCTGTATCTCATCTCTAAGTACCACTGATGTGTTATCTAGCTGAGATCCGAAGTTGCTAGAAACGTCTTTTTTAATATTTATAAAGGCACTAATTTTCTTCTTACCATTAGAGTATATGTATCAGAATTTTTTGTATCAAGTTCAGTTCGATACAAGATATGTACACATTGTAACCATAGAATGCTATTTATAGTTGAGCTTATATGTGATAAAGTCTTATGTGACGAAATTTTGTGATTGCAACGATAAGACGTTTTGACACCTTTAAGAGCTAACATCAGGTGTCACTAGTCTCACCAAGTGGGAAGTGCCTTTTTAAGAACCAATTGTTTCATTATGTGTAGTCCCTGACAAAGTGCCTACGGGCAGGAAAAACATCGGACAGTTTGTTTGGTTCTAGCTCCCTCCTGAGCTTGAAGGTACCCTGTGAGGTTGTATAGACTTACCAATAAAGTCTGCTTTTACTTGCATAACTATTGTGGTGGTCCATTCCTTGCACAAGGTATAATCTTTTTCCGTTGCCTCCCCTAATTAAATGTAAAGTGAATTTGAAATGAAAAATAATGATTCTGATATAGAATTCCATTTTATGCAAAATCAGAATGTATTAGTATTTTAAGATATTCTTCATAATCTTGCTATCTTTAGTTGAATGTAATCTTAGGGGCTGGGATTCAGCAACTGGGTAGTGCTTGACAGTTCTTGGCTACATTTAGACAAAAATCAGAAATTGGTTCACAGGTGCTGAATCTAAAAATACACATCTCATATGCTTAGATTCTTTATTCTTAAGATAGCAAGAAAATTATATATTCATGATGATATGAGTAAATTATGTCTTAGATGTAAATTGCATGCTCTATCCGATTCATTACATTAACAGGGAATAGAATATTCCTTTAGAGGGACAGTCTCAAATATTGATATTGTATTTATATAAAGATACAAAATATCTTTATTACCCATTACACTGTTTTGCTGAAACAATACTGTGATTTAAATAACATCTTTCCCTCTAGGATTACCTTTATATATAAGCATATTCTAGCAGCACCATGATGACATTGTTTTCAATATATCTTATGTCTTGCATTGTGATCAGTATGTGTTGTGTTATCAACATCATTGCTGTACATTGCACAAAGTTATCTATAGGTCCCACGTGTATTAAACCAGTGATTTTTAACCTTTTTTTTGCTGAGGCACACTTTTTTACATTAAAAAATCCTGTGGCACACCACCATCCCAAAATTTAAAAAAAATCACACATTGTAGCCTAATACAGCATATATATATATACACATACACACAAACACACATACTGTATGTATTGTGCTGTTATGCCATGCCTCCTACAAACTACCCCTGCACTGGGAGTAAAAAACAAGCAAAGTTTAAAAAATATGTCACACTTGTCAGTCTGCCGTGGCACACCTGAGGATCTCTCACGGCACACTAGTGTGCCACGGCACACTGGTTGAAAAACACTGAATTATACTATAGCTGTAACTAGTTGTTATTCAAAGTGTTAATTCTCTGTCTGGATTGATTTTGAAACAGAGACAAATCTATATTTTAAAATATTCGATAGATGAATATGATAAGAATCGGTTGTCTAATATTGAACAAATAGTACATCTGTGAAAGTCATCATTTTCTTTTCACTCACCTTAATGAAGTAATACATTTAATTTTCATATTAGTGGTCTAGTCTTCACATTTCGATAAATATTATTTTGACTTTTTTACAATAAGTTTTTATTCATGCAAAATATGTATTTTTAAAGCATATGTACAAATTGTGTTACATAATTTATATTTATATCATTAATAATTGAAGTTACTTTGACAATCCCTGAGGGATCCGGCACCATTCCAGCCCTGCATGAGCAGGATGATGGTAAGTCCTACATCATTAAAGGTATTTTACACAAAGATTTTATGATCATGATTATGATAGCGCATTCAATTTGAATAAACCTTATAATGTACCCCTCAATTATATATATGTATTTTTGTAGTTTTATATTAAAATTTTAAAGCTTCTTAGTCTACACTTTTGTGCTTCAGACATGGATAGCACATGTTGATGTTTGTATAAAGTTAGACAACAATCATCAAGCGATACACACATGATAAGCATTAAATGTTCCGTGTACAATGCGTTTGTTCCTGATTTACAAAATACAGATAAGTACATATAAATATTAAACCTAGAAAATTATATATGTACTTAAAATTGCATGCTCCATCTAAATAATGAAAATCATTAATTTTGTTCAGTATCTCTTTAATGCAAAATTGAAGTGTGTACTTGATCACCAGTAACACATGTTTGAGATATTAGATTTTAACGTGTACACAACATATTATGTTTTACAGATATAGATGTTATATGTGTGTCGGAGGAGAATGTGGTTCCCTTGGTGTCTGATGGTACATCAAATATATATAACAACATATATATAATGTGTATTTTGTAGAAATTATATATTTGGATAAAAATAAAGTCTACACCTTGGTTCAAATACACTACTGTCCCCCTTTCTATATCATGCAGCAGGAACATAGAAATTAAGAATTTGTTTTTTGTTAGGTATAAATTGACATTAATGACATCATGATGTCACATGTATATTACAACCAATCCTACAATAATCATAATTGTACAGACTGTCATTGCTATTCATCTTAGTGCCTAGATACAGACCAGCTTGTTATGTCATCAGTGTTCTGAGGTTCTCAGCCATTTCTAAGTATACATAAAACATAATCATGTTGAAATTCCTTGATTTAATTTCATGATGCATGATCTGTAAAGGGTGCACGAGTATGTTTGTATATTCATCTAAGCTTTGATTTTACTTGATTTATGTGTAGACTGTCCATTTCACTAAGACAAACATTAATATTTCTCTAACCTAAAATGTTCAAGTCTGAATATGTCTAATAATATTGGGATGACATACATTTAATCATAATGTGAAAGATATATTCTTAAAACATACTATGAAAATGTAATGTCAGATAGCATTCTGTTCTTAGTAGTTAATAGTAAAGGTACTGTCTACTGTGTAAATGTTTAGAATAGTAATTGATTGAACCATCAAGGTTAAAAAAATTTTTTTTAACATTACCAAAGCAATCATCTTAATATATTTTGTTATCAGTGATTACCTTGTTTCGAAGCCTATGTGGAGTGGCCATTTATATTTGCTCATATAAAACACTTCCATATTATCCAATTAGTGAACTCTCATAAGTCAATCCACGGGCATGTGTCTAAAGTACTATATGTTGTTCACATTTATTAATGCACTCTACATGTGATCCAATGACAAGTACATCACATAAGAGACAGACCTCTATGGCTTTTTAATATCAAATGCATACATGTATACTGATATATATTATTAAAAAGAGAAATGTAATATTGTAAAATCATAAAGATTAACACTTAATGGGGACTTTGCAACATATGATTTTTAACCCCTTAACGACCAGGGACGTACAGGGTACATCCTACAAAAAATGTCAGTTAATGACCAAGGATGTACCCTGTCCTTAGGAGTTTGAAGCGGTGGAAGCGATCCTGATCGCTTCCAGGCACTTTCATGGTATTGCAGTGATGCCTCTGTGGCCCTCTCTGCAACGACAGTGATGGTGCCGATCATTGGTGGGTGGGAGCCATAGCAGGGAAGAGGGAGGACAGCCCATCGTTACTCAACATCCGGGGAATAAATGATGATCAAAGGATCTGGGAGGGGGTAGGGTATTGAGGGGGGCAGCTATACTACAGAAAAATGTATTATTTAATGTAAAAAAAATTAAAACATTTTTTTGGGCAAACTGGGTACTGGCAGACAGCTTCCAGTACCCAAGATGGCGGCAAATAGGTAGTGGGAGGGCTAAAGAGCTGTTGGGGGGGGGGGGGGGTCAGGGAGGATGGGGGCTAAGGGAGGATCCATCACAGCTGAATATATATTTAAAAAAATAAATTTTAAAAAAGTCTTTTATTTTAGTACTGGCAGACTTTCTGCGAGTACTTAACATGGTGAGGACAATTGTGGGGTGGGGGAGGGAGGAGAGCTGTTTGGGAGGGATAAGGGGTGGGATGTGTCAGGTGGGAGGCTGATCTCTACACTAAAGGTAAAATTAACCCTACAAGCTACCTAATTAACCTCTTCACTGCTGGGCATAATACAAGTGTGGTGCGCAGCGGCATTTAGCGGCCTTCTAATTACCAAAAAGCAATGCCAAAGCCATATATGTCTGCTATTTCTGAACAAAGTGGATCCCAGAGAAGCATTTACAACAATGTGTGCCATAATTGCACAAGCTGTTTGTAAATAATTTCAGTGAGAAACCTAAAGTTTGTGAAAAAGTTTGTGAAAAAGTGAACGTTTTTTTTTTATTTGATCGCATTTGGTGGTGAAATGGTAGCATGGAATATACCAAAATGTGCCTAGATCAATACTTTGGGTTGCCTACTAAAAAAATATATATTCATGTTAAGGGATATTCAGGGATTTCTGACAGATATCAGTGAGTAACTATCGCCAAATTTGAAGAAAAAAAAAGGTTTGGAAATAGCAAAGTGCTACTTGTACTTATTGTCCTATAACTTACAAAAAAAGAAAAGAACATGTAAACATTTGGTATTTCTAAACTTAGGACAACATTTAGAAACTATTTAGCATGGATGTTTTTTAGTGGTTGTAGATGTGTAACAGATTTTGGGGGTCAAAGTTAGAAAAGGTGTGTTTTTTTCCATTTTTTCATCATATTTTATATTTTTATATTTTTTATAATAAATTATAAGATATGATTAAAATAATGATAATAATCTTTAGAAAAGCCATTTAATGGCAAGAAAACGGTATATAATATGTGTGGGTACAGTAAATGAGTAAGAGGAAAATTACAGTTAAACAAAAAACACCGCAGAAACGTAAAAATAGCCCTGGCCCCAAACGGTCAGAAAATTGAAAAGTGGTCTGGTTACTAAAAACTATGGATCAAACATTTGAGAATAAGTACCAGTGAGCAAACATTAGAGTTTCAAGGATTAATTTCAAAAGATTCGAAATAAAACTTGCTTCAAATCAATTAAGACCTTTACACATATTCATTATTGTGACTTTGTCTAATTTGTGATCAAAATAAATAATTACATATTTCAAATGAGGATGAATATTAATTTTAAATGTAAATAATATATTTTTATATTATATTTTTATTGAAACAATTGTCTAATATATTTCAGATGGACCACCCACTTCTGGGCATCACCCTGCCACACCATCCGAACCTCCCCCCTGCCCACCCTCACCACTCTTCCTGTCATTCCCGTCCTGCCCCTCCCAAAACTCTCCCCCCTGCCCCCCTCACCACTCTTCCCATCATTCTCGTCCTGCCCCTTACAAAACTTCCCCCGCTGACCCACATCGCCGCTCTCCCCGTCTTTCCCGTCCTGCTCCTGCCTCACCTGCACAGGCACCAACTGCCCAGGCCCCACATTCCCTACCTGTGCATGCCCCAACTTAGCAGGCCACTCCTTCCCCACCTGCCCAGGCCCCACATTCCCCACCTGTGCGTGCCCAACCTTGTCCCGTCCATCCTCCCTGCCAACCCATTTACCCTGATCCTCACCTTCCTCAGCCTGGGTATCCTGTTCTCCTTCCCAGCCACAGATGTAAGTATCATTACAAATCAACATTAGACCATACATTCATAAAGGGACATTATACTGATCTAATTATACCTAAATTTATTTTGAATCGAAAACTTTATTTATAAAACTTTTATTTCTGATATGAATGTAAATGTTTCATATTAACATTCTTTTAAATTATCATCCACATTTTATTTTATAAATATGATATTGCCTAGATGTTGGATATCAATTATGTAAATATGCATATTTATGTTTTATTTAATCACAGCCCCTTTCCCTGTGTGTCATAAAACAAAGAAATAATAATTTGTCAAAAGGGGTTTTATTTTATTTTATATCTTAATGGTTTATCTATGAAGAACATATTTCATGTGTAATTCTTCTTATATATAGTATATTTTATTCTAATCATGATTTGTATTTAAATTAGTACAATGTCCCTTTGCTATATTTTGATTCTGTTCTGTCATATATATTAATTTTGAATTAATTATTTTTTGTAGGTTGTGACTCAGCATGGTTGTGGCTAGAGGCTCTAGCTAGATTGGAGGGACCCATGTTGAGTTGCCATCAGTGGCTGGGAATGATTCAGGATTCCATGGTTCTGCAGCTGTGGCTTAATCACATTATGCTTAATTGCATGATCTGTATGGGGGCAAGGCTGCAAGCTGCAGCTGCAGCTGCAAACCTCAGGCCGAGGAATGTGAGGAGGATGCCCCAGAAGGTGGAGAGTCCAGAGATGCCCCAAGGGAGCATGAGTAACTTCATTTGTTGCCTGTTGGCTATGTTCTCAAATTGTTATTGTTTTTAAGTTTGTGCCTGTTGCACTTTGTTTGCCCTTGTCAGATGGCTCCAAAGGGGCAGAGTTGGCCTTTGTTTGCCCTTGTCAACTACCTTCAAGGACTGTGATGCACTATGTAACCTTGTCAGATGGCTCCAAAGGGGCTGTGTTGGGCTTTGTTTGCCCTTGTCAATTCCCTCCAAGGACTGTGATGCACTATGCCACCTTGTCAGGTGACCTGTTGCACTTTGTTTGCCCTTGTCAGATGGCTCCAAAGGGGTTGATTTGGCCTTTGCTTGCCCTTGTCAACTCCCTCCAAGGACTGTGATGCACTATGTCACCTTGTCAGATGGCTCCAAAGGGGCTGAGTTGGCCTTTGTTTGGCCTTGTCAACTCCCTCCAAGGACTGTGATGCACTCTGTCACCTTGTCAGATGGCTCCAAAAGGGGCTGTGTTGGCCTTTGTTTGCCCTTGTCAATTACCTCCAAGGACTGTGATGCACTATGTCACCTTGTCAGGTGGCTCCGAAGGGGCTGTGTTGGCCTTTGTTTGCCCTTGTCAACTCCCTGAAAGGACTGTGATGCACTATGTCACCTTGTCAGATGGCTCCAAATGGGCTGTGTTCTCATTCTGACTTATTTGTCCTATTATATTATTTAATTATGTTTAATGACCTTCATAAATCATATTTATCATAATAAAAATAATCTTTTATTGTTTGTTTATTTGTTTCAATAAAGAAAAATTTCAACAAAAAAATAAATAATCTTTTAACTAAAATTTATTATTTATTTATTAATGTCATATCTAATAAAAGTGATTTTATGTTGATAATTCTTAAGTGATGCTGACAACAGTTATTTCTTTAAGGATATGCATTTATAAGGTACTTTTTAATATCTTATTTTGTTTTACTCAACATACACATAAAATATATTTAAAACAGACAATAATCTGAATGTTGACAGCACATATATTCCGATTTGCATGAAATCTTATTGTAGTAGTAGAACATACAAAATCACTGTGTGTAATGCACACATATTTTAGATGATTAATCTCCTTCTATGATGTTTTATCATATTTAATTATCAAACTATATATTGCTATAGGTAACATATAATGTATAAACAATACACATTTTTGTGATGTATATAGTAGCATTATTTCTATGTTAAACTTTGATGTTTCATAAATATTTCCTAATCTTACTATTTTAATGAAATATATATATTTATTAACAACAATGGATTATATTTCCCATATTACATTATGTTATCTAGTGTTACATTATGTGAAGATGTGCATTACATAGAACAAACACGCTTGCTATTTAACAATATAGCACATGCTAGTTTTTAAATAGAAATACAATTGTTATTGACAAGCAAAGGTGTATATTCCGTAATTTGATTGGATCACATTGTTCCGAGATATTAAATGCGCCATGTTGCGTAGGATTTCACATGCAAAGGTGTCAATTCCTTAATTTGATTGGATCACATTGTTCTGCGATATTGGATGTGCCATGCTGCATAAGACATCACATGCAAAGGTGTAAATTCCGAAATTTGATTGGATCACGTTGTTCTGCGATATTGGATGTGCCATGTTGCGTAAAATGTCACATGCAAAGGTGTAAATTCCGCAATTTGATTGGATCACGTTCCGCAATATTGGATGCGCCATGTTGGTGAATGAGAACAGAAGTTTAAAACCATGATTTTCTGAGTTTATAGATTGTGTCAATCATTTACATTGTTGAAACATAGATGATAAAAGATCTAAAATATTTTGGCTGATGGCTGTCTCGTGGAAGAAACGAATGAAGTCAATGTGTTGCTGATCCCGAATATATTTTGAGGCAAGTGATAATCCATGAATGTTCAACATTGTTGTTATCCAAATAATATAGCACTGTGAGCATGAAATTCAAATGTAAGGGACATACAACACTAAATTTATCTTTTATTAGTTATGTTAAAAATACAATTTTAAAAATTTTTCCAATTTACTTCTATTATCAAATTTGCTTCGTTCTCTTGGTGTAATGTGTTGAAGGAGCATCAATACACTACTGGTTTCTAAGTGAACACATGGGTGAGGCAATGACAATCTATATATATATATGTAGCCACCAATCAGCAGATAGAAGCTAGGTTCTTTGCTGCTCCTGCGCTTTCCTGGATAAACCTTTCAGCAAAGGATAACAAGATAAAGAAGCAAATTAATTATACAAGCAAACATGAATGTTGTTTACCCCTTAGTGACCAGACCACTTTTCCATTTGTTGACCGTTTGGGACCGGGCTATTTTTACATTTCTGCGGTGTTTGTGTTTAGCTGTAATTTTCCTCTTATTCATTTACTATACCCACACATATTATATTCCATTTTCTTGCCATTAAATGGACTTTCTAAAGATACCATTATTTTCATCATATCTTATAATTTACTATAAAATTTTTTATAAAATATGATGAAAAAATGGAAATAAACACTTTTTCTAACTTTTCTAAGTTTGCCCAAATCAATGTTTTGTTTTGTTTTTAATATTTTATTTTTTTTTAATAATATTTTTTTATTGAGGTAACGAGTGATTACAACAAGAGAGACAGAAAAGATGTCCGAATACATATCAGGCTTGAAAAATACATCTTTACAATTTTCTTATAGAGAATAAGTTTGGTCCAGAACTTTAAGGTTATGACCCTACCATAGTAAGTGCCATGTCTACTGGCTACATATAGATATAGGCTTTAAACAGGCAAAGTAACAAGATCACCAGTGAGTTGATAATTTCAAGTAAAGGTTATAGCAGTATAACTGAGGTGTAGATCATAAGCTATATGATATATAGGGTTTAGAGTAGTAGAAAGGACTTGTGTGTGGAAGATGTGTATAACTGAGACATATAGTGACATAACCTCTTTTTATTACCTTTGACTGAGTAAAGAAAATAATGGTCCCCTTTTTACTATGGAAATCATATAGTAGTTTGTCTGTTCCAGATAAGTTGGGGTAAAATGGGGATTAGTATGATGGGTTTTATTTTTTTGGGGGGAAGGGAAGTTCAGCGGTCAAGAGCCGCTCTGAATAAAGAGGGGAGGAGTGGAGCCTGTTAGGGTAAAAATCTGGTGGGCCTTTAGGGTCTCTAGGTAGAGCTTCCTGGAAAAATTACAAAATGTACTCATTATTTTATCTGGGAGTAGATGGCATTATTTTGGACATACTATGGCATTTAACATGTTTGGTGGTGTAGTCAAATGAATAACTCTGTGTTGACCCGAGGTCTCCTTATTCAGGAAGGAATTTAAAACAGTAGGCGTAAAGGTGTCTAGAGTAACACAATAGTGGGGGGTGTACTAAAAACCAACACCAAAGACATACTGATACCCTCCTTTGGAATATATAGGTACATATTCAAATATGAAACTATTATAGGACATAGAAACAAATTTCTTTGGGCAGCTGCATAAAATTGAAGAAGTGTATAAAAAGAGGTTAGCCCATATCCGAGGGGTATATCATAAGTGGTCTGACTTTATAGAGGGTATACAGAGCTATTAACTATTATCTCAAGCATCAACCATATATTAACCATATACAAGAAAGTAAGTCATTGCCCGTACAATGTTAACATATGAGGTACAGCGTATGAATATATGAGATGAAACCTTGGGTGTTTACTTTTATGTTAGAAGTGAAGTAGTGAATTACCTCTGGGATGGCCTCAGTGACTAAATAGTCAGCTTAAGACAGAAAACCAATACATATCAATATTCATGTTGCAATGGGACACTTACATAATATATTGTTAAAACCCCACATTTTGAGCCTATCAGCAGGTTTGTTGGCAACTTCTTCCAATACTGTCAAATGTAATGGCAGCTATGAGAGTATGTTCTTATCTACCAGTAATAAAAATAAACTATGTGTAATAGCAAATTAGTGGGTGATTTAGATGGCAAGCATATGATCTTTGGTAAAGCCTAATTTCCGTCTAATCATAGGATGTGATATGACCCTATATAACTCAAAAGTACATGGCATCTCTGGTGTTGCTATGATTGTCATAGCTGCTAATTAAAGTAAAAGAAATGGTTCTCAAAAAAGCTCTGAATAAACATCTCCAAATGGATAACTTGCTGTTAGCCTTCTAAACAAGTAGTTAGCAAGGTGAGGAAAGTATGGATCCTGAGGATCAATTAAAGGAAATCTCTTACACTATGAAGGGGATAACCCTTAACTTGCTGCTAGTGGGATTGCGACTGTGTTGAAGTTAATATATGGTTAAACTACTACACCATCCCAACTATGCATATAAGTCATGTTAACCTGCACCCTCCAGTAATGAAATTATGGTGTGTCTGGATAATAGGAACATAAGGCAAATTAAGAGTGACTTGTGATCTATTTATAGGTAACCCTGAGGATGGATGGGTAAACACTCAACCAAGTGTGGACTTCTCTATAGTTGCAGGCTCTATCAGTGAGACTAATGCTAAAATAGATGTTATAATATGTGAGCAGGTTCCCACCGTAAAAGCTGTAATATTTAAAGATGAAAATGAAAAGTACCCTACTTTAAGTACATCAAATTGAATTAGTCCTAAGTCTCAAACCACCCTCCTGGTATAAACTTGGAGAAAGAGTAATTTTTAGCATATAGCTGACAATATATAAGGTCACATTGTGTATCTGTTCAGCTATCTCATTCTATAGTGTGGTTTAGGATGCATAGTATGTTATGTCAGTATGAAATAAACTCTAGAACTCCAAAACATAACTTCTAAAACGTCATAGGCATAAATATTCCACTAAGGAGAAATATATGGCGGAGAGAAGATATAGAGGCTCTATCTATGACATGTCTATTACTTGATCTCAACTTAGTAAATATATAGGGACCCAGGAACATTTAACATACGCACAAACAGGAATTGAGATGAATAAGCAGAAAACATAACAAAAAGAAACAAAAAAACAACTTATAACTGCACACATCTCTGAATAAAAAGTACATAGTGAACCAGGCAGTATGGAGTCCCTCAGTCAGTCAACCATGTGGGCTAGCCGATATAGGGAGATGTCATAGTTTATTACCCAACTCCAATTTTTATAGTGATCACGAGTATGTCTCTTAAAACATGAGCTCGTGGAGGGATGTTACATTGCTGCCTGACAGATCTCGTTGTCAAGATTTGGAGTTTTTGTGATTGCCATCTATTTGTTGGGTTACATGGTGCTTCCGTCTGTATGCTATGTGCAGATAAGGTTTTCTTGCAGACCTCGTAATAGCCAGCTGTCCAGGTCGTCGCTGAGAAGTAGGAAAGACTCTGCTCGAGCCACATCTCCTCTGTATCATGGCATGATGCGGGTGTGACCTCGATGTGACTGTCCCACTTGGGTCTCTGCCAGTAAGTGTCAGATCTAGCGTACAAAAGATTGCAGCTCCCGGCTCCACCAGAGGGCCTGGCAACACTCCACTCTACGGTAGTCAGGGGCAAGATTTCCCCAGCTGTATCCGGTGGGTCTAATGTGTTAGGTGGGTCATCTTGTTCATAGCAGTTCTCTGTGCTCTCTGGCTCGAAGCGCTGTGGCGTTAAAGGCTGGGTTATTGGAGGTTTTAGGTCCGCCTTTGGTTCCAAAGACAATGCTGGGGGTGCAGTCTCTAAGCACATCTGATAGCTCAGCGAATCTGCGACTCATCATTTCTCCAAAAGCCTCCAGATGGACTAGTAAAGTCGCATTGATTTCCTCCATGTTTCGCTATAAAGTATAGCTAAGGTGCCACGTGGATCACAAGATGGCCGATGTCTGCTGGTTACTGTGACTGCCGTTGTGGCCAAATTTTAGGGCAGTGTTCTATAATCAGGGTGCTCAAGATGTCCCCTTTTTATTATTAATATTTTAACAATTTTCTGTAGTGTAGCTGCCCCCCCTCAATACCCGCCCCCTCCCTCCTTCCTATACATTTTGCTTGTGATGTGTTAATGTAAATGTGGTGCGTAGGCGCACACCCCCGCCATCCATGCCGCCACAATCTTGACCCAACGTGCACACATCGGTGTGACAGGATCCGGAACTGGACATCGATGGGCCGTCCGCACGCTTCCCTGCTGCTGCTCCCACCCACCAACAATCGGCACCATCGATGGTTGATGCAGAGAGGGCCACAGAGTGGTCCTCTCTGTATCGGTGGGTAAAAAAGGGGATTGCAGTGATGCCTAAATTTCGAGGCATCACTACAATACCCTGGAAGTGGCTGGAAGCGATCACAATTGCTTCCAGCGATTCAAACCCCAGAGGACGTGTCAGACACATCCTTGGTCGTTAAGGATAGTTTTTTGGAGGACGTACCGGGCACGTCCTCTGTCGTTAAGGGTATTTTTTTGTAGGACGTGCCTGACACGTCCTAGGTAGCCAAGTGTTTAAAATGATATGCTCTGTCAAAATTATAAAAGAGAATTTTCTGCTTTCATGCACCTTTAAATAAAATAGATTTTAAGTAAAACACTTTAAGCTAGCTTTCCAAAAATACACTTTATTTTAGGTAGTCAATTTTCTCAACATATCGAAAGAAATAGGACATACAGACTTTTAAAAAAAAAAAGTACAATATTTGCTTTATTTAACAAACACATGCAGATATACCAATAAGCCATAAGGATTAGTATATGTTAGCATATGTTCTTGTTTAAACTATGTTGTTTGCATCAACACAGTGATATGCTATCAGGTATAATTGTAATGGTCTTTGGTTTGTGTTAGGATAACACATTTGGACATCACATCACAAAAACAAATCAATCTAATCAACAAGGACAGCATGTGATGATGTTGTCTCAACACACTTGTAAAACACTCTGCAAACTCTGCCGGCCTATAGAAGCCTATTATATACAGAGTGTGCTCCACAAGTGTAACAAGACAACATCATCACATGATTATCCTTTATATATTCACTTTAAATTAAAAACAGTAATATTTAAACATAATTACTTCTTCCTCCTTCCCACGACAGTGAGTCTCTGGAGT
This sequence comes from Bombina bombina, assembly GCF_027579735.1. Classification (NCBI taxonomy): domain Eukaryota; kingdom Metazoa; phylum Chordata; class Amphibia; order Anura; family Bombinatoridae; genus Bombina; species Bombina bombina. The sequence continues at coordinate 250,539,463 of NC_069500.1, forward strand.
GGTCAAATGCCTCCACAGATGTGTCCTCATTGGAGATGTTTGGGGAAGAGGGGGAAGAGGAGTACTGTGAATGATTGGGGGTTGACCAGGCAGAGAAGGAGATGGAGGAGGCACAGGGTTTATGGTCCAGGAGATGATGGTCCAGGCTCTTGTGGTCTTCCCATTTCTGGATATGGTCTGCTTGCCACCTCCCGGGAGTACCTGAAATATGTTATTTAGAACATTTACAATATTTGTTTGTCCTTCTATCAGGGTGTTCACTGCGTTGGTCAGAAAACTGTGTGTGTGCACCTGTTGTGCCCTCCTGGAGCCCTGCATTTAACGTAGGAAGACCCTCATCAGCTCCACCTTGGGCATTGTGGGGGGATGCTCTCATCAGGAGGAGCTGCTGCATGGGGAGCTGCTGCACTGGGGTTGCTCCACGGGTATCTTCTGCAGGGGTATCCTCCTGTTCTCTCCGATGTGGTGTGTCACCGCCTGCACCACTCTCATGCCTGGGTGAAGGAGGAGCATGTTCCTGCTGTGTTTCCTCCTCACCGGCCTCAGACTCTGTATATTTTAAAATTAAAGAACTAAGAGATATTAGCACAGTTCCAAATAAAGATGTAAATGTTATATTTGAAAGTGTATTAATGAGGCTGCTGTCAGCCGCTCTGGAATCAATCCGGGATGTAACCCAACTGCTAGCGTGAATTGAAAGCACACGCTAGCACACTGAGAAATATCCAGGACGTGACCCACTCAGGAAGCAGATTAGAAGATAACAAAAATGAATATTGTTCCAGAATGCAGGAAAGCCACAAAGGATAAAACGTCCCTTTAAGTAGTACAAAGAACAAAAAGGAAATGCTCTTACTTGAAGCTTCTGAAAAAGGTCCTCTTTAGCAGGCTTGTAAAACAAAGGAAAAGTTCTCTTTTGCAGCTTGTAAAAGTAAAAGTTCCTTTTAAGCAGGTGTATAACAAACAGAAAGGTAAAGTTCTCTTTTGCAGCTTGTAAAAGTAAATGTCCCTTTTAAACAGGTGTATAACAAACAGAAAGGCAAAGTTCTCTTTTGCAGCTTGTAAAAGTATAATGTCCCTTTAAGCAGGTTTATAACAAACAGAAAGGCAAAGTTCTCTTTTGCAGCTTGTAAAAGTAAATGTCCCTTTTAAGCAGGTGTATAACAAACAGAAAGGCAAAGTTCTCTTTTGCAGCTTGTAAAAGTAAAATGTCCCTTTAAGCAGGTTTTGTTTATCAAAGAAAAGGTTTAAAGGTAAAGGCAAAAGCAAGGTCAGGCAGGCAGAAGTCGGCATCCAAATATCAGCAAAAGGTATAGGCAAAAGACAAGGTCAGGCAAGCAGAAGTCGGCATCCAAGTATCAGCAAAAGGGTAAAAGCTACAGGCAAGGTCAGGCAGGCAGAGGTCAATATCCAAATATCAGCAAGTAGGGATTAGGCAAAAGGCTTGGTCAGGCAGGCAGAAGTCGGTACACAAAAGAACAAAATTGATATGGTACTCACAATCCAGAGAAACAAACAAACGGGCCCAGATTCAGATCTCCCGCCGTGATTTAAAGGGCAGGAGCGTAACCGTCATCAGAGGGGTGTGAGAGAAAGCGTCATGTTGCTAAGCAACATGACGTCAGACACACAGAGAAGTTCCGGGAGCCGCGGCGACACGGCGATGAACGGAAGCAATCATGACAGCACCCCCTCCTCAAGGACCCCTCCGGGGGACAGGACCAGGTCTATCAGGATGAGTCTTGTGGAAGGTCTTGACCAAAATAGGAGCATTTACTTGATGAGCAGGTTCCCAAGAACGTTCCGAGACTGGATAACCCTTCCAATGAATGAGATAATACAATTTCTTGCCCCGCCACTTGGAATCTAGAATATGGCTGATCTCAAACTCAGGATGTCCATGCACCAATAACGGTGGAGGTTTAGAAAAAGGCTTAGAATACCTGTTAATCATCACAGGTTTTAAAAGAGAAACATGGAATACCGGATGGACTTTGAGAGACTTGGGTAAAGCTACCCGATAAGCAGTGGAACATACCTGACCCAGTATTCGGAAAGGACCCACATATCGTGGTCCCAATTTGTTAGAAGGTTGTTTCAGGCGAAGAAATCGAGAGGAAATCCAAACTTTATCACCAGGGCGATATTTGGGAGCCTTCTTCCGCCGAAGATCCGAAAAGAACTTGTAACGTCTAGAAGTTACAGAAAGAATACGATGTATCTTCTGCCAATGTCGAGTTAATCTTCGGGCTGTAAGATCAGAAGCAGGATTCACTGTGGAGGAAGTATGCAAAGGGAATGTCCTAGGCTGATATCCGTAAGCTGCATGAAAAGGAGAAGTCTGAAGGGAGGAATTGTACCGGGCATTATGAGCCAATTCAGCCAAAGGAAGGTAAGAAGTCCAGTTAGAGTGATAATGATCCACATAATGTCTAAGATAAGTTTCAAGACACTGGTTTACTCTTTCAGTCTGACCATTCGATTGTGGGTGGTGAGAAGTAGAGAGAGATATAGTAGTACCAAAATGTTTACAAAGTGACCTCCAAAATCGAGAAACGAATTGTACCCCTCTATCTGAAACAATATCTAGAGGAAATCCATGGATTCTTACAATATGTAGAATAAAAAGTTCAGAGAGTCTTTTGGCAGATGGTAATCCTGGCAAGGGTACAAAATGAGCCGTCTTAGTGAACCTGTCGACCACCACCCAGATAGTATTGTTCCCAGTGGACAAGGGAAGATCGGTAATAAAGTCCATGGATACATGAGTCCAAGGCTGGTGAGGTATAGGCAATGGTTGGAGTAATCCTGAAGGAAGTTGGCATGGAGTTTTGTTCATGGCACATTGTGTGCATACTGAGACGTAATCCTTCACATCTTGAGAGAGTGTAGGCCACCAGGCATGTTGTTTGAGGTTTCGAGTGGTAATACTGATGCCAGGATGTCCAGAAAGGGGACTATCATGAGCCCAAAATAAAATCTTGGAACGAAGGCGTTCAGGAACAAAGAGTAAACCATCGGGAGGTTTACAGGACAAAGGAAGATGCTCTTGAGCGGACTGTAATTCTTGTAACCAAGAAGTTGTTAACTGGGCAATGACTTCATGAGGTTGGAGAATGGTACCAGACTCAGGAACTGGGGTATCTTGAAATTGTCTGGAAAGTGCGTCTGCTTTAATATTTTTTGAACCAGGTATGTAAGACAAATTATAGTGAAACCGAGAGAAGAATAATGACCAGCGTGCTTGCCTGGAATTTAATCGTTTGGCTGTTTGAAGATACAGAAGGTTCTTATGATCAGTAAGTATAGTAAATGGCAAAGAAGTACCTTCCAGCCAATGTCTCCATTCATCCAATGCCATTTTGATGGCAAGCAACTCTTTATTCCCTACGTCATAGTTAAATTCGGAAGGAGTGAATTTTTTAGAGAAAAAAGCAACAGGATGAATCCTTCCAGTCTCTGGTATTCGTTGAGACAGAACAGCTCCAGCAGCAACAGAGGAAGCATCCACCTCCAGAATAAATTGAAACTCAGGATTTGGATGACGAAGGATAGGAGCTGAGGAAAAAGCTTCTTTGAGAGATTCAAAAGCTTCTATAGCCTCAGACGGCCATACCTTACAGTTTTGTCCTTTTCTTGTGAGAGAAGTAAGAGGAGAAGTAATAGTAGCAAAATTCTTGATGAACTTTCTGTAATAATTGGCAAAGCCTAGGAAACGTTGTAAAGCCTTCAAAGAATCAGGTCTAGGCCAATCCAAAATGGCAGAAAGTTTAGTAGGGTCCATTTCGAATCCAGATGCCGATATTACATAACCCAGAAAGGGTATGGATTTTTGATGGAAAGAACATTTCTCCAGTTTAGCAAACAGATGGAATTCTCTTAGACGTTGAAGTACCTTCTTGACGTGGTGCACATGATCTTGGTGGTTCTGAGAAAAAATTAAGATGTCGTCCAGGTATATGATAACAAAAATATTCAAAAAATCACGAAAGATCTCGTTTACAAAATGCTGGAAAACCGCCGGAGCATTGCATAGCCCGAAGGGCATGACCAAATATTCATAATGCCCAAATCGAGTGTTAAAGGCAGTTTTCCACTCGTCTCCTTTGCGTATACGGATCAAGTTGTATGCACCACGTAGGTCGAGTTTGGTGAAAATGGTGGCTCCCTGAAGATAAGTAAAAAGTTCAGGAATAAGGGGCAGAGGATAACTGTTCTTGATGGTAATCTGATTCAATCCACGATAATCAATACAGGGTCTTAATCCGCCATCCTTTTTTCCCACAAAAAAGAAACCAGCCCCTACAGGGGAAGAGGAGGGTCGAATAAATCCTCTAGCCAGATTGTCTTTTATATATTCTTCCAGAGCCATGTTTTCTGGTTTAGAAAGTGGATATGTCTTGCCTCGAGGATAGGCAGCCCCAGGAAGGAGATCAATGGGACAATCAAAAGGGCGATGAGGAGGAAGACGTTCAGCTTCTTTTTTGGAGAAGACATCCACAAAGTCATGGTAATGCATAGGTAAGGATTCCGGAGTTTCAACTGTGAGAGCAATAGTGAGTGGTAACTTAGTAATCTTTTGAAGACATTTAGTCTGGCATGTAGATCCCCAGGAAGTGAGTTCACCGAAAGTCCAAGAAAAAATGGGATTGTGAATCTGGAGCCAGGGTAATCCCAAGATAATGGGAAATTGCGGAGTGGGAATGACATCGAAACAAATTGTCTCAGAATGAAGTATTCCTACGGTGAGGAGTAAGGGTTGAGTAGAAAACTGAATGTATCCAGAACCCAAAGGATCTCCACTGACCGTAGAGACTGAAATGGAATACTCCTTCTTTAATAAGGGTATAGAATGAGTAGAAACAAATGTAGAGTCAATGAACACACCTCCAGCACCAGAATCAATTAGAGCTTGGGTATAGATCTTCTTATGTCCAATTAGAAGAGTTACTGGAACAAAGAGTTTCTTGTATAGGGAATGACCACTATTTTGGCTTAACTCAGTTCCCTGGACTAGAGTTAAGCCCTGGCTTTTACTGGCCTAGTAGGACAATCCCTTAATAAATGCCCTTTAAGGCCACAGTACAGACATAAGCCAAGAGTCCGTCTTCTCAAGCGTTCAGTCTCAGTTAATTTTATACTTCCTACTTCCATGGGTTCAGCCTGATCAGTAGTAGGAGAGACTGGAGTGACTGGATTAGAAAAACGAGGAGCTAAACGAAAAGGAGTTCGAGTTGAAGTCCTCTGTGTTCTATCCTTTTCTTGTTGGCGTTCACGAAACCTGGCGTCGAGACTGATACAGAGATTTATTAAGGCTTCTAAGGACTCTGGAAGTTCACGATACACCAATTCATCCTTGAGACGCTCAGAAAGTCCTTTACGGAAAGCGGCTCTGAGTGCTCCCTGATTCCAAGTGGTTTCAGAGGCAAGGGTGCGGAACTCAATTGCATATTGAGAGACTGGTTGATTTCCTTGACGTAAATCCAGGAGAGTAGCTTCAGCAGCGGATGACCTTCCAGGTTTATCGAATACGTTTGAGAATGTAGATAGAAATGTATCAACATCCAACAGTATAGGATCATTCTTTTCTAGCAAAGGTGACACCCAAGCCAAGGCTTTTCCTTTCATTAAGGAAATAAGAAACGTGATTCTAGAAGAGGCAGTAGCAAAGAGAGTAGGGCTATTTCGGAAATGAAGACGGCATTGATTCAGAAAGCCTCTACATTCTTCAGGATTCCCATCATATTTATCCGGAAGAGGTATCCTGGGACTTAGTTGTACCTGAGACTGATTGTTAGGAATCGGAGGAGGTAATGCCTCAATCGGATTTGGATTGGGATTAGGATTGGGAGGTGCGGTAGCAACCAAATTTTGTAATAGAGCAGTAATTTGATCAAGTTTAGTGTCCAGAGACTGCAAGTGAGTGGCATGAGAACCCAAGAGCTGTCCCTGGTGAGCCACGGCCATAGATAATTCAGTGGGGTCCATTTTTATGGCCCGTTTGTAATGTCAGCCGCTCTGGAATCAATCCGGGATGTAACCCAACTGCTAGCGTGAATTGAAAGCACACGCTAGCACACTGAGAAATATCCAGGACGTGACCCACTCAGGAAGCAGATTAGAAGATAACAAAAATGAATATTGTTCCAGAATGCAGGAAAGCCACAAAGGATAAAACGTCCCTTTAAGTAGTACAAAGAACAAAAAGGAAATGCTCTTACTTGAAGCTTCTGAAAAAGGTCCTCTTTAGCAGGCTTGTAAAACAAAGGAAAAGTTCTCTTTTGCAGCTTGTAAAAGTAAAAGTTCCTTTTAAGCAGGTGTATAACAAACAGAAAGGTAAAGTTCTCTTTTGCAGCTTGTAAAAGTAAATGTCCCTTTTAAACAGGTGTATAACAAACAGAAAGGCAAAGTTCTCTTTTGCAGCTTGTAAAAGTATAATGTCCCTTTAAGCAGGTTTATAACAAACAGAAAGGCAAAGTTCTCTTTTGCAGCTTGTAAAAGTAAATGTCCCTTTTAAGCAGGTGTATAACAAACAGAAAGGCAAAGTTCTCTTTTGCAGCTTGTAAAAGTAAAATGTCCCTTTAAGCAGGTTTTGTTTATCAAAGAAAAGGTTTAAAGGTAAAGGCAAAAGCAAGGTCAGGCAGGCAGAAGTCGGCATCCAAATATCAGCAAAAGGTATAGGCAAAAGACAAGGTCAGGCAAGCAGAAGTCGGCATCCAAGTATCAGCAAAAGGGTAAAAGCTACAGGCAAGGTCAGGCAGGCAGAGGTCAATATCCAAATATCAGCAAGTAGGGATTAGGCAAAAGGCTTGGTCAGGCAGGCAGAAGTCGGTACACAAAAGAACAAAATTGATATGGTACTCACAATCCAGAGAAACAAACAAACGGGCCCAGATTCAGATCTCCCGCCGTGATTTAAAGGGCAGGAGCGTAACCGTCATCAGAGGGGTGTGAGAGAAAGCGTCATGTTGCTAAGCAACATGACGTCAGACACACAGAGAAGTTCCGGGAGCCGCAGCGACACGGCGATGAACGGAAGCAATCATGACAGCTGCCTTAGTAATTCAATTTTATCCAAAAGAAATCAATACGATTTATGTATTTTAAAACCCGTCTTTCGTATATCTAGATGGTCAATATAATTATGTATTTTTGTGTGCGTCATAAATATGTTTACATGCACACATAATCTGGAGTCTGGTAATTCTGAATTCATTTTCGGAATAATGTTTAAAAAAAGTATAATTGCGTTACCCATATCCAAAATTTATTTTAAATGTAAATGAGTTATGAGGTGGAGGAAAAGAGATTAGTAAATATCCTTACCAGAAGATGAAAAGTGCAGGTTCCTGGTATCGATCCTGACTAGGGCCACCTCGGAGATGTTGGGACAAAGAATTTCCTCCCAGCGGCTGCAGTCGAATGTCTGTTCCAGGCCACCACTGGTTCTGGTATTCGCTTGCCTCTCCCTCAACATTTTTTTCTTGAGCTCGCTTTTGCAGTCCCGGTAGCAGTGCTGTATAGATTTTAAGTCCCTCCTGAACTTCCCCACTGTGTTGACAGCATCCCTCATCTCTAGCCACAACTTTTTCTTCCTGAAGGGGTGGCCTTCGATAGAGAGATAGAGAGAAAAATATATAAAATATGATGAAACAATGGAAATAAACACTTTTTCTAACTTTGACACCCAAAATCTGTTACACATCTACAAACACCCATGATAAATAGTTTCTAAATATTATCCTTAGTTTAGAAATACCCAATGTCTACATGTTCTTTGCTTTTTTTGCAAGTTATAGGGCAATAAATACAATATTAGATTAGGTGTAATTAGTTTAAATATTTGATCATTTCTTTTTTGTAATTTAGTTAATTGTATTTAATTAATGTAATTTATTTAATTTCAGTGTAATGTTAGGTTTTAGTGTAAGACAGGTTAGGTTTTATTTTACATGTAAATTTGTATTTATTTTAACTAGGTATTTAGTAAATAGTTAATAACTATATACTAACTAATCTACCTAGTTAAAAAAATACAAACTTAGCTGTGAAATAAAAATAAAACCAAAGATAGCTACAATGTAACTATTAGTTATATTGTAGCTAGCTTAGGGTTTATTTTACAGGTAAGTATTAGTTTTAAATAGGAATTAGTTAGGTAATGATAGTAAGTTTTATTTAGATTTATTTTAATTATATTAAAGTTAGGGTTAGACTTAGGGTTAGGTTTAGGGGTTATTATATTTAGTGTTAGTAATGTGGGAGGCCAGAGGTTTAGGGGTTAATAACATTAGTATAGTGGCGGCTACGTTGGGGGCGGCAGATTAGGGGTTAATAAATTTATGTAGATGGCGGCGACATTGGGGGCGGCAGATTAGGGGTTAATAAGTGTAATATAGGTAGCGGCGATGTCGGGGGCGGCAGATTAGGGGTTAATAAGTGTAATGTAGGTGTCGGCGATGTCAGGGGCAGCAGATTAGGGGTGTTTAGACTCGGGGTTTATGTTAGGGTGTTAGGTGTAAACATAACTTTTCTTTCCCCATAGGAATCAATGGGGCTGCGTTAGAGCTTTACGCTCCTTTATTGCAGGTATTAGGCTTTTTTTTAGCTGGCTCTCCCCATTTATGGCTATGGGGAAATCGTGCCGAGCACGTAAAACCAGCTCAAAGCAGCGCTGGTATTTGTGTGCGATATGGTGCTCAACGCAACCATATTGCCCGCTAACACAGGTTTTTGGAAAACCTGTAATAGCAGCGCTATTAAAGGTGAGTGGTGGAAATAACTTGCAAGTTATTACCGAGCCGCTCATAACGCAAAAATCGTAATCTGGCAGTTTATTTTTATGATTCAAAGGGACATTAAAGTTAAAATTAAACATTTATGATCCAGATACAACATGCAATTTAAAAACATTTTTAGGTATTAGCTCCTACTGAGCATGTGCAAGAGTTCACAGTCTATACAAATATAAGTCTGTGATTGACTGATTGCTTCTCATTTAAAATTCATAGTGCTATTGTGTTGTTTTTTTATTATGCATTTGTTACTTATGAAATTTTACTGAATTTAAAGGGATAGGAAAGTCAAAATTAAACTTGCATGATTCAAATCAGGCATGTTATTTTAAGACACTTTTAAATTAGCTTCTATTTCAAATGTGCTTTGTTCTTTTGGTCTCCATTGTTGAAAAAGAATATGCACATATCCTACACTGGTGGGAGCTTCTTGGTGCCTGCACAGATTTGTCTCTTGTTATTGGATAACTAGATGTGTTTAGCTAGCTACCAGTAGTGCAATACTGTTCCTTCAGAAAAGGGTAACAAGAGAATGAAGCACATTTGATAATAGAAGTAAATTGGAAAGTTTTTTAAATTGTATTTTCTATCTGAATCATGGCCAGCAGAAGGAGGTCTCCTGCAGTTTTTGATGGCAATAAGATTTTTTTGCCATTACAGCATCTAGGACTGCCTCTGACATATATAATAGGGAGGCGGATCCTTTGATGAGAGCGGCAACTGCTGGAGATTTGTGCGCTTTCACTTTTGAGGCGCTGCATTCTTCCAGTCATGTGATGTCCTCATATCGGAAAGTCATTTGGAGCCTGCAGAGGATTAAGTTCAGTCGAAGTAGCTAAATTGCTTTACTGATTCATCCTGTAGTGTAGGGGGAAGGTAGGCGCCTCAGCTTTACAGCTGAGGTGTAGAGGTGCTTTATGAAGTAATTTTCAGCAGTTTTTTTGCTGGTCTGTCACCCTCCTTTTTTTTGTTTCCCTGTCAGGGACGATTTAGTTTACTATAACTTGTGTATTTGTATAAAACATTTTTTTCTCTCCTCAAAATGTATCTAGAATCTATTCCTTCTGCAAAATGCAAGCTTTGTCTATATAACCAAGTAGAACCTCCCTTGCCTTTTTGTTCCTCATGTATTGAGAGGACATTAATGTGCAAAGATAAGATTTTTTTCTTCTGGGCCACCATTCTCTCAGGATGATGCTGTTCAGGCTATGCCCCAGCTTTCTCCTCAGACATCCAAAGCCGTAATAGTGTCACAGGCAGTGCCCTGTGGTTCCTCTCAATCTCCTGGTGGAGTGTTTTTGCAAGCAGAAATTGCTGCCCATGTATCTTCTGCGGTATCTGAGGCATTAGCTGCCATTCCCATGCTACAGGTACGACGCAAGAGGAAATGTAGAGATTCAGATTGTAAGGTTTCTGATCCAGTTCTGACTAACCAAGATGCTCTTTCTCATGAGTCTGATGAGGAAGTTACGTTGGTAGCCTCTGAGGGGAAAATCTCAGATCGAGACAGTGTAAGTCCTTCATCTGATGCTGAAGTTGTATCCTTCAGATTTAAGCTTGAACACCTCCATGTTTTGATAATGGAGGTTTTGGCTACTCTGGACAACTCTGATAACCCTATAGTTGTCAACCCTAAGAAATCTAGTAAACTTAATAAATACTTTGATGTTCCTTCCGCAGTGGAGGTGTTTCCTGTACCTGACTGTGTGTTATGTTCACTAAAAGCAAACCAAGAAAATGCAGAACTCAGTGGGTTAAAAAGAATGATACCCAGTATATAATAAGTTAAGATGTGTAACTCTTTCCTTTCAGACAACATCTAATTACTAGTAGAAGTTGTAATAAGGATAAAGCACCTTAATATAACGAAGTTAGGGGATTATAACTTAATACTTTAAAGTTATATATCCCCCTATTATGTTATTTTGATCACAGATTTGGAGTATGGTTACTGGTAATATGTGCCAACAAATTTGAAATAGAAAAATATAAATGTTTGGTTACAAAAAGTAAAATGCAAAAACGTATTGCTAATGATGGAAAATGGCTGAGACAAAATTGGTGACAGTGTGAAATAAATGCCTTATACAAAAGTGGAGCAGTCTTTGTGAGTAAATGACAAATAGTTGTTTGTATGCATACATATGAGTTGCAGGAACGATCGTACCTGATGCGGATTAACCGCATGTGAGGAAAGGATCTGGTTGAGAGGTCACGATGATCCGGTAGGAGATAGCAGCAGAGAGTACACGCTGAGAAGTGGGACTGCAGGAAGCTCTGAGAACACAATAGAAATACGGAACAGGAAGTAGCATCAGAGGATGCTGGGGCTTGTAGTTCAACAACACTGGAAGCAAGGTCCAAAACGGAACAATGTGTAAGGGATCAGAAGGAGCTTATAAAGGGAGAGTTGTTACAACCCACTTAAAGGTAAAGACACACAGACATAAAATATAACAGTATCCCCCCCTAAAGAAAAACCCTCCAGGGTTTTAAGAAGAGGGTCTGTCCGGATTCCGTTGATGGAAAATAGAAACCAGACAGGGTGCCGAGACATTGGTAGATGGTTCCCAAGAGTCTTCATCGTGGTTGTAACCTTTCCAATGGACAAGATACTGTAATGAGCCTCTGTGGTATCTGGAGTCAAGAATACTGGAGACCTCATAGCTTTCCGTGGGCTGAGGTTGAGGCATGGCATTACTGGATGTGGGTATAGACCTACTATTTGCATTGTACGGTTTCAATAAAGATACATGAAACATGGGATGTATATGATAGTGATCTGGGAGTTGTAAGGTAAGGGCGTTAGGATTGACAACCCTCATAACTGGAAAGGGTCCTACATATAATTGCGTGAATTTACGAGATGGTGTTCCTAACTTGAGATGGGATGTTGATAACCAGACTTTGTCTCCCACCTTGTACGATGGAGCTGGTCTATGTCTGAGATCGTAATAGTATTTATGTCGTTTTTGGGCTTTGATGATGTTGTCATGCAATGTTTGAAATGTTTGTGTCAGGGTATTAACAAAATCATTGACTTTTGGACAGGAAGTCTGAATATTAGGAATAAGATGGAAATCTGGGTTGAAACCATAGAGTAGAATGGAGAAATCCGAGTTGACTGATTGACAGTGTTATTGTACGCAAATTCTGCTGCACTTAGTAAATTGGCCCAATTATCTTGTTGTTGGTTGCAGTATATTCTTAAATACTGTTCTAATGACTGATTGGTTCGTTCACATTGACCGTTTGTTTGTGGGTGGTATGAAGTGGTAAGTTTCCAATCAATTTTAAGTCTTTGACAGAGAGAAGTCCAGAATCGAGAGGTGAATTGACTACCTCTATCTGTGAGAATTGAAGATGATAGACCATGTAATCTGACAATATTATTTAAAAACAGTTCTGCTGTTTGAGAGGCCGTGGGTATCTTTGGTAAAGGGAGGAAATGAGCCATTTTAGTGAAAAGGTCGGTGACAACAAGAACAGTGGTAAATGAGGTGGACTTAGGTAATTCTACAATAAAATCCATGGCTATTTTTTCCATGGATGACTGGGTACTGGTAGAGACATAAGCAAACCATAGGGTTTGGAATGATCTTTCTTGGATATAGTGCAAGTTAAACAGCCCTTTATGTAATCTTTAACAGTCGATGACATGTTTGGCCACCAAAAAGTTCTTTGGAGAAGGTTTATGGTATTTTGTATACCAGGGTGTCCACATAAGATCGAGTCATGGGAAAGACTAAGAACTTCTTCCTGAAGGGAAGGAGGGACGTATAACAAGTCTTTGTGGTAGTAGAGACCATTCTCATGTTTCTGCAGGTTAAGGTCGAGTATGAGTGGATCCTGTTCTTGTGACTGTTTTATGGGCTGCAAAAGATCAGTTGTTAATGCCACGAAATGATCAGGAGGTATAACTGTTGTGTGAGTAACATTAGAATAAGAATTCAAATCCTTCCTGGAGAGGGCATCCGCCTTTCCGTTTTTTTAAACCAGGACGGTACATTATGAGATAATGAAATCTAGAGAAATATAAACTCCACCATACTTGTCTGGCAGACAACGTTCGATTGGTTTGAAGGTACTGTAAATTTTTGTGGTCTGTGTATATTAATATAGTAAGACTTGTTCCCTCTAAGAGATGTCTCCAATGTTCCAACTAAGTTTTGATGGAGAGTAACTCTTTTTCCCCGATTGGGTAGTTAATTTCTGAAGATGATAAAGAACGAGAATAAAAAGCTACAGGATGCATTGGTTCTTTAAGGGATTTTCTTTGGGACAGGATCGCTCCAATAGCGAAATCGGAGGCATCTACCTCCAGTATATATTGGAGTTCAGGATTAGGATAGTGTAATATGGGTGCGGTAGTAAATGCATTCTTAAGATACTCGAATGAATGTTGAGCTTGAGCTGACCAAAGAAAGTTAGTGTTCTTGACAGTAAGACTGGTTAAAGGTTTTGCAATGGAAGAGACATTTCTAATGAATTTTCAATAAAAATTTGCAAAACCTAGGAAACTTTGTAGTTTCTTTTTATTTTTTGGTTGTGGCCACTTTGTTATGGTTGATATCTTATTATCTTCCATAGAAACCCCTTGTGGGGTGATTCTATACCCTAAAAATGAGATCTCTTGGTTGTGAAATATGCATTTTTCTGGTTTAGCATATAATTGATTATGTCTGAGGCGAGTGAGAACGGTTTTAACATGTTCTAGATGTTCAGCAAGGTTGTTTGAGTAGATGAGGATGTCATCAAGGTATATGATAACATATACATCTAGAATATCATGGACAATTGAGTTAATAAAGTTTTGAAACATGTCGGGGGCATTGCATAAGCCGAATGGCATTACACAATATTCATAAAGTCCGTACCTAGTGCGGATTGCTGTGAGCCATTCGTCTCCACTTCTCATTCTAATGAGGTTGTACGCTCCCCTGAGATCGAGTTTAGTGAAGATGGTAGCTGTAGACAATCTCTCTATTAACTCAGGGATGAGCGGAAGTGGATAACAATTTTTCACGGTAATTTTGTTCAATTGCCTATAGTCTACTATAGGACGAATAGAATTATCTTTATTGCGAACAAAGAATATAGCAGCTCCCGCAGGAGAAGTAGAGGGTCTTATAAAGCCTTTTTTTTATTTTTCTCTAAGTATTCCTTGAGGAAAACTAACTCTGGCTGAGATAATGGATAAACATGACCCACAGGTATGGTTGAACCAGGAATAATGTCAATCGGGCAATCGAAAGGTCTGTGAGGAGGCAATGATTCTGCCTCCTTTTTTATCAAAGACATCAGCATATTGTTGGTACTCTTTTGGAATGGATTGAACAGGCGGAGTACTAGAAACCACTTGTTGCATGGCAGATATAGTGGAAAAGCAATTTGTTGTACAATGATCTGAATCAAATAAAACATTTGAAGTAGACCAATTAATATTGGGTTGATGAACCCGTAGCCAATTTAATCCAAGTATTATTGGAAAAAGAGGTGATGGGGTAACATCAAACACAATTTGTTCTGTATGGCCATTATGTGTGGTGATTTTTATAGGTTGGGTTTGGTGTGTGATTGGTCCATTAGATACATGAGACCCATCAAATAAACGAAGTACAAGAGGGGTTTCCTTTTTTTATGTTATGTTCACTAAAAGCGAACCAAGAAAATGCAGAACTCAGTGGGTTAAAAATAATGATACCCAGTATATAATAAGTTAAGATGTGTAGCTCTTTCCTTTCAGACAACATCTAATTACTAGTAGAAGTTGTAATAAGGATAAAGCACCTTAATATAACGACGTTAGGGGATTATAACTTAATACTTTAAAGTTATATATCCCCCTATTATGTTATTGTGATCGCAGATTTGGAGTATGGTTACTGTTAATATGTGCCAACAAATTTGAAATAGAAAAATATAAATGTTTGGTTACAAAAAGTAAAATACAAAAATTGCTAATGATGGAAAATGGCTGAGACAAAATTGGTGACAGTGTGAAATAAATGCCATATACAAAAGTGGAGCAGTCTTTGTGAGTAAATGACAAATAGTTGTTTGTATGCATACATACATATGAGTTGCAGGAACGATCGTACCTGATGCGGATTAACCGCATGTGAGGAAAGGATCCGATTGAGAGGTCACGATGATCCGGTATGAGAAAGCAGCAGAGAGTACACGCTGAGAAGTGGAACTGCAGGAAGCTCTGAGAACACTATACATTATAAATACGGAACAGGAAGTAGCAGCAGAGGATGCTGGGGCTTGTAGTTTAACAACACTGGAAGCAAGGTCCAAAACGGAATAACATGGTGGTGTGTGGTCTTCCCGACGGCGCTAACTTACAAGACCTAAGCTCCTATAACAATAGGGTCTCTAGATACCCAAGAGGAAATTTAAAAAGAATAGTTGAGTGTTAGGAGCGCCTATTAAAAGGCTAAGTCTAATGGGGGTTTAAACGAAAATTCGTCGTTTAGTATACCAGCACAAGGAGCCCAAGTAAGTAAAATTTAAAAGTTTAATATAGCTTTAAAATTAACAAATTTATTAAGGCAATAGCTTGGTATCTATAATTGCAAACAGATTATAAAAGCATAAAAGTATATGGATCCATATTACTTCATAAATAGACAATAATTAAAAACATTCCAATGGTGAACTGTTTATATGATAAAAACAGTTTTTAACAATCTATGATAAAATTGGTTTGGGTGAAATCAAAAAGATGAAAAAATACAATAAATACAATAGAATAAAATACAGAAATGATGCAATAAAATTCAGAAAATGGTGTACAAAAAGCAGCAAATGGGGATAGGTCGTGTGACCTAGGATAGAAACATATATGTGTGAAAAGTGTCTTCCTGATATAATTTGAGAAAAAAATTTGTTGATCCTTCGAAAAAAAATGAAATGGTGTTTAAAACCTGATGAAATTGTGAAGAAAATTGTGTGAATCCCCTCGTGAAAAAATCAAAAAGTGTCCAAAATTAAGTCAATAGTTATATCAAAAAAGGCAAAAGAGTCAATTACAATAAATCGAAAATCCAAAATAAGATGTCAAGTTGAAAATTAAATCCAAAAGAATTTAAGTGATAATGTGATGTCCAATAAAAGTCAAAAAAAGGTAAAAAAATGCCACCTGTGTTTATGAATCAAACCGTGAATAACTAAAAGAATAGAAATCCAACTGACCAATTTCTTGAAAATATTGGATATAAAAAACCATGGATATAAAAAATGATGAATATAAAAAATAATTATAAAAAAAAATGTAAGACGATCCAATCCCTGTGGAAAAAGAAAAATGCAACATAGAGCAGTATCGTTTAAAATACGTTTACACAAGTAGAAATAAAACTCACCATATATGTCAACGCGTTTCGGCCCACCAATAGGGCCTTTATCAAGACTGATATATGGTTGGTGAGACTGCTTGCTTTATACTTGTTTGGTTTGTGCAATTTGCGCCAAAATTCTCAATTGCGCCAAAAAACTTGCGCCAAAAATTAACCTTTGGGCCCGGAAGTGTAAGATAGACCGGATATGTGTGGCTCCGGTTTCGAATAAATATATATATTGTAATGTTATGGCACAAATATAAGTCCTTCTTTATAGACTTATTTTGTTGGTGTCCCTTAGAGGTAATGATTGGCAATTGGGGACTTGAGATATAGTAAGTGTCTTGTATCTGATGTATGGTATTTACATTCTACCGGATGTTTCCATTCTACCGGATGTTAACTACAACCGGAAATTGGTTTATGGCATGGAGACCAAAATTTGACCGGAAGTGTACTTCCGATGTCTACTTTTATTACGATATTGAGGCCACGATTTATTATTGTGTAATACCCTCAATAAGGACTCATTGTGCTGGTAACCCCAAAAAATATATATATAGTATGGCAGTTCAGAAATTACTAGACCCATAGTTGGTGTCTGGTGCTGGATGTCTGAAATAGCCGTTCTACCGGAAGTGGATACATACCGGAAGTTGACATAAACCGGAAGTTGGTTTATTACGTGGAAAGCGGAATTGGTCTAGAGGAGGCAATAGACATGTGTCTGGGAGTTGTGAATAAAAAACATTCTGAAATCTTAAGATTAGTATGGGAACTCAATTATACTAGTTTGATTTGTGTTGTTCACCTGTTTTGTTAGAATGACATGGGATAAGATAAAAAGAAATAAAGAATTTTTGAAGCTGTGATGTAGTCTCCAAATTGAGATACGTTAATAATTATTCGCTGTAATCATATTAATTCTGACCTAGGTGTATAGTGTGAATGGATTGTAATCTCAGTTATGAGAATAACCTATAGTTGTGGTAACTTCATCGCTTATTATTTAGGAGTTGTTAAATCCAGACAGTTAGACATAGAGATCAGGTCGTATTTAAAATTGACATAAACGAGGTTGTAAACCTCCTGATAGTTTTTAAAATTAAAAATATAAATTAAGAAATTATTGGAAATATAAAAAACATTAGAAGGTATAAAATTGTCTTTATGAAAAATATTTAAAATATTAAAAATATTAAAAATTATAAAACGAAAGCTCATGAAATATAATTTTTTTAAAAATTGTTAAAAATTAATCATAGGAGAAGGTCTCGGGGCCCTGAATCAGCCAACCAGCTGTTGTTGCTTTACGTGTAGATCTTTGATATGTGGGATCCTTCATTTAAGATGTAATAGGTGCGATAAGTCTTCTTTATTATTGAGACCTTTAGGATAGAGACAGTCAAGTTCATAGATCCATCTTGATTCAGCTACAAGAAGTTTTCTTTCGTAATCCCCGCCTCTCCAGTTGGGTCTTATTCGTTGAATCCCATAGTAGCTGAAATCTTTAAGGTTGCTTTTATGATGGATGGTAAAGTGTTTGTACATGGCGGTTTCAGTGTTGCCGTGTTCCACTTGTAGAATGTGCTCTCTAATCCTATCTTTTAGTGGTCTAGTGGTTTGGCCCACATACTGTAGTGCACAGCTGCATTGTATTACGTATATTACTCCTTTACTTGAACACTTTATCATATCTTTGATTATATGTTCCGCCTTTGAATTGTTGGATACGAATTTCTTGGTCTTGATACCTCTTTTGCATGCTTTGCAACTTATGCATGGATAGAAGCCCCTGATTGTCTTGCCGAAGACATCTTGTGTTCCTGTTGATCTGGAGCGTGGGACACTAGGTGATAGTATGTTTCTTAGATTGTCTGATTTCCTGTAGATGAATTTCGGTTTGTCTGCTAATATTTCCCCTATGGTATCATCATTTTTCAGTAGAGGCCAATGTTTTTTAATTATCCCCTCTATCAGATGTCTGTTTTCACAATATTGTGTGATGAATGCTACATCAATGGTATTTCTGTCATCCGTTATTGTCTTCAGTTTGTCTTTATATTTCAAGAGTTCGTTCCGATCTTTTTTCCTTACTTCTTCAATCTCTTTGTCTATCGCATCTTCTTCATATCCTCGTTCTATGAAGCGAGCTTTAATGGTCTTGGCTTGTGTTTCCCATAGGTCGGTATCTGAGCAGTTTTTTCTCAGTCTCAGTAGTTGTCCCTTGGGAATGTTTCTTTTCCACCTGGAGTGGTGGCAGCTGTTGATGTGTATATAATGACTACAATCCACAGGTTTAAAGTATGTTGATGTTTTGATAGTGTTGTTTTGGATTGTGATCCTGAGGTCTAGAAAAGTGATCTCTGAGCTGCTTATTTCATAGGTGAATCTTAAGTTATGTATATTATTGTTCATAACTGTAATGGTGTGTTCCAGGTCTTCTCTTGTACCTTTCCATACCATGATGATGTCATCTATATAGCGATGGTATAGTACCAGGTCTGCGCCAGCTGGGCAAGAATCCCAGAATATGGTCTCCCATTTTCCCATGTAGAGGTTAGCATAGCTGGGCGCGAACCTGGTCCCCATGGCAGTGCCACACAGTTGTTTGTAGAAGTTTCCATTGTGGTTAAAATAATTATAGGTGAGGATGTAAGAAATCCCTTCAAGGATAAATGTTTTCTGGTTGTCTGGTACTGTTGGGTCCTTGTCCAAAAAATATCGTACCGCCTCTACACCACCTTCATGTGGTATACTGGTGTAGAGTGAGGCCACATCACAAGTCACTAGTAAATAGCCTTCTTCCCAGCTGATGTTGTTCAAGATGTTGAGTATTTGTGTAGAGTCCCGTATGTAGGAGGGTAATTTTGTAACATACTTTTGTAGGTTTTTATCTAGGTACTCTGATAGATTGCTAGAGAGAGAGCCAATCCCAGATATAATAGGTCTTCCTGGTGGTTGTTGAAGTGACTTATGTATCTTTGGTAGATAATAGAACACTGGTGTAATGGGATGTTTGATTCCTATATATCGAAATTCTTTGTCGTTCAATATGTTGTTCTCATGTGCTTCTACCAAGATGTCGTCAATTTCTTCCTTGAATTGGATCACTGGGTTGGTGTTGAGTTTTTCGTATGTATTCTGGTCAGACAGAATTCTCATACATTCCGCTTCGTAGTCTTTCCAAAACGGAATAACAAGCAATGTGTAAGGGATTAGAAGGAGCTTATAAAGGGAGAGTTGTTCCAACCCACTTAAAGGTAAAGACACACAGACATAAAATATAACACTGTACTACGGACATTATTGCATGGGAATGGGAGAGGCCTGGGATTCTGTTGCTTGTGTTTAAAAAAATGTTCCCGGTGACAGACTCCATTAAGGAGTCGTGGCAGAAGGGCCGATTTCTACTTTGGCTAAGTGAACTACTATTCCTCTTGAGGATAGCTGCTCTTTTAAGGACCCTATGGATAAAAAAATTGTGGCCTTTTTTAAAAAGATGTATGTTCATCAGGGTTTACAAGGGCAACCGACAGTGTATATTGCCACTGTGACAAGTGCGGCGGCCTATTGGTTCAATGCTTTGTCTGAGTCTCTTCAAGCAGAGACCCCATTGGAGGAGATCCAGGACAGGATTAAGGCTCTTAAGTTAGTCAGAGTTCAAAAGCACAAAAGAGAGAGCACCGGATGTAAGAAAAGTGCAAAAACTTCTTTATTCTTTATAAACATGGAAAAACCTGGTTACAATATGATACCAGACAGACGTTTTCTTAAGGTGTGGGTAGCCACGTACCCTCTGGCTGACGCATTTTGGCTGTACCCGTATTTGTAGCTAATGGGTACCTGTATCTACACCCTTTAAATGCTAAAACATAACAGTGCTCACTGGTTAAAACAATACGCATGACTTTACCTTTACACCTATGATTCGGATATACCAAACATGCCTAAATTGAAGGTGGACTTACTATTCATCAATAAAGATTAACTCTAGACTGTCCCTGCCTTCATGTGTGCTTTCTAATGAATATGAGTGTAATGATCAGCAATTTGATTGCTGTTTCTTTAGTCTGATTATGAGTATTCTCTGGTAAATAGTTTGTATGTATCATGTGATTAAGTCTGTCTGCTAGTGAGGAGACAGAGTCTTAATCACCTGGATTAATGTAGCCCGGAATATTCACCTCAAAATTATAAGTAGTAAGATCAGGTGAATTATATCTGGGTCCAGAGATAAGTTTGTACTATGTAAACTTTTAGATAATAAGTAGCAGTTTATATAGGTTTGTGACAGATAAGTGAGGTCCCCTTTAAGGTAATACTGTGCCTTTAAATAATACACCTTGCGGTAAAGATAAGTTCACAGTGTGGAGTATAATGTTTCAGCTTGCTGGCCCTTTAAATAATACACCTTTTGGTAAAGATAAGTTCACAGTGTTAAGTTTACTGTTTCAGCTTGCTGGCCCTTTAAATAATACACCTTGTGGTAAAGATAAGTTCACAGTGTTAAGTTTACTGTTTCAGCTTGCTGGCCCTTTAAATAATACACCTTGTGGTAAAGATAAGTTCACAGTGTTAAGTTTACTGTTTCAGCTTGCTGGGCCTTTAAATAATACACCTTGCAGTAAAGATTTGTAAACAGTGTTAAGAATACTGTATCAGCTTGCTGCGCTGTTAAACATTACACCATACGGTAAAGATAAGTTCACAGTCTTAACGGCAATGCTAACACTTGTATACGGAACCTGGCTCTAGCAGCTGTGTGCGTGCAGCTTCTCTGATCCTCTCTGCAGATTGCGGCCTGTGTCTGTTAAGCTGGAAGTTGTTAGAGTGGCGTGCGTGCTGCAGTTGCAACAGGTGACTTCTGCTTTAGATGAGAAGTAGCTTCAGTTGAAGGAGACAGAGCTAATCACAGAACAAGTGATACTCTGTTTTAGACAAGTAACAAGAAAGGCTGGAGAGTGAGTGGGTATCAACCTTCAATAAACCAGCAAAGGTGTATGGGAAATGGAAAGCTTTTAAAGGAAAAGAGAGCCAGATAATTGATTCTTAAGGTGGTATGTGAGATGTAGTAACATAAGTTAAGGTGGAACTGAGGAGTTCATGACAATGAGCTAGCTGCTCTAATATAAACATACACATTCCAATACTATTTTGCAACAAATTTCCCCATATACTAGATTGTCCTGAGTTATATTCGCCTCTTAATTAGTTTTATATGTAAGTTTATACATTTAGGAAAAGATTACACTGCGTATTAACAATTTGTGAAAGTGAGCTAGCCACTCTGACTTTACCATATATGTTTAGATCACTTATTGCAACAACCCTTTCCTTATACTTAATTAGCCACAGGTGGCTCTCCACCCTACCTGTGTTGTGTATTAAAGGGCCACTGTAAGTAAATATTTTCTATGCCTGTTACTAACTAACTACCCCAAATACGCTTTTTATCAATAGCATTTCATTAACATATCTCTACCGTAAATCAGAAATCTTGTCTGCAAATTTAATTGTTTTCCAAACCCACTCCGTGGGTATCCTTTGCTCTGTACCAATCCGTTTACAATACCTAGGTTTCAAAATGGCGCTTTAAACACAAAGTTATTGGTTTAAGTATTTTGAACATGCAGTGCTGAAAATAGTGGGCAGGATAACGTGACATCATCGGCGAATAAAAGATATAACTTTTAGAACGTTATGAAACTTCGTTTTGGAGAAAATATAGGTCAGTAGGTTTTAATTAATGTTTATTAACTTTAATATGTTAGTTGTTTAGCTTAAAAATTATAACAGAAAGTAATCCTTTAAGGAATGTTAACTGATGGTTTGTCAAACTTATTAACGTATGGGGACATTTGGACAATATATATATATACATATGGGCAACAATATTCACCTTATTTGGTAAATGCAACCAAGATACCAAACCTATATATATTTAACAATCAAATTGCTAGCTATCCCTAATGCCAATGAACTTTCTAGTTACTGTGAGCTAGCTGCTCTAATATATACATATTCAAATGATGTTTCACAACAAACCTTGCCATAAACTGGATTGACCTAAGTTATACTTGTCACATAACTAATTTTGCTAGAGTACATATGTAATTAAGAAAAAATTACTATGCGTGTTGACAGATTGAAAAATTGAAAAATGTGAGCTAGCTGCTCTGACTTGACCATATATGTTTAAATAACTTATTGCAAACTACCTTTTCATATATTTAGTTAGCCAACGTTGGCTCACCACACAACCATTATTGTATACTAGGGTATATTTGTAGATGAACCTATATGTATTTAACATCAAATTATGAGATACCCTTAGTACCAGTGCTTTATGAGGTCGAATTCAGAATTGAATCCATTTGGGACCCTAGTGTGTAGCCTATGAATACAAAAGACTTCTCTTTTGGAAAGCAAGATCTCACGGTCAGCTCCTCTTACATCCCTTCTGGCTACTTCAATAATGGTCCAAACCAATGATTTTTGATTTTTTCCATGTTTCAAATTAAATGTTGTATCAGTGGTGTAGTGAGTTCTCCCTGTTTGATCTTATTAACATGCTCATGGATCCTGGATCTTACCTCACGTGTGGTTAAACCTACATATTGAGCGTCACATAATTGACAATTCAAAAGATAAACTGCATAGGTGGACCTACAATTGAAACAAGCTTTATGTCCAAAGTTCTCTCCTGTATATACACTTTTAAAACCGTTTCCTACCTTAACATAGTCACATGCTATGCAGTTTGTATAACTACATTTGTAAACCTAAATAGATAGAAGAAATAGCGTTTGGTCCCTCGCCAACTATGCCCCTATAAGCCTAAGGGTGGTGGCACCTAGTTACCACCAGGGTGACAATAAGGTAAATTAGAGTGGAGTCCCCCAGGCGCCTATCTAACGGAGGCAAAGGGGAAGAACAAGGATGATAGTCAGGCAGTCTTGCTTAAAAGGTGAAAGCTTAGAACTTTAATATGAACAATTCAAATCAACATCTCAATGTACACATTTTATATTATATAATCATGGATCCATGAAAGATTAAAAATACAAAGTAAAAACAATATGATAAAAACAATAAGATAAAAACAATATATGCACTCAAAATGACAGTGGTTGTAAACGATAATAATAAGTTTTGGAACCCACAGTGGGGTAATGTGAAAAGAGTGAAAAAAATATGTGAAAAAAATAAATATGTGAAAAAAAATATATGTGAAAAAATTAAAAAACGTTGAAAAACAGTATTGAAAAAAGTTTTGAAAAAAAGGTATGAAAAAATCTTCTTATATTAAAAAGTCTGATCTGTAAAGTTCATCAAAGGTGTGGTGGACCTAAATGGGGAGAAGATGGATATTGCGTGTCGAATCAAAGTGTAAAAGTTCCAAGTGATAAAAAATCAAAGTGATAAAAAAGTTAAAAAACTAAGATCCGGTAGTGAAAAAATTAAAACAACGTGAAAAAAGGTATCCAAATCACACAGCGGTGAAAGTACATGAACAAATATAATGAAGATTGTATCACAAAGTGGTTTAAAATAGTCTAATTAATGCAGCTCAGGGGTTCCCGGAGTGTGTAGAGTGTGAAAGAGATTCCAAGTAATGGTAATCCGATATTAACCATAGGGCTATTATACATAGTTTGCTTGAAGTCACATTAGCAGCTGCGAATAATAACGAGAAGGGTCCAACTGCAGAGTCTGACTTGACCATATATGTTTAAATAACTTATTGCAAACTACCTTTTCATATATTTAGTTAGCCAATGTTGGCTCACCACACAACCATTATTGTATACTAGGGTATATTTGTAGATGAACCTATATGTATTCAACATCAAATTATGAGCTACCCTTAGTACCAGTGCTTTATGAGGTCAAATTCAGAATTGAATCCATTTGGGACCCTAGTGTGTAGCCTATGAATACAAAAGACTTCTCTTTTGGAAAGCAAGATCTCACGGTCACCTCCTCTTACATCCCTTCTGGCTACTTCAATAATGGTCCAAACCAATGATTTTGGATTTTTTCCATGTTTCAAATTAAAGTGTTGTATCAGTGGTGTAGTGAGTTCTCCCTGTTTGATCTTATTAACATGCTCATGGATCCTGGATCTTACCTCACGTGTGGTTAAACCTACATATTGAGCGTCACATAATTGACAATTCAAAAGATAAACTGCATAGGTGGACCTACAATTTAAACAAGCTTTATGTTCAAAGTTCTCTCCTGTATATACACTTTTAAAACCGTTTCCTACCTTAACATAGTCACATGCTATGCGGTTTGTATAACTACATTTGTAAACCCCTTTAAATCTAAGCCAAGAAGATTCCTTCTTGTCATGATCTTTTAATTGCGTGGGAGCTAGCTGATTACCCAAGGTCTTGCCTCTTTTGTACGCAAAACGACAACCTTTGGAGACTAACTCTGTCAAATCATCATCTGCTCGGAGCATCGTCAAATGATTTCGCACAATGTTGCACACTTGATGATATTGCCTACTGTATTGAGTTACAAATGTTACCTTTCTGTCAACTTCACTTGCTTCCACTATTTTATGTTTATCCTTTAAAAGATTGGACCTGTCCGATCCTTCTACTTCTTTGCGTGTACTACATATGGCTTTTTTAGGATAACCCCTTTCAAGAAAGCTGTCAGTTAGATCTTTAGAATGCTTGGAATGATCCGCCTCTTTAGTACAATTTCGCTTGACCCTAATGTATTGACCTTTCAACACAGACCTGAAAACCCATTTTGGATGACCACTACATGCATGTAATAAGGTATTTCCTGTTATAGGTTTCCTGTATAGTTCAACCATCACTTTCTTATCCTTGTCTCCCTTTAGTACCACATACAAATAATTAATACTCATTTTTCCAAATTCAAATGTAAACTGTAGACCAGCATTATTAGTGTTGAGGTATTGAACAAAATCAACTGCTTTATCCTTATAAAGTTAGTCAATTCCTTTATTACTGACGCTTCTTTGCAGGTCATAAAGTTGGGAGCCAAAAATATTTGGTTTCGCGGTTCTAGCCAGCAGGACCTAATGGTTAAAATCTTGGTCAGCAGATGTTTCATCGCTTCCATGGACATCATCACATTTGCTCAGTTCCATTTGTGGGCTCTGCAGTTCTGCATGCTCAGACAATGGAATGGGGATTATGCCGATCTGTCTCAGTGGATAGATCTGGATCAGTCAGCAAGAGACTCTCTCCCTTGGTGACTGTCTCAGGAACATCTCTCTCAGGGAACATGTTTTCGGAGACCTTCCTGGGGGATTGTGACCATGGGTGCCAGCCTGCTGGGCTGGGGAGCAGTCTGGGACTCATTAAAGGTGCAGGGACTCTGGACTCTGGAGGAGTCAGCTCTCCCCATAAACATATTGGAGTTGAGAACGATTTTCAATACTCTACTGGCTTGGTCTCAGTTAGCATTAGCCTGGTTTATCAGGTTCCAGTTGGACAACATAACCTCAGTGGCTTACATCAACCACTAGGGAGGAACTAAGCCATGAAAGAGGTAGCTTGGATTATTCAGTGGGTGGAAGCTCACGATTGCTGTCTATCTGCCATCCACATTCCAGGAGTAGACTCTTGGGAAGTAGACTTTCTGAGCAGACAGACCTTTCATCCCAGGGAGTGGGAGCTCCATCTGGAAGTGTTTTCCAGTTTTACCCTCAAATGGGGAGTTCTGGAGCTGGATCTGATGGCGTCCCGACAGAATGACAAACTTCCAAGGTACGGTTCGAGGTCAAGGGATCCACAGGCCGATCTAATAAATGCTCTGGCAGGGCCTTGCGATTTAAGGCTGGCATACCTGTTTCCTCCGTTCACTCTCCTTCCACAAGTTATTGCTCGTATCAAGCAGGAGAGAGCATCAGTGATGCTCATAGCCCCTGCATGGCCTTGCAGGATCTGGTATGCAGATCTAGTAGAAATATGATCTCTTCCACCTTGGAGGCTACCTCTGAGGAAGGACCTTCCTTCACCCAAATCTTGTTTCTCTGAAGCTGACTGCCTGGAGATTATATGCTTAGTTCTATCTAAGCATGGGTTTTTAGAATTGGTCATTGAGACCATGATTCAGGCTCGCAAGCCTGTTACTAGGAAGATTTACCATAAGATATGGCATAAATATCTTTATTGGTGTGAATCCAAGGGCTTCTCTTGGAGTAGGGTCAGGATTCCTAGAATTTTGTCGTTTCTCCAGGAGGGTCTGGAGAAAGGTTTGTCAGCAAGTACTCTGAAGGGTCAGGTCTCTGCCTTGTCTGTTTTGCTGCATAAATGTCTGGCGGATATGCCAGACGTGCAATCTTTTTGTCAGGCTCTGGTCAGAATCAGGCCTGTGTTTAAAACTGTTACTCCTCCTTGGAGTCTTAACCTTGTCCTTAAAGTTTTGCAGCAGGCTCTGTTTGAGCCTATGCCTTCCATAGATATTAAGTTGTTATCTTGGATGGTTTTGTTTCTTGTTGCTATCTCTTCTGCTAGGAGAGTCTTGAAACTCTCAGCTCTGCAGTGTGTTTCCCATTATCTTGTTTTTCATGCTGATAAGGTGGTTCTTCGTAATAAGTTAGGTTTCCTTCCTAAAGTGGTTTCGGACAGGAATATTAATCAGGAAATTGTTGTTCCTTCTCTATGTCCTAATCATTCTTGTCATAAGGAACGCTTGTTACACAACCTGGATGTTGTGCGTGCTCTGAAATTCTACTTACAGGTGACTAAGGATTTTCACCAGTCTTCTGCCTTGTTTGTTTGTTTCTCTGGGAAATGCAAAGGTCAGAAAGCTACAGCTACTTCTCTTTCTCTCTGGCTGAGAAGTATAATTTGTTTGGCTTACAAAACGGCTGGTCAGCAGCCCCCTGAGAGAATTACAGCTTATTCCACGAGGGCTGTTTCCTCTTCTTGGGCTTTCAAAAATTAAGCTTCTATGGAACAAATTTGCAAGGCGGCAACTTGGTCTTCACTGCACACCAAATTTTATAAATTCGATACTTTTGCCTCAGCTGAGGCACCTTTTGGGAGAAAGGTTCTTCAAGCGGTGGTGCCTTCTTTTTAGGTTCTCTGTCTTGTCCCTCCTAATCATCTGTGTCCTCTGGCTTGGGAATTGATTCCCAATAGTAATTGATGATGATGCCGTGGACTCACCATTTCTTTCTTTCTGCATATGGTGAGTCCATGGCCCCACCCTTTTTATTAAGGCAGTTTTTCTTGCCAAAACCTCAGGCACCTCTATCTATCTATCTTTCTATCTATTGGGTACTTATAGAGCGCAAACTAATCACCCGTGAGGGTCTCAAGGCACTAAGGGAAAGCGGATAGGAGGAGGGGGGAGGGGATTAGTGTTCAGTTGAAGAGCAGGTTTTGAGGTCCTTTCTGAACTTTGTGAGGGTGGTGGATTATCTGAGTTGCAGCGGGAGGGTGTTCCATGTCTTTGCTGTCATGTGGGAGAAGGATCTTCCGCCCACTGTGAATTTTCTGATGTGGGGGATGACTGCGAGTGCTTGGTCGGCCGATTGGAGTTGTCCGGCAGGGGTGTAGAAATTTACGTGGTTGTTGATGTGTTCGAGTCTGATGTTGTGTAGGGCCTTGAATGCATGGCTAAGGAGCTTAAAGGTGATTCTCTTGTTGATGGGGAGCCAGTGAAGGTTCCTTAGGTGTTTGGTGATGTGGCATTAGAGAGGGAAGTCGAGGATGAGTCTGGCTGAGGCATTCTGGATATGTTGGAGTCTCTTTTGGAGTTTGATGGTGTAGCTGGCATAGAGTTTGTTGCCGTAGTCCAACTGGCTGCTGATGAGGGCGTGGGTAACTGTTTTCTTGGTTTCGGTAGGGATCCACTTGAAGATTTTTCGTAGCAGGTGGAGAATGTGGAAGCATGTTGAGGTGATGGCATTGATTATTCGGTCCATGGAGAGTGAGGAGTCCAGGATGAAGCCTAGATTTCATGCATGGTCGGTTGGGGTTGGAGGGTGACCGAGTGCTGTGGGCCACCAGGAGTCATCCAATGAGGATTTATTGGGTCCGAGGAGGACAACTTCGGTTTTGTCTGTGTTCAGTTTGAGCCGGTTGTCATTCATCCAGGCAGCAACTGTTGTCAGGCCTTCATTGGCATTTTTTTTGGCGGTGGTGGGATCTCGGGTGAGTGAGATGATTAATTGGGTGTCGTCGGCGTAGGAGACGATGTTGAGGACATGGTGTCAGACGATGGCGGCAAGAGGGGCCATGTAGATGTTGAAGAGGGTGGGGCTCAGCGAAGAGCCTTGCGGTACATCGCAGTTGACTGGTGTGGGTTTGGAGGAGAAGGGCGGAAGTCTGACTTTCTGAGTCGTGCCCGTGAGGAAGGAGGTGATCCATTCCAGGGCTTTGCTGTGAATGCCGGCGTCATGTAGGCAGGTGCGGAGGGTGTTGTGGTTGACAGTGTGCAAAGCTGCTGAGAGGTCTAGGAGGATGAGGGCGGCAGTTACTGTTCGGTCGAGCATGGTGCAGATGTTATCTGTGGCGGCGAGGAGGGTGGTCTCAGTGCTGTGGTTGCTTCTGAAACTGGATTGGGAGTGGTCCAGGGTGTGGTTTGCCTCAATATGGTCAATAAGTTGCAAGTTGATGGTCTTCTCTATGACTTTGGCCGGGAAGGGGAGTAGTGAGATGGGGCGGTAGTTATTCGGGTCCGTGGAGTCTGCCGAGGGTTTCTTCAGCAGGGGTTTCATTTCCACATGCTTCCAGACATCCAGGAAGGTGCCGGTTTTGATGGAGCAGTTGATGGTGTGGCAAAGTTCAGGGGCGATGGTGTCCCTTGCTTTGTTGAATATGTGACGGGGGCATGGGTCCGAGGGTCGATGGATGTAGGAGAGTGGGTGGTGGAGGTTAAGTTATGAGGCGTGAAACTGTCATAGATGTTGAGGATCTTGCGGTGGAAGTGTGCAGCGAGGGTATTGCAGAGGTCCTGGGAGGGTGAGATGTTCGTGTTGTCGCTGTTGGGTTTAGAGAATTCCTTGATGATTGAGAACAACTCCTTGCTGTTGTGTGCGTTAGAGTTGATTCTCTCTTGGATGGCTGTTTTTTTGGCGGTTTTTATGAGGTGGTGGTGGGTGGTGATTGCTTCCTTAAAGGCAGCTTTTTCTAGAAGGGTCTTGCTAGATCTCCAGGTTCTTTCGAATCGTCTGCAGTGGCATTTGGAGTCCTGGAGGGCCGGGGTGAACCAGCTGGTTGTGTTGCTTCTTATCTTCATTTACTTTCGATCAAATAACTGGGGGTTGTGGGAAGGGAAGTGATACTTAACAGCTTTGCTGTTGTATTCTTTGCCTCCTTCTGTTGGCCAGGAGTGATAATCCCAACAGTAGTTGATGATGATGCTGTGGACTTACCATATCCGGAAAGAAAGAAATTTATCAGGTAAGCATAAATTTTGTTTTTATATGATTGGTCACATCCCGCACTAGGATTTAATTAACATAGATAAATATGATTTAATGAACATAGATAATATGGTTTATTGAACATAGATAAATATGGTTTAATTAGAGAGGTATGAGACCCTCATATTAAAGAGGAAATTCCTCTATTTTAAATGAGGGTTCATACCTTATGTGTGTATTAAAATCACTCTCACCGTGGACTGGGAGATTATTGAACATACTGTTTTAAATGCTATACTTATCACTTCATATTGTCCAGCCCACACAACAATGCTAATCTCCATACTGTGGGTAGACATCTCTTTAGTCCATCACACTGAGCTCCTGGCTCTCTATTTACATAATGTGATAAACATTGTTAGAAATCTTCATAGCATAATGATCCGATCAAACACTTTACTGCAATCATTTAGACAAAATGCAATAAAGTACTAATTCAAATGAGCAAATGCAAATTCCTTTGTTAATATAGTCATGCATTACCTTAAAAACTTGTATTACATAATAACCCACTCTGACTTCTTACTGTAATCATTTAGAAACGGTGCAGCATAAATCTACATAAAATCAGCAAATGTGAATTCATATATGTGATAAGTACCACAAAGAAAATGTATAAATAATGACTCTGGCAATGATAGATAACAGGTAAGACTGTCATAACAATATTCATCTCCATAAAGTTAATGATATCCTCCTCTACATTGAACCTAGGGAGTGCCTAGTCCTTAGTGTAAAAAATTTAAATTGCCACCTTTGTAAAATGTTTGACATTCTGTCACCTCATTTCTAAATTACTACATTAAGTAGTCTGATGAGATTATTATTTTCTGCCAGTGTTTAACACAATGCATGACTTTATTAACAAAGGAATTTGCATTTGCACATTTGGTTTATTATAATATTGCATTGTGTCTAAATGATCACAGTAAATTGTGTGATTAGATTAAAATGTCTAACAATATTTACATTATGTAAATATGTAGTTCAGCTGCAACATAGATTGTGAGTTTAGATTGTGCAGCATTCATATTATGTGTGAAAGTTAACAGGTATTGTATCTCTGAAAGGGACAGTAAACACCCTGTAATTACAAGACATTCCTGTTGTGTTGCTTTAGAATAATGTTCAGCCAAGTCTACACATTTTTAAAACAAATTAACATCATTTAATGCATTTGTTTTGTCTGTTAAAGCCAATTAAGGAAAGATGAGTAGCAGAGCTTGTCTTGAGAAGTCACCAGGGTGTATTTCAAACTACACTACAAGTAAAGAGGGTAAAATTAAAAAAAATGAAAGTACTGTCATTGTGTCATTACTAAACATTTTACATAAACCTTTCAAGTTGTTCCTTTAAAAGACATAAAAAATGCTGTCTATGTTGATGCAATATAGAATGTTTAACTACTGGCTAGTGATGTCGCAAACCTAAAAAGCGAACTTCCGAAAAAGTTCATGAATGGGCAAACCGGGCGAACCGCCATAGACTTCAATAGGCAGGCGAATTTTAAAACCCACAGGGACTCTTTCTGGCCACAATAGTGATGGAAAAGTTGTTTCAAGGGCACTAACACCTGGACTGTGGCATGCCGGAGGGGGATCCATGTCAAAACTCCCATGGAAAATTACATAGTTGATGCAGAGTCTGGTCTTAATCCATAAAGGGCATAAATCACCTAACATTCCTAAATTGTTTGTGCTTTAAAACATCAGGTATGATGTTGTATCGATCAGGTAGTGTAAGGGTTACGCCCGCTTCACAGTGCGCAGTGTAGGTGATATACCTGCCCTGACCATGCTTTGCAGACCAGGTATCAGTGGTCAGATGGACCCTTGCCCCAACACTGTGTGCCAGACATGCCATTATAGCAGACTTATATGGCTTTGGCGTTGCTTTTTGGTAATTAGAAGGCTGCTAAATGCCACTGCGCACCACACGTGTTTTATGCCCAGCAGTGAAGGAGTTAATTAGGGAGCATGTAGGCAGCTTGTAAAGTTAATTTTAGCTTAAGTGTAGTGTAGTAGACAACCCAAAGTATTGATCTAGGCCCATTTTGGTATATTTCATGCCACCATTTCACCGCCAAATGCGATCAAATAAAAAAAAATTGTTCACTTTTTCACAAACTTTAGGATTCTCACAGAAATTATTTACAAACAACTTATGCAATTATGGCATAAATGGTTGTAAATGCTTCTCTGGGATCCCATTTGTTCAGAAATAGCAGACTTATATGGCTTTGGTGTTGCTTTTTGGTAATTAGAAGGCTGCTAAATGCCACTGCGCACCACACGTGTTTTATGCCCAGCAGTGAAGGGGTTAATTAGGGAGCATGTAGGCAGCTTGTAGAGTTAATTTTAGCTTAAGTGTAGTATAGTAGACAACCCAAAGTATTGATCTAGGCCCATTTTGGTATATTTAATGCCACCATTTCACCGCCAAATGTGATCAAATTTAAAAAAAACTTGAATTTTTTCGTAATTTTAGGTTTCTCAAACTATTCTCAACATCACTACTACTGGCTTCTTTATTTAGGGCTAGATTACAAGTGGAGTGCTAAATTATCATGATAAATAGCCAGCTATTATAAATGGCTGATTATTACTACCGCAAGCTCACGGTAGCAATTCGTGCTCAGAAAATAAACCAGAGATTAGATCTCAGGATAATTTTAGAAATGTGCCCCAATTGCCCTAAAATGTGGTGTGTTTGTTTTTAAAATAAAAAAACAATGAGCATCTTGATTTTTTTTAAATATAACTGCACAAAGCAGTTTTTAGGGGTTATAGTTGGCGGGTGTGGGGTGTTAGAAAAAAAAAATGCACTGAAAAGTGCCTTTACATTGCGGTCTATGGAGAACTGTGTGTTACCCTTAAATATATATATATATACACATACATACATATCTATTTATGAGTTAATATGTGTATATACACATATAAACACATAAATATATATGTATTTATTCATATACATATATATTTAAGATCTGCTGCCCATCGCTGTACAACTTACCCCCTTTGCTGTGCTAGGTTCTTATGCTATATCTGACGGCATGAGAATGAGGCTCCCATTGGAACTTATCGAATGCGTTCTCGTGAGCACAATGCTTCCATGCAATTAGAAACTGAGGTCACATTCGCATTGCACCTAACTTGTAATACCAGTGCACATTTGTGTTGCTGGTATTACTAAGTGAAGAGCAAATATCACCCTCACAAGAGAGATATTTTGTGCTCCACTTGTAATCTGGCTCTTTATATGTAAGAAATAAACTGTGCATTTTAAAAAAATCACTGGATTGTTATAAAAGTATTTAAATGGAGAATGCCTGCTCCAATTTGAGGGGGTATAAATTGCAAGATGGTACAAAGTAACAAAATAAATGATATTCTCTGATTTTCAATTATTGTTATTAAACAATATTGATATATTATCTATCTATCTATCTATCTATCTATCTATCTATCTATCTATTGGGTTCTTGTAAAGCGCGGCTATTCACCCGTAATGGTCTCAAATCGCTAAGGGTTGCAGTTCAGTCGAAGAGCCAGGTCTTGAGGTCCTTTCTGTACTTAGTTAGGGCGGTAGCTTGTCTGAGGTGCAGCGGGAGGGTGTTCCAAGTCTTGGCTGCCAGGTGGGAGAAGGATCTGCCTCCCGCTGTGGTTTTCCTGATGTGGGGGATAACTGCAAGGACTTGGTTGGCCGATCAAAGTTGTCTGGCGATGTGAAGAAGGTAATGTGGTGGTTGATGTATTTGGGACCAATGTTGTTTAGGGCCTTGAATGTGGGGTGAGAAGCTTGAAGGTTATTCTTTTGTTAATGGGGAGCCAGTGCAGGTCCCGCAGGTGTTTGGTGATGTGGCTTGGCGAGGGATGTTAAGGATGAGTCTGGCCAAAGTGTTCTGGATGCGCTGTAGTCTCTTTTGTAGCTTGATGGTGGAGCCGGTGTAGAGTGTGTTGCCGTAGTCCAGTCAGCTGCTGACGAAGGCATGGGTGACAGTCTTCCTGGTCTCGGTTGGGATCCACTTGAAGATCTTTAGCAGCAGGTGAAGTATGTGGAAGCATGCAGAAGAGACAGCGTTGATTTGTCGGTCCATGGAGAGCAATGAGTTCAGGATGACGTCTAGATTTTTTGCATGATCGGTGGGTGTTGGAGGGTGACCAAGGGCTGTGGGCCACCAGGAGTTATTCCAGGCGG
Organism: Bombina bombina; assembly: GCF_027579735.1. Taxonomy (NCBI): domain Eukaryota; kingdom Metazoa; phylum Chordata; class Amphibia; order Anura; family Bombinatoridae; genus Bombina; species Bombina bombina. Next base: position 250,573,236 of record NC_069500.1, read on the forward strand.
ATGTAGTGGGACCGAGGAGGAAGAATTCGGTCTTTTCTGCATTTAGCTTGAGGCAGTTGTCGCTCATCCAGGTGGCGACTGCTTAAGCCCTTCATGGACATTTCTCTTGGTGGTGGTGGGGTCACTGGTGAGTGAGATAATGATCTGGGTCTCGTCTGTGTAGGAGACAATGTTGAGATTGTGTCATCAGGTGATGGTGATGAGCAGGGCCATGTAGACGTTGAATAGGGTGGGTTTTAGTGAAGAGCCTTGAGGTACACCACATCGGATCTCTGTGGGCTTGGAGGTGAAGGGTGGGAGTCTAACTTTCTGGATTCTGCCGGTGAGGAAGGAGGTGATCCATTCCAAGGCTTTGTCGCGTATGCCGGCGTTGTGTAAGCGGGTCCAGAGGGTTTTAATTCTGTGTGCTTCCAATCATCTGGGAAGGTGCCAGGTTCAATGGAGCAGTTGATGGTGCAGTGGAGCTCAGGGGTGATGGTGTAGCCTGCTTTGCTGAATATGTGATGCGGGCATGGGTCCGATGGTGCTCTGGAGTGGATCGATCTCATGATTCTGAGAGTGTCCTCTGTGGTGAGGGGGCTCCAGATGGTCTGTGGGGGGTAGGCGGTGATGTATTTGGGTGAGGTATCGGGCAAGGGTTGGTGGATCTGTGGTGGTGGGTGAGTTCTGGGGCACAAAGCTGTCATAGATGCCGATGATCTTGTGGTGGAAGTAAGTTGTGAGGTTATCGCAGAGGTCCTGGGAGGGTGGGATGTCATTGGTGTTGCTGTTGGGTTTGTAGAATTCCTTGATGACTGTGAACAACTCCTTGCTGTTGTGGGCATTGGCGTTGATTCTGTCTTGGATTGTTGTCTTATTGGTGGTTTTGATGAGGTGGTGGTGGGTAGTGATGGCTTCTTTGTAGGCCGTTTGTTCGTAGGCATCTTGCTGGATCTCCAGGTTCTTTCCAATCCCCTGCAGTCATGTTTGGAGTCCTGGAGTGCCAAGGTGAACCAACTGGCCTTGTTGGTGGGTTGGCAGCTGTACAGTTTCTTGAGGGGGGCAAGGGTATTGGCGCAGTCTATGAGCCAGCAGTGGAAGTTGCGGGTGGAGGAGTTGGCGTCTGTGGAGGTAGCTGGGGGGGGACTTGTTCAGGGTGGAGTACAGTTGGTTTTTGGTGATGTTGTTCTAGTTTCTGCAGGTCGGATGGTGCTGCCAGAGGTGTGTGTGGGTTTGTCGAAGGAGAAGTGTATGCAGTGGTGGTCGGTCCAATGGAGTTCGGTTATGTGGTTGACTGAGATGTGATTGACTGCAGAGAAGATAGGGTCAAGGGTGTGTCCGGCTACGTGGGTTGGGGAGTTGACGAGTTGCTTCAAGTCCGATTGTTTCAAGGTTTTCCAGGAGGTTAGTAGTGTTGTGGTAGTTTGGTTTGTCTAGGTGGAAATTGAGGTGCCGAGGAGGATGTAGTCTGTTGAGGCGAGGGCGTGGGGTGTGATGAGGTCGGTGATGGAGTCGCAGAAGGCGGGACGAGTTCCGGGAGGTCTGTAGATGAAAGTGCCATGGAGGGTGGTGTTGGGACTGACCTGGATCTTGAAGTGTAGATATTCCAAGCCTGGTGAGTGGTAGTTGGAGCTGGTTGTGACATGGAGGGAGTGTTTGTGGACTATGGTGATGCCTCCTCCCGGCCGGTTGCTGTGGTCCTTGTGGGAGATCTTGTATTCATTGGGATGGAGAAGTCAGGCATTGATGTGGGGTTAAGCCAGGTTTCGGTGAGCAAGGCGACGTCTGGAGAGGTTGAGTTGAGCAGGTTCCAGATTTCGACAGTGTGCTTGTGGACAGAGCCGGTGTTGAGGAAGATGCAGTTGAGGTGGTTGCGGTTGTTTTTGCGTGAGGTGACTGGTGGGATAGTGGTCCGGAAGAGGAGAAGGAGCAGTTGCGGAAGATAAAGGGTCCCCTGGTGTTCGTCTGGGATGTGTGGTGTCAGGCGGATGATCTACCGGTGTTGAGAGCGAGGAGGGCATGTGTTTGAAATATTTAGGAAATAATGGCTCCTGTGCTGCTATTTACTATGCAAACCATAAAATATTATCCTATTTTTTTACATGTAATAAGGTAGCATTTTCCCATATTATCATATTTATGCAGACAACATATTCTAAAAAGAATATGCTGAAAAAACAAGGTATGTTATAAAAACAAAAAAACAAGTTATGTCAAAATTAACCTTAGTACAGTGTGAAAGGACTCAACACTCATGGGGTTAAGGTTTAATTAATGGTAGCTGTTTATACTACTCTTGATATTTGACCCATATCCCTTCTCCTATTGTAGAGCATCTCTATTGTGATGCTACTCAGTAGTGTAGTACTGTTTCACATTTGCTCAGAAATGCCAATGGTTTTAGTTTCCTCTTTAAACTCATTACAATCAATTTGAATAGTCAGTTTGAATTACACAAAACACCCCTGCAATGTTACATGCACAATATAAAAGGATATAGTTAAACAAAAAAAACGTAAGAAATAGGTATTTAACAGGCATTTCAAATGTATTTTTTCTTCAAATTTTATGCCATCACAAGAGAAAAATATACATAGTCAAAATAAAAGAAAAACATGATGGGCAAATTATTAAGGAGAGTAAGAAAACTGAAGTCTCATAGTTCAGATAAGACATGCAATTTTAAGAGACTTTTCAATTTATATAAATTATAACATTTTCTTTGTTCTCATTGTATAATGTATTGAAAAGCATACCTAGGTAGGCTCAAGAGCAGCAACACACTATTTTTTTATGCCTTTCATCAATGAATACCAAGAGAACAAAGCAATAGAAATTTAAAAGATTCAGAAAATGTAATGCTCTGTCTGAACTATGAAAGTTTAATTTCGACTATGTTTCTAATTTTGGGGCTGATCACAATCTATAGGCATTTTGCTGTTGAAAACCATTTTGCTTCCGGACCAAAATGGGAGACGAGTTTCTTGATTACAAAGCTATATCATGTCCCTTTAAAAGAGTTTTAAACCAAAAAGCTCCTGAAAATGACTATTTGAGTGTTAACATCCTCTTTTTGAAATAGAAGGTCTCCAAAAACTGAATAGAGGTCTCCCAAAACTGGCACATAAAATATCCCATTCACACCTCATGAAAGCTCATTTCATGTACAAAAAGAAAGTCCAGCACACACTATGTAATTTGGGTGCACAAGCTGTAACATGGTACTGCACAAACCCTGCAGTAACATGCACGATACAAAGAAAACAGCAGCACTTCAGCAATAAATAATTACCAATGTATTGAAGCATCAGCAAATAAGCAGTGACGTTTCAGACTACATGTCCTTAATCGTGCTATGCATGTATCATTTCCTCTTCACCTTATAAACCCTCAAAAAGACACATCCACTTGCATCTAATTACCTATCAAATCTAACACCTGTACAGATTTATATTTTTCATATATTTTTCTTATTTTTGTAAAAAATATAGTGAGTATACAATGGTAACATATTACTTTCTTAAAAGAAGAATACACAGATATTGGAGGAATCATCATAAATCAAACATCAAGATAAATTCATAGAAGAACCAATTTATAAAAATACTGACAAATCATAATCTTTATTCATACCCATTAGTATCAGGGAATTTAAATGGAAAATCCAAAAAGATTCCCTCTGTTTGAAATATTGCTCTCTATTGACCCCCCCTCCGTCTAAAAGGAGAAACATTTCCCCATAGGAATCAACGGGGAGAGCCGGCTGAAAAAAAGTCTAACACCTGCCAAAAAGCAGCGTAAAACTCCCTAACGCAGCCCATTTGATTCCTATGGGGAAATAAAATGTATGTCTACACCCCACCCTAACATGAACCCCGAGTCAAAACACCCCTAATCTTACATTTATTAACCCCTAATCTGCCGCCCCCGACATCGCCGACATCTACATTATATTATTAACCCCTAATCTGCCGCTCCGGACACCGCCGCCACCTACATTATAGTTATGAACCGCTAATCTGCTGCCCCCAACATCGCTGACACCTACATTATATTTATTAACCCCTAATCTGCCGCCCCCAATGTCGCCACCACCTACCTACATTCATTAACCCCGTCGCCGCCACTTTACTAAATGTATTAACCCCTAAACCTAAGTCTAATCCTAAACCTAACACCCCCTAACTTAAATAGAATTACAATAAATCTAAATAAAATTATTATAATTAACTACATTATTCTATTTAAAACTAAATACTTACCTATAAAATAAACCCTAGGATAGCTACAATATAACTAATAGTTACATTGTAGCTAGCTTAGGGTTTATTTTTATTTTACAGGCAAGTTTGTATTTATTTTAACTAGGTAGAATAGTTATTAAATAGTTTTAATAACTATTTAATAACTACCTAGCTAAAATAAATACAAAAGTACTTGTAAAATAAAACCTAACCTAAGTTACACTGACACCTAACACTACAATTAAATAAATTACCTACATTAAATACAATTAAATAAATTAACTAAATTTAATTTTAAATTAAATTAGCTAAAGTAAAAAAAAAAGCAAACACTAAATTACAGAAAATAAAAAACAAATTACAGAAATTTAAACTAATTACACCTAATCTAATAGCCCTATTAAAATAAAGCCCCCCCCCAAATAAAAAAAACCCTAGCCTAAACTAAACTACCAATAGCCCTTAAAAGGGCCTTTTGCGGGGCATTGCCCCAAAGTAATCAGCTCTTTTACCTGTAAAAAAAACAAAAACAAAACAAACAACCCACCCAACAGTAACCCCCCCCCACCCACACAACCAACCCCCCCAAATAAAATACTAGCTAAAGAAAAACTAAGCTCCCCATTGCCCTGAAAAGAGCATTTGGATGAGCATTGCCCTTAAAAGGGCAGTTAGCTCTTTTGCCGCCCAAAGTCCATAACCTAAAAATAAAACCCACCCAATACATTTTGAAAAAAACCTAACACTAACCCCCTGAAGATCGACTTACCGGGAGACGTCTTCATCCAAGCCGGGCGTTGTGGTCCTCCAGACGGGTAGAAGTCTTCATCCAAGCGGGCAGAAGTGGTCCTCCGGATGGGCAGAAGTCTTCATCCAAGCCGGGCAGAAGTGGTCCTCCAGATGGGCAGAAGTCTTCATCCAGACGGCATCTTCTATCTTCATCCATCCGGCATGGAGCGGGTCCATCTTCAAGACATCCGACGCGGAGCATCCTCTTCATCCGAAGACTAACACAGAATGAAGGTACCTTTAAGTGATGTCATCCAAGATGGCGTCCCTTAGATTCCGATTGGCTGATAGAATTCTATCAGCCAATCGGAATTAAGGTAGAAAAAATCCTACTAGTTATAGATAGTTATATTGTAGCTATCTTAGGGTTTATATTACAGGTAAGTATTTAGTTTTAAATAGGAATAATTTAGTTAATAATAGGAATTTTTATTTAGATTTCTTTTAATTATATTTAAGTTAGAGGGTGTTAGGTTTAGGGTTAGACTTAGGTTTAGGGGTTAATACATTTAGTATAGTGGGGGCGAGTAGGGGTTAATAAATGTAGGTAGGTGGCGGCGATGTTAGGGACGGCAGATTAGGGGTTAATAATATGTAACTAGTGTTTGCAAGGCAGGAGGGCGGCGGTTTAGGGGTTAATATATTTATTATAGTGATGGCGATGTCCGGTTCGGCAGATTAGGGGTTAAATTTTTTTCTTTTAGTTTTTGTGATGCGGTAGGGCGTCGGTTTAGGATTTAATATGTAGTTTATGGGTGTTAGTGTACTTTTTAGCATTTTAGTTAAGAGTTTTATGCTACGGCTTTGTAGTGTAAAACTCTTAACTACTGACTTTAAAATGCGGTACCAGTCTTGACAAGAGAGGGTCTACTGCTCACTTTTTGGCAGACTCGTAATACCAGCGCTATGGAAGTCCCATTGAAAAAAGAGGATATGCAATTTACGTAAATGGATTTGCAGTATTTCCAAGTCTGGCCAAAAAAGTGAGCGGTACACCTGTACCTGCAAGACTCATAATACCAGCAGGCCTTAAAAAGCAGCCTTAGGACCGGCTAACGCTGCTTTTTAAGCCTAATGCACAACTCGTAATCTAGCCGTTTATTAGTACAAAAAGATAACCGTCAAAAAAGTTGGCAAAACAATGACAAAGCTGTACTCTAAGCAGGGTGTGCAGCCAAGAGTAAAATGGTCTGACCAGTTTCGGTCCTGGCGACCCTAACCATAAACACATTATCCCTTTTAACCCTAATAAAATTGTTTAATATTTATAGGAATATATTTTTATTAGAAAGTGTATTAGAGCAGAAGATCACGATATAGTGATCGAACGAATTCATAGGATAGGCCCAGAGAGGAATGAGGAAGGGAGAAACAAAGGGAACAGACCGATTATTATGAAACTATTAAATTACCAAGGAAAGATCCAAATTATGAATGCCTACAGAAAAGCAAATGGCGAAATTAATTATAAAGGAAAGAAAATATTGCTATTTAATGATTTTTCATACGAAACATCAAATAAAAGGCGCACATTAGCCCCGATATGTACGAAATTGATCCAGGAGGGATATAGAGCCAGACTCCTGTACCCAGCTAGACTTAGCATTCAAACTAGACAAGGAAACAAAATTTTTACTGATAGTGAGGAAGTTAATAAATTCTTAGAAAATAATAAAGATAATTTGGAGAAGTAGGAAGATTATTGTAGGTCTAATAGGTTTTCACAGTGAAATAATGGCTATAAATTTAAATAGCCTGAGGGTGTGTTTTTACTGGGGGGTTACAGTTAAAGTTATTTTAAGGAAACTCAAATGTATAAGAATTAAAATATGGAATTTATGTGGGGTTTTTTTTTGTTTTTTTTTTCTCTCTCCTTTTTTTTTCTTTTTCTTCCCCCTCCCCCTCTCTCTTCCTCTCCCGGCCATGTGGGCTTCTTCCCCTCCTTCCATTTCCCAATCTTTTTTCCTTACCCTAAGTAAAATGGAAAAATGAGTTTGAAAATCGTTTCATGGAACGTAGATGGAATTACATCACCCATCAAACGCAAAGCCATTTTAAGGTACGCAAAAAAATTGGGAACTCAAATATTACTCTTACAGGAAACTCATTTAAAGGGAGAAGAGGCGGCTAAATTAAAAGGAGGATGGGTTAAAGAGGCTATATTTACCTCAGGATATCAAAGGAAGAAAGGAGTAGCTATATTATTTAGTAAAAACTTAGAATACGAAATAGATAACTTAATCCGAGATGAGGAAGGTAGATACATTATAATGGAAGTGGTAGTAGAGGAAAAAAAAATTGTTATATGCAACGTATACGGCCCAAATGAGGAAGATATAAGATTCTGGCAGATACTGAGGGATAAATTACTTAAATACTCTGGCAATACATTAATCATAGGAGGAGATTTTAATATTGCTCCAAATAGCATACTAGATAGATGTAGAGATAGTATAACGCAAAATGGGGAGAAGACACTGGACAAAACGACTATAGCTAGGAGAAAGAGAGAATCTAATATAATAAAGAAATTTCAGCAAGACCTAAAAATTTTAGACGGTTTTAGAGTTATACACCCAGAAAACAGGGAATATACATGTTGCTCAAAATCTAAAAAAACTCTATCCAGGATAGATTATTTTCTGATCTCAGAGAAAGCACTTGTCGCAATACAAGAAATATCTATAGATATGATAACAATCTCAGATCATGCCCCTATTGTAATTGTGATGAATCTTAAGAAGAAAGATAGGAAAAGTAACCAATTCTTTTTCCCGAAATATCTGATAAAAAACACTAGATTTATAAACTTTTTAAAAGAGAAGTGGGCTGATTATAAACGATTTAATGAAGGCTTTCTAGACAAAACCCATATATTCTGGAATGCGGCCAAAGCAGTGCTTAGGGGGGAGATTACAACATACCTAATACGATTAAAGAAAAAAATGAATTTACAAAGACAACAGGTAACTAATTGTTTAATCAACAAGTATTCTAACTACATACAGGAAAAAAATATGGTTAACTGGCAGAAATATCTACAGGCTAAAAAAAATAGAGATGATTACTTATTACAAAATGAAATCAAAGAGAATATAAAAACTTGTACACCGTTTTACAGGTATGGGAATAAGGTAGGCAGCTTTTTAGCCCGTATAGATAAAAATCATAAGACTAAAAACTTCATAACTAAAATTAAACATAAAGATCAAACATGGACAAATACCGAAGACATACAAAAAGCTTTCCTCGATTATTTCTCAGAATTGTACTCAACACAACCCATAAATCTAGATAAAAAGGAAAAATTCTGGGCTTCACTAACAAATCCTCGTTTGGAGAGCAGTCAGCTAAATAGTATTAATAAACCCATTACAGAAATAGAAATAAGTCAGACAATTAAAGCAATGGCGAACAATAAAGCAGCAGGCCCAGATGGCATTCCATCTGAGTTTTATAAAATTCTGAATGATGAAATAACCCCAATCTTAACTATCCTAATGAATAAATTTTGGAATGGTCAGTTAAAACCATTAGCAGACTTCAATGAGTCCACAATAATTGTTATACCAAAACCAGGAAAGGACCCACAGTCAATTGATTCTTATAGGCCCATCTCACTTTTGAACATGGACTATAAGATATTAACTAGTATATTAGCTAAAAGGATGCAAGAGTCACTTGATACTATAATACATTCTGATCAAACAGGATTTATGAAGGGAAGATCCTCAAACACTAATTTAAGGAAGGTCTTCCTAACAATTATAGACCACTGGTATAAGAATAAACATAATAAGAAACCAAATAAAGAAGATATTGCAATAATATCACTGGATGCAAGCAAAGCCTTCGATTCAGTTGCATGGGACCATCTTGTCACCGCTCTTAAAAAATTTGGGTATGAAGGGGAATGCCTTAACACAATCCAGATGCTGTATAGGGAGTCCAGGGCAGCAATTGTTATAAATAATAATAAAACATCTTATTTCCCTCTTTTAAGAGGGACAAGACAGGGATGCCCTTTGTCCCCCCTAATTTTCAATCTAGCCCTAGAACCTCTACTGATCGCCCTGAGGAATAAGATCCAAGGGATAGAAGTAGGAGGTAAGAACGTGCAACTAGCTGTATATGCTGATGATCTTTTGGTATTTTCTAGAAAATCTTGTGAGAGCTTCAACCAAATTTGTCAAATTATTGATAACTTTGGTTCCTTTTCAGGGTACAATATTAATAGAAACAAATCTGAAGTTCTGTGGTTACAAAAAAAACAGACATCACAAGATAAGATCTTCAGGGAAGTAAGTAAATATATTACTTACCTGGGGATTAAGATCTCCAATAACCCTATGGAATGGTACTCTTTAAATATCTGTAACGGTGCAAGACAATTTTCTGAAACCCTCAAAAGATGGAAATCTCTCCCACTCTCGATCTCCGGCAAAATTAACTTGTTAAAGATGATTGCACTTCCAAGGCTGCTATATTTGTTTCAGAATATACCTTTTTTAATTAAAAAACAGGAGATTAAGATAATCAATTCTGCGATTAGAGAGTACATATGGATGGGTAAGAAACCCAGGATTAGTTATCAAAAACTAGTCCTTAAAAAAGAATATCTAGGCTTAGGGCTCCCTAATATTGAAATATATAATTTAGTGGCGGTTACGAAGATTGCCTTAGACTGGCTCTTGGAGAGTAATCATTTCTCCCTCTTAGACATAGAAAACGGCTTAATAAAACCGTTCTGCTTAAGAAATGTTCTTCACTTAGAAATTAAAAATCTTCCAGAGTATGTTAAAAAAATAGACTTCTTTAAAGATACAATAGTGGCCTGGCATAGGACGTGTAAATTTTTAGGCCTAAAGCCCTTTGCTACTAAATTTCTGTCCATAGAGGGTAATCCAGGGTTTAAACAGGGGCTTTTTTCAGGAATCTTCACATGCTGGAGAGAAAAGGGATTATCCAAACCTATACAACTAGTTAAAATTAATCAAGAGGCAATGAAGGTTGAAGAATTTGAAGTAATTAAGAATAGATATAGTCTGGCAGATAGACATCTCTTCTTTTTCCTACAAGTCAGACATTACTTTCTGAAACTAATTCAATTGCAGGGGAATAACTGGGAGCTCACAGCACTAATCCCGGTTATTAATTTAATCAAACAGGGTAAATACTCTATCTCACTTCTCTATAATATAATAAATAACAGAAAGTACAAACAGCATATTGAACTAGGGGTCGCAAAATGGAGAGATGTATTTTTCAAGAATCTTAGTACGCAGATAATGTTGAAAAGCATAGAAAGGGTAGAAGAAGCATCGCTAGCTATCCCTATGAGGGAGCAACATACTAAGATAATGTGGATGGTGTATATTACTCCTGAGAAAATTGCCAAGTGGGGTGGTACCGGAGAGGCAGTATTATGTATAAAATGTAAGCAACAAAGTACAAACTTGCTACATAGTTTCTGGTCATGCCCAAGAATACAAAAATTATGGGGGGAAATAAATTATTGGCTAGGCAAGATATATGAGACCCAAATTAGGCTACAAGCAGATCAGGTTATTTTTTTCCACTATAAGAAAGAACATTTGTTATGTAGAAAATTTATAACACTAGTGATTCTAATAACAAGGAATCTTATATTAAAAGGGTGGAAGAAAGATAAAATTACAACTCTAATAGCGATTAAGGAAAATATTCATCACCAATTCTTGATAGAACTTCAAGATACTTTGTTCCATATAGAAACTAATATCACCCGCTTCTTTGATAAATGGGGAAGGTGGGTTAAAACCCAAGATTTAGAAGAACAGAAACGAATAATTAAAAAGTTTGATAATACAGTATACATAGAAAACTGTAGACTTAGAGGAGAATGGCTATTTGAATAAAGATGGCCGTCTTACAGGGAGAGGGGGGAAGGTGGGAGGGGCACATTAATTATTCTCTTTTCCTTTTTTTTTTTTTTTTTTTTTTGGGTTTGGGGGGAATATATCTGATTGAATAAGAGTTAAGTCAAAAACTATATACGCCATATTGAAATATTGATAAGAGTAATTATGTACTCATGTGATCGAAAGTGAGTTTGAATATTTTGTTTCTTATTTGTTGTTGCTCTCGCTTCCTATGTATTGTTCTTTGATAATTAAAAAGGGAAAGGAGTGATGAGATTAGTAACATAGTTTGGAAGGTAAAACTCGATATTATATTAAGATAAAATGTTATCTGAACTGATGGAATTAGTGTAATATGTATGGAGATAAATATGCATATCATTTTGCTGGATTTGTTGTGATGAAACAACTTAATGTCTTTTCTTCTTTTTTATGTATCTGTCACAAAATATCAATAAAACTTCTTTCAAAAAAAAAAAAAAAAAAAAAAAAGAAAGTGTACATATGATTGGTACAATTTATGTAACTGCATTTATTTGTGTTTAGAGCACATTTTTTTTTTTACACTTAAACTTTGTGTGAGATCTTCATTCTTGCTATGCAAATGAGCACAAATATGGTTTGCACTTGAGAGGTTGTGTTAATGCTTATCGCAACCCAGCTAATTTAAGCGTGCCACTTATAATCTAGCCTAGATTGTGATCAAGGGTTTTACTTCCCCACATACAGATTTTTACATGATCCATTGTCATAATACTCAGTTTGGATTGCATTAACAATATTTAAAATATTCTTTGCTTCCCGACGTGCAATAATTTCATTAGAAAATGAATTGATTAGTTAATTGAATAACTGATTTATCTAATACAATTGAATACATAGTAATGCAAATGAGAATGGGTAAAGAATTAGTATTATTATTTTATTCAATGGCAAATAAATCTTACGGCTAGATTTAGAGTTTTGTTGGTAAAAAGCCGCGTAGCTAACGCTGCTTTTTTTGCCAACGCACCCTTCCTTACAACACTGGTATTTAGAGTTGTCTGAGGGGCTGCGTTAGGCTAAAAAAAGGGTGCGTTGAGCCTAACTTAGCTCCACTTCAACCCTCAATACCAGCGTTGCTTACGGTAGCGGTAAGCAGGAAAAACATGCTCGTGCACGATATCCCCATAGGAAACAATGGGGCAGTTTGGGCTGAAAAAAAAACTAACACCTGCAAAAAAGCAGCGTTCAGTTCCTAACGCAGCCCCATTGTTTCCTATGGGGAAACACTCTCTAAGTCTGCACCTAACACCCTAACATGAACCCCAAGTCTAAACACCCTAACCTTACACTTATTAACCCCTAATCTGCCGCCCCCTCTATCGCTGACACCTACATTATAATATTAACCCCTAATCTGCCGCTCCGTACACCGCCGCAACCTACATTATCCCTATGTACCCCTAATCTGCTGCCCCTAACACCGCGACCCCTATATTATATTTATTAACCCCTAATCTGCCCCCCCAACGTCGCCACTACCTTACCTACACTTATTAACCCCTAATCTGCTGACCGGACCTCGCCGCCACTATAATAAATGTATTAACCCCTAAACCGCCGCACTCTCACCTCGCAAACCCTAGAATAAATAGTATTAACCCCTAATCTGCCCTCCCTAACATTGCCGCCACCTACCTACAATTATTAACCCCTAATCTCCCGCCCGCACCGTCGCTGCTACTATAATAAAGTAATTAACCCCTAAACCTAACTCTAACCCTAACCCTAACACCCCCCTAACATAAATATAATTTATATTAAACAAAATAATATTCCTAAAATTAACTAAATTATTCCTATTTAAAACTAAATACTTACCTATAAAATAAACCCTAATATAGCTACAATATAAATAATAATTACATTGTAGCTATTTTAGGATTTATATTTATTTTACAGGCAACTTTGTATTTATTTTAACTAGGTGCAATAGCTATTAAATAGTTAATAACTATTTAATAGCTACCTAGTTAAAATAAATACAAAATTACCTGTGAAATAAATCCTAACCTAAGTTACAATTAAACCTAACACTACACTATCATTAAATTAATTAAATAAATTACCTACAATTACCTAAAATAAAATACAATAAAATAAACTATTCTATAATACAAAAAAACAAACAAACACTAAATTACAAAAAATAAAAAAGAATTACAAGCAGTTTAAACTAATTACACCTAATCTAAGCCCCCTAATAAAATAAAAAAGCCCCCCAAAATAAAAAATTCCCTACCCTATTCCCTATCAGCCAATCAGATTGAAGTTCAATCCGATTGGCTGATCCAATCAGCCAATCGTATTGAACTTGCATTCTATTTGCTGTTCCGATCAGCCATCAGAATGCGAGTTCAATACGATTGGCTGATTGGATCAGCCAATCGGGTTGAACTTCAATCTGATTGGCTGATTGCATCAGCCAATCAGATTTTTTTCTACCTTAATTCCGATTGGCTGATAGAATTCTATCAGCCAATCGGAATTGAAGGGACGCCATCTTGGATGATGTCCCTTAAAGGAACCTTCATTCATCGTTAGTCCGTCGGTAGAAGAGGATGGCTCCACGTCGGCTCCTTTGAAGATGGCTCCACTCCACTCCGGATGGATGAAGATTGAAGACGCCGCCTGGATGAACACTTCTACCGGATGGAGGACCTCTTCTTGCCCCGCTTGGATGAAGACTTCTACCGGATCAAGGACCTCCTCTGCGCACCTTGGATGAAGAATTTGGCTCAGCTGAGTGAAGACGACTCAAGGTAGGATGATCTTCAGGGGGTTAGCGATAGGTTTTTTTAAGGGGGGTTTGGGTGGGTTAGAGTAGGGGTATGTGGGTGGTGGGTTGTAATGTTGGGGGGTATTGTATTTTATTTTCAGGTAAAAGAGCTGATTACTTTTGTATTTTAGAATAGGGTAGGGAATTTTTTATTTTGGGGGGCTTTTTTATTTTATTAGGGGGCTTAGATTAGGTATAATTAGTTTAAACTACTTGTAATTCTTTTTTATTTTTTGTAATTTAGTGGGGGGGTTGTATTATAGAATAGTTTATTTTATTGTATTTTATTTTAGGTAATTGAAGGTAATTTATTTAATTAATTTAATGATAGTGTAGTGTTAGGTTTAATTGTAACCTAGGTTAGGATTTATTTACATGTAATTTTGTATTTATTTTAACTAGGTAGCTATTAAATAGTTCTTAACTATTTAATAGCTATTGTACCTAGTTAAAATAAATACAAAGTTGCCTGTAAAATAAATATAAATCCTAAAATAGCTACAATGTAATTATTATTTATATTGCAGCTATATTAGGGTTTATTTGATAGGTAAGTATTTAGTTTTAAATAGGAATAATTTAGTTAATTTTAGGAATATTATTTCGTTTAATTTAAATTATATTTATGTTAGGGGGGTATTAGGGTTAGGGCTAGAGTTAGGTTTAGGGGTTAACAACGTTATTATAGTAGCGGCGACGGTGCGGGCGGGAGATTAGGGGTTAATAATTGTAGGTAGGTGGTGGCGATGTTAGGGAGGGCAGATTAGAGGTTAATACTATTTATTCTAGTGTTTGCAAGGCGGGAGTGCGGCGGTTTAGGGGTTAATACATTTATTATAGTGGCGGCGAGGTCCGGTCGGCAGATTAGGGGTTAATAAGTGTAGTTAGGTAGCGGTGATGTTGGGGGGGCAGATTAAGGGTTAATAAATATAATATAGGGGTCGGCGATGTTAGGGGCAGCAGATTAGGGGTTTATAGGTATAATGTAGGTGGCGGCGGTGTCCGGTCAGCAGATTTAGGGTTAAAAAAATTTATTAGAGTGGCGGCGATGTGGGGGGGCCTCGGTTTAGGGGTACATAGGTAGTTTATGGGTGTTAGTGTACTTTAGAGCACAGTAGTTAAGAGCTTTATATTTACGCCTTAGCCCATAAAGCTCTTAACTACTGACTTTTTTTGGCGGTAGGAGTCTTGTCGGTAGAGGCTCTACCGCTCACTTCTCCCAAGACTCCAAATACCAGCGTTAGGCAGATCCCATTGAAAAGATAGGATACGCAATTGGCGTAAGGGGATCTGCGGTAGCCTGGAATCACGGTAGGGAAGTGAGCGGTAGACCCTTTCCTACCTGACTCTAAATACCAGCGGGCTGCCAAAAGCAGCGTTAGGACCCCTTAACGATGCTTTTGACGGCTAACCGAGAACTCTAAATCTAGCCGTATGTTTGCTCTCTAAAACATATTTAAAGTTTCATAAATACAAAATAGTTAGTGACCTTGTCTATTTTTATTTATGTATGTTTAGTGTCTATTTTAAAAGAACAAACTTGGAAAATAATCTTTCTATGTAGCTCTTGCTTTGCATTTCCTTAATTCATGATGTTCTCAAAGTAACATGGGAAGCAATTTCAGCTTTCATAAAAAGGAAAACTAATACCTTAACATTATCATTTTAGAGTTGTTGTTCATAATAATATTCCCTTCAAGTCTCTTGTCTGTAATTACTCTACAAAAGGTACAATCCATTATGTTTTACAAAGTTCTTTTCATCTCATACTTAATACTTTGTAAATATAATCTATCTAAAATAAAAGTAAAAGGTGTTACCTGATTGTTTTGCAGCAGTAATTTTAGGAAAATAACTCTTTGATTCAAGGTTTTGTATTATTATTTTTTATAAATTAACCATTTGTGCTTTATAATCCTGTTTTGGTTCTAGTAGCCGTGTGGGTAGATCTTACATGTGGCACCTCAGACATTATTTTTGATCACAGTCTGCTATGTAGTGTATTTAATCTTTGTATTGCTCTAGGCAAACAGAAATGTTGCTGCCTTTTATATTTCTCACCACGAGGGGTGAAAAACATGGAAGAATCCTGCACCACCACTAGACAAACAGGGAGTATTGATATATAATTACATTAGTAAATACAAACATTTGGAAAGCTTTATATCATAGATGTCACAGAATTGCCCTTCATAACCTTCAACATTTTCTATCCCCATAAATCCTGCTTCCAGCAGCACAAACCAAGCTAGTATATGCCAAAATACACCCATAATATGGAATGCGCCAACCACATCATAATGTGTTAGAATAAAAATGTCTTTAGAAAATTGCTTGATTGAGATAAACAGGTTTGTTGTTGACCATTGGGGGTCTGTGTTAGGTGTTTTGTAGAGTGCTCAACAGATTTGTCTCCCCCACTACTTTTTCTTCTCTATTTCCTGCAATTTATTTAACTGGTGAAGGCTGATGTGTTTCTAAGTGGATCTGTACCAGGCTACCAGTGCCACCAGGCCTTTGTTAGAAGGGTGTATAAAAGAACAACTGGGTCACAGATACACAAGTATCAGTCTAATGTACAGCCTTTTTTCGTGTCATTCCAAAATCTTGCACTATATTACTTCCCTGCATCTTGTCTATTTTGCTCATATTAATTTGTTTAGATGTGTAGATTTTATTTATAATGGTGTCAATATCACATGCATTGTATTTTTGAAATTTTACTTTAGATTCATGGTTGCTGCATCAGAGTCTCTGTTTATTTTTGATTACCATGGTAACCATGCTCTAGGTTCTAGGTAAAACTAGAAACGTTCACTAAAGGCTACTTTGGGATAGGAAATGTTGTTGCGAGGTCTGATTAGTTAAGAAACATTAAAATGCCATCAAGATAAGGCAATTAAACTGGGCCTTTAGCATGACTTCACAGAGCTAATGGATAAGCAGGAGAGCATAACTGTCTGTAATAGTTTATTTGTCACATTAGGAGGTGATCTTTCTTTTACATTAAAAATAGATTTCTGCTGTTGCTGACGTCATTACCATCTTCCTTTAATCAACTTATAAAGGCACCTACACATGTAGCTTAAAACATTCTATAGGACAGATTTATCACAGGTTGATCATACGCTGTCGGCATTTATCATTGAACAAGCATTTCTGGCGAAATGCTTGTGCAATGCCGCCCCCTGCTCACATGCGGCCAATCTGCCGCTAGCAGGGACCGTCAAGCATCCCGATCGGAAAGGTGGCGGAGAAAATAAGCAGCAGCAGTCTTACGATTGCTGCTTCTTTACTTCTGTTTCTGGTCAACCAGAAACAATGGGGCATCGATGCAGCATCCGCTGCTTAATAAATCGACCCCTATAGCTTTGTGCAAGTGATTGTTACTATATAGTGCACCATATACCTAGAATTATTTAAGCTCTCTGGAACCTAATCAATTTTGAGGTTATGTGTTTTTCATAAGGATAAACTGAGCTACAATAAATAAATAAACACCTGCATGCAAAACAAATGTTTTAAAAATAGGGGTGTTTCTGGGTGTCTAAGGGCTAACTATGTTTAGGATGTAGAGAACAGAACATGCAACTATAATGAAAATCGATTTATTGCAATGTGTAAAAGTTTTACTATACAATTACTTTGTCAAACTCCTACAGGCAATTTGTGGGACGTTTTCACCAGATAAAACTTCCAACAGACAAGTGCAACTGGACACAGCATTAGTTCCAGCTAGTCAGCAAGAGTAAGAACTGTCAGTTACACATTACAGTTATACAATTATAAGCACTATATTACAGTTATACAGTTTGTAACCAACTGTGTTCCTGGATTACTATACAGTACAGACTACATCACAGCTGGGCAGTTACTTTCTTTGTCATCTTGCATACTTCCTAATACTGAGATTACTATAGTGTTGGCTACAGAACTGATAATATAAAGCAGCCATTCCTTATAGAAGACTATATTGTCAGGGTGCCAGGAATCAGAATGAGACAAGAAGTGCACAAATATTCACACCTTTATTAATAACAAAAAAATAATAAAAAGTGCACAAGTCAAACAACAAGCCAGGAATCAAAGCCAGAGCTGATAGTCAGATTAGCTAAGTCAGGAGCCAAAGCGAATAGTCAGACGAGCTGAGTCAGGAGCCAAAGCGAGTAGTCAGACAAGCCGGAATCAGGAACAAGGAGAACAGCAGAGTCAGGAACAAGCCAAGGATCAGGAACCAGGAGGGACGTCAGACAGCCAGGTAATACACAGGAACTGGAACTCACAAACAGGTCTGAGACAACGCAAGGGCAAAGCATACTGAACAGAGGCCCTTTAAATAATAAGTGATCACAATTCTGAGACTGCAACCTGTCTCACACGGATGATGTACACCAGTCTGGCCACAAGGGGCATGCAGGAAATGAGCAGCATCACACACTTTGCACCAGACTCAGCAAGAGAGGTGAGTAAAATGACTACCAGCAGCACATGGCAAACAAAGCAGGGAAAAACCCTGACAGTACAGTCCCCTCAACAACCCCTCCCCCAATGACCCTTCCCCCGCGGGAGAACAAAAGGCTTATTAGGCAAACTGGCATGGAGGGAACCCATGAACGTGCCTCCGGACCGTAGCCCCTCCAGTGAACCAAATACTGTATGCGGCCCCTGGACATACGAGAGTGAATAATGCTGTTGACCTCATATTCTTTATGGTTGTCAACAGAGATAGGATGGGGACGAGGCAACACAGTGGTAAAACGATTACAAACCAATTGCAGGAGGAAGGTCAAGAGCGTAGGCTACAGGATTGACCCATCTGAGTATTCGAAAAGGACCAACATAACGGTGAGCCAGTTTATTGGAAGGCACACAAAGGTTCAAGTTGTGGGAGGACAGCCAAACCCTTTCACCAACCTGGTAGGAAGGCGCGGGCAGATGCCTATTATCAGCCTGGAGCTTTTGGCGCTGCATAGAACGATGAAGGCAATCCTGAATCTGCACCCACATGGAACGGAGTTGCTGGAGATGCTCCTCCAAAGCCGGAATACCTTGAGACATGAATGAATCAGACAACAAGGATGGTTGAAACCCATAATTCACCATGAATGGGGATAACTGGGAGGAAGCATTCTTAATGGTAAAACGATTAAGACCCCTATAATCGATGCATGGTCTTAACTCGCCACCCTTTTTCTTCACAAAGAAGAAGCCAGCCCCTGCAGGAGAGCAGGATTTGTGGATGATCCCCCGCGACAGAGCATTGGCAACATACTCCTCCATAGCACAATTCTCTGCAACAGACAGCGGGTAAACCCGGCCCGAGGAGGAATGGCTCCGGGTTGCAGGTCTATGGCACAATCGTAAGACCGGTGAGGAGGCAACGTACAGGCATGCACCTTGTCAAAAACCTCTAGGAACTCTCTGTACTTCTCTGGCAATTGAGATACCAAAGAAGTGCACAAGACTTTAACTGGTTTCCGAAGACAAGTGGAAATACATTGCGGAGACCATGACAAAACTTCAGACCGGCGCCAGTCGAGACTGGGATTGTGCTTTTGGAGCCAGGGATAACCCAGAAAAACTGGGAAATGCGGAGAGTTTATCACCTGGAACTGTAGGGTTTCAAAATGGAGAGCCCCAACAGCCATGGATAACGGAGCAGTTTCGTGAGTAATGAGTGCGGGCTGAAGGGGCCTGCCATCAATGGCCTCAATAGCAAGCAGAACGGACCGAGGCAAAACAGAATCGGAGTGCTTTGATACAAAAGCACTATCAATGAAATAGCCCACAGCACCGGAGGTAACAAGAGCCTGGGTGACTATGGAGGAATCCACCCTGGAAAGGATAACCATGACCAAAGGTTTCTCCTTTAGTGGTTCTGGATAAACCACCCAAGGTCTGCCCCCGACAGGACCTTAGGTGCAAGCGTTTCCCGGCTGTGTAAGACAAGACTTTAAAAGGTAGCCCTGTAACCCACAATAGAGGCAGAGACCCTCCCTCCTCATAAAGGCCCTCTCCGCCACAGAGAGATGTGTGAATTGCCAACTGCATTGGCTCAGCAGTACCTGGTGACTCTTCGGGACCAGGAGGCATGGGAGGAGAAGGAGGCATGGGTGGGAACGAACACGTAGGAGACAACGGAACAGGAGGCTTCCACAAGTGCTCCTTGAAAGAGGGCCTCTCTCTGAGTCTGATGTCAATTAGGATCAAAAAAGACACCAATGCCTTGAGATCCTCTGTTAAATCTCTGGCAGCAACTTTGTCTTTAATTGCATCAGAGGGCCCATGAAAGAAGGCAGCAACAAGGGCTTCATTGTTCCAACCTACCTAACATCTCAAAGTAAATGCCCACCTGGTTCAAAAACCCTCTGCACTGAATAGGATTGCCTCCATATCATTGAGGTAGAGGTGCAGAACCGGACATGCTCCTGGTAGGACTAGGTGCAGCAGCAGAAACAGAAGCAGCCATAACTTGCGGGACACTTTGGTCAAAATGTGCAGTGTGAGTCAACAGGGTTTGCTGGGCAAGTGCAAATTGATCCAAGCGGTGATACTGTTCATCCATCCTGGAAATGATGGTAGGTAAAGGTGGATTATTAGCACCATCAGGATTCATGGCCCTTGCATAATGTCAGGGTGCCAGGAATCAGACTGAGACGAGAAGTGCAAAAATAATCACACCTTTATTAATAACAAAAAATAATAAAAAGTCCACAAGTCAAACAACAAGCCAGGAGTCAAATCCAGACCTGGTTGTAAGACAAGCCGAGTCAGGAGCCAAAGTGAATAGTCAGACGAGCCGAGTCAGGAGCCAAAGCGAGTAGTCAGATGAGCCGGAATCAGGAACAAGGAGAACAGCAGAGTCAGGAACAAGCCAGGGATCAGGAACTAGGAGGGACGTCAGACAGCCAGGTAATACACAGGAACTGGAACTCACAAACAGGTCTGAGACCACGCAAGGGCAAAGCATACTGAACAGAGGCCCATTAAATAATAAGTGATGACATCACAATTCTGAGATTGCAACTTGTCTCACACGAATGATGTACACCAGTCTGGCCATAAGAGTGCGTGCAGAAAATGAGCAGCATCACACACTATGCACCAGACTCAGCAAGAGAGTAAAATGACTGCCAGCAGCACATGGCAAACAAAGCAGGGAAAAAACCCTGACATATATATATATATATACAGTATATATATATATATATATATATATATATATATATATATATGTATGTCCATATAAGTGTGTGCAAATATATAGAAGCCACCTTGTAATGTGATCTTGGTAAATAAAGGCCAGTCTACATTCAGAAGTTGCGAGTGCATCATTCATATAAAGATTAAATGTTAGTTATGTAAAGATGGTAAATTGCCTATAGTAAGAGACAATGACCCAACTGCTGTTAATTACTACTACTCTCCTATTAACCCTGGACTGTATTGGTAAACTACATTCTTGTAACTTTCTCCTTCAGTGAGAAATCATGACATATACAAAACTTACCTTTACACAGGGGGTTACATGGCATGCTGAATACATGGTAAGCTGAAGAACTGGAATTAGATAAATGACTGCATTATGGGTGATGTCTGCATACTACAGACAGCGAAGAGAAACCCCTTAGATACCTCTAGGGAAGGTGGGGTAGTGAAAACTGTCCTCAAACCCCTTAAATAGGCCTATGTATATAAAGGTGGGTAGTGCCTAATGCCACAAAGTGTAATTTTGAAAGAAACAAAAGAAAAGTGTAATGGCACACTTAAAGAGGGTAGTTATTTACAATATGTGCTGAATGGAGTGTAGGTGATTAAAACATAACGTTTAATTCATATAAATTAAATAAGTTAAATTAATTGTGGACCATGCCACCCAATGTTAAAACATACTTAAAAACACAAAAAGTGTAGAACAAACACTTCTAGCAGAGTATACAGGATAAACCTGTACAGTTACAATATATAAGAAGTGCGGTGTGCAGAACAAACTAACCCAAATGCAAGTAGGGAAGGTTCTTGGAGCAACAAACAATGGTATAACCTATAGGGAATATATCCATAAACTGTAAAGGAAGAGCCCTCAGGATCAGCCGTGTCGTTCCCAACAGAATGCCCCTATAAGCAAATAATATGGCAAGAGTTCTACAAAAATTCCAGTTAAGGCCAACAGTTTAACTTTCTTAGAGGAGAGAGGATTCAGTGCGAAAGCCTGATGCGCATTTCGCATCTGCTTTGTCAAAGGCGCTCGACATTCCACAGAGCGTTGTATTTAAGGGTCCATTGACCAATCAATAAATTCGTCAAAATGACATCATCAAATTGTAGCCGATTGTAGCACGCCTATAGTAATGCCGTATAGTGCTGCATCAAAGGGAGGTGTGTGTGCGGTAGCGAATGAGGAGCGTGGAAATGACACAGTCATAGGGTACACGCCTACCTGTCATATAAAAAGTATTTACAATGGAATTAATTGCACTGAGGATTGTCGATCGCTGTTACATAATGTCTGCACAATAACCAATAGCTGAATAGACTTATTAGCAGCTAGTGATCGTTTTTAGACTATTATAGCAACGATTATTTATGAATAACACCTTTATTCCTAGTGCGATCTCGCACCAGTTATAATAATAGACAGATAGTACAAACATAATTACAATATGTGAACGATGGTTAGAGTAAGATCTGAAATGAAGAGATAATCTAGGTAATAACCAATTTTGTACTATAATGACAACAATATTGATTATTGATGGAAATGCACCTCAATGATTATACAGCAATTTCTGTGTTTAAAGCACTGGTCGCAAAACGGGCATGATCAAGTGAACTGATACATACTTCTATAGGTACTATTAAGTACTATATGAGAAGGATTTAATATATATGTATATATATATATATATATATATATATATATATATATATAAACAAGCCTGTGTAAAAATACATCAGGTCAATATCACTTGCAAATAGCTTGAAGAACTAGGATATAGCATTGAGATAGCCTATATTATACTTTGATTGGGAGACTTGCTGTTTCAGGTGCCATAAGATGAGTGTGCTTGCTAGTCATATTTGCTAATTGTATATACATGTTCTCCCTGACAGTGAATTTTAGTGTGCACTTGATGTAATCTACTGGGAACATCCTCAGCATATGAATAGAAACCATAATGTCAGTGTAGACAGATAAAATATAATGTCACATTAAATGCTATCTAATGCTATGTGAGGGGGACGGAATGTAGAGAAATAAAGGTTTAGCTCTGCAATAAGGGTATTAAAGGTACCTACAGATGTTACAAATATGCACTGTATGATATCTGTTCATTCATACCTAGGGGAGTCATACTTTGCAGCCAAAAAATCAATTTTGTCTCAGCTTTAAGAAGCACACTTTCAATATTGCCTCCTCTAATACCCAATGTGATCTTTTGTAGGATCCCAAATTTTAGGTTCAGTTTACTATCATGGCACTCTAAAAAGTGTCTCACCACTGATGTTATCTTTCTTTCATTTTCTAAATCATTTTTAGCATTTTAAATATTGCAAAGATCTTCACCTAGTCTTTTTCTAAATTCCCTTGATGACATTCCTACATACTTTTTGTTGCAGCTGCATTCCAAATAGTATATTATGTTCTTGGTTTTACAATTAAAAAGTTAATTAATATATCTCACTCCTTCTGGAAAAATGTTTATTTGCTTGACATTACGTATGTAGGTACAGTATTTGCATGATCCAAAGGTATATGTCACCTTCAAATCATCCTTCCTGCGATTCCTTGTGTTTAAGTGACTCTTCATCACCTTGTCCCCAATTGTAGGTGCCCGTCTCAAGCTTATTGCTACCTTGTTATCATCATAGTACATAATTGGTTATTACCTAGATAATCTCTTAATTTCAGATCTTACTCTAACCATCGTTCACATATTGTAATTGTGTTAGCACCATCTGTCTATTTTTATAACTGGTGCGAGATCGCACTAGAAATAAAGGTGGTATTAATAAATAATTGCTGCTATAATAGTCTAAAAACGATCACTAGCTGCTAATAAGTCCATTCAGCTATTGGTTATTGAGCAGTCATTATGTAACGGCGATCGACAACCCTCATCGCAATTAATTCCATTGTAAATACTTTTGATATGACAGTTAGGCATGTACCCTATGACTGTGTCATTTCCACGCTCCTCATTTGCTACCCCACACACACCTCCCTTTGATGCAGCACTATACGGCATTACTATAGGCGTGCTACAATTGGCTACAATTTGATGATGTCATTTTGATGAATTTATTGATTGGTCAATGGACCCTTAAATACAACGCTCAGTGGAGTGTCAAGCGCCTTTGACAAAGCAGATGCGAAACGCGCATCAGGCTTTCGCACTGCCTCCTCTTTCCTCTAAGATAGTTAAACTGTTGGCCTTAACTAGCATTTTTGTAGAACTCTTGCCATATTATTTGCTTATAGGGGCATTTTGTTGGGAATAACAGGGCTGATCCTGAGGGCTCTCCCTTTACAGTTTATGGATATATTCCCTATAGGTTATACCAGGGTTTGTTGCTCCAAGAACCTTCCCTACTTGCATTTGGGTTAGTTTGTTCTGCACACCGCACTTCTTATATATTGTAACTGTACAGGTTTATCCTGTATACTCTGCTAGAGGAGGCAATGTTTGTTCTACACTTTTTGTGTTTTTAAGTATGTTTTAACATTGGGTGGCATGGTCCACAATTAATTGAATTTAACTTATTTTATTTATATGAATTAAATGTTATGTTTTAATCACCTACACTCCATTCAACACATATTGTAAATAACTACCCCTCTAAGTGTGCCATTAAATGATTTACTCTTTTCTTTTGTTTCTTTCAAACTTACACTTTGTGACATTAGGCACTACCCATGGCCACCTTTATATACATAGGTCTATTTAAGGGGGTTTGAGGACAGTTTTCATTACCCCACCTTCCCTAGAGGTATCTAGGGTTTTCTTTTCACTACTAGACTATTTTGTAGTCGTTCCTTGGGGTATAATGGCTTCCATTAACTTGATGGCAGATTTCCTTAACAGGGAAAAAGATCGTAAAGCCAATATTGATAAGACATTTGCCAATTTTACGTCAGAAGGATATAACAAAACTGACTTTAACAACTGGGAATCAGGCCTGAAAGTATTGGAAGAACTACTTAGAAAACATACTAGGTCAGTGTGGAAAAAAATGCGTACGATAGATATCTGGCCAAGCACATTCCCAGAGGCTTAAGAGTCAGACTGTTCCCTACATTCAGTTTCCATATTGAGAGCTACAGGGACAGATGGGAACAGGCATTAATATCCTGTTCGGAATTGTTGGTAGTCCTATTATCAGACTATGAAACAGAAATAGTCGAGGAATTAAATAAAGACATTTCTGAAATCCATCAAAAACGTAACAAATTTTAGACTTTGGACAATTTTAAAACTGCGTATAAGAACTTGCGAGATGAACTAGATGGTAAAAAGAAAGAAATAATAAAAACAAAATGTGATAAACTTAGCAGAGACATCAAAGATTTCAAAAAGGGTAGGGTGTTTACCTGGGATGAGAGGAACCCCAGGCGTAGGAGAAACTACCTACCATCTAACACAAATAAAGATGATGTCTCAACCTTAGAATACAAATCATCAGCAGGTGAGGAAGGAGCCAGAGACCCCTCTAATAGAACACTACTAGTTCCTTATGCAAATGACAGACAAGCAATTTTGTCAAAAAACGAGGTGAATGACAAGCCAAAGTTAAAAGAAAAAGAAGGGGAGGGAATGTCAGACCAGAATCTAAGAAACAGGACAAGATGGGGGAACAGGAACAATGACAGGAACAAAGAGGATTGGTCCAAACAACCGAGGTGGTGAATAAAAATAGAGTCCAAATCATCAACCTATCAAACAAAATTCTGTCACAAGACCACTTGAATGTACTAGGTAGAGTCCTATCCTTTTCCCCCAGCAATAAGATCAATTATTTTGATATCATTAAAGATGTAAATCTGTTTACCAGAAATATTGCCTTAAAGAAAATGTACACAAAACATGACGACACTGACCTGGATGCACAGGCAATAATATATCTAGTAACTCTTTTGGAAGAAATTGAAACAGATACCATAGACAGCAATGATTGGCAGAAGAATTTGACTAGAAAATCCACATAAATGCCCCAACTTTCACAATACCCCCAAATCTTAAGGTAGTCTCAAGAGATATCTTAAAACGGAAAGATCACAATTTAAATAATCTAAGCAAACAAGAAATTTGGGCCCTTAAGGACATACAGAAATGGCAAGATGTAGTTGTGAAAGCCTCAGACAAAGGAGACAATATAATCATATGGCCGATAGAGATGTACATTATCAAAGCCTTAAGACAATTGGGAGACCATAAATGCTACAAACTGTTGTAGGAGAAACCAACTTCGTAGTATCTATTGTACTTTAATTGATAACGCAAAACTTTATAACTTGATCAATAATAAGAAGCATAAATTCTTGAGTGTAGATAATCCAAAAACAGCTGCCTTCTACCTACTACCCAAGATTCACAAGAATAGAACGGTTCCACCAGGTAGGCCCATTGTATCCGGGATAGATAGCCTATGTGAACAGGCATCCAGATATATAGATTTAAGATTGAGAGACATAGTTCTCACACTACCATCTTATACCTGAGATACGATGGACGTCCTTAGTAAGGTTGAAGGAATGATTTTGGATGATGAAACATTGTTGGCATTGTTGGTGGAATCCCTTTACACTTCCCATGAACATACGTAGGGCTGTCATGCTATTGACTATTTCATCCAAATGGAATCTTCAGAATGTATACCTAAAAATCAGTTCATAATTAAACTTCTGAAATTTGTACTTAGTCACAATTATTTTGTTTTTAATGACAAGTTCTACATTCAAATCCGCGGTACTTCCATGGGGACTGCTTGTGCCCCCACCTACACGACTATCTATCTAGGGTGGTGGGAGCGTGAATTTGTTTTTAGTGAAGATATGGAACACTATGCAGATCACATCTTATTGTGGCTGAGATATATTGACGATATCTTTGTATTATTGAAAGGAGATTAATCTCTATTCAAAGAATGTGTCAATATACTCAATTCGAATAAATTGAATTTAAATTTGACTTACAAGATCATTTACGAAAGTGTAACATTCCTAGACCTGAACATATCTAGGGACATATTTGGCAAAATTAAGTCAGATCTTTTCAGAAAAGAAACTGCCACCAACTCTATTTTGAATTGTATTAGTGCTCATCATCCCTCCACTAAAAAAGCTATCCCCTTTGGTGAGTTTTTGAGAATACGTCGGAATTGCTCAGATATTAACACTTTTAAAACCCAAGCCAAAGATATGAAAATGAGATTGAAAGCAAGAGGCTACCCGAATAGCATTTTTTTTTTTAAAAAAAGCCTATCATAGAGCATTACATACTTCCAGATTAGATCTCCTTAAACCAAAGACCAAAAACAAACAAGACAGTAGAGTAAGATTTGTTGGAACTTTTAAAAAAGCTCATAAAGAAATTAGTGAAATTCTAAATAAACTTGTCCATATACTACAAACTGACAAAGGCATGGCAAAAAGCATAGGCAACAAGGTAGCAATAAGCTGGAGACGGGCACCTACAATTGGGGACAAGGTGATGAAGAGTCACTTTGTTAAACACAGGAATCGCAGGAAAGATGATTTGAAGAGGACATATCCCTGTGGATCGTGCAAATACTGTCCCTACATATGTAATGTCAAGCAAATAAAAAAATTTCCAGAAGAAGTGAGATATATTAATGAACTTTTTAATTGTAAAACCAAGAACATAATATACTGTTTGGAATGCAGCTGCAACAAAAAGTATGTAGGAATGTCATCAAGGGAATTTAGAAAAAGACTAGGCAAACATCTTTGCAATATTAAAAATGCCAAAAATTATTTAGAAAAAGAAAGAAAGATAACATCAGTGGCAAGACACTTTTTAGAGTGCCATGAAGGTTAACTGTACCTAAAATCCTACAGCAAAGCTCGAACCACATCCAGATTATGAAGTAAACATTCCTTCGAAGAAGAAGGATTAGGACATAAGGAAGGAACCACAATCCCCTGATTGATGTTACGATCAGACACCACCTTAGGTAGAAAACCCAAGTGGGTATAAAGGACATCCTTATCAGTGTAGAACACTAGATAAAGAGGGCCACATTGCAAAAGATCCACAGGTGAGTGACAGCCAACAAAAGTTTATTAGAAAACTTTACACAGAGACAGGTAGCAGCAACGTTTCGGAATAAATTTCCTTAATCATGCATACAAATGAAATGATTTCTTTTTATATATAGACATATACCACTAGGTGGCGTTAAACTGCCAATTTTCTATTTAACACTATAGGTTTCAATACATCAAAGTGGATATATTACTAACATAAAAATAATGTAACAATTCTCCTAACTATTTGGATAGCCATATTTTATATGTATCAAAATTCAGCATATAAACATTCTACAAAAATCACATAGTATTTACATATGCAATCACAACCTATCAAGAAAAAAAACATATTTCATAAAAAAACAGAGAGGTCCCAATCTCTATTGAGACCATTAGGTTCAAGGGTTCCTAATTTAAAAATCCAGAAGGCTTTGCGCTGTTTTAACAGCTGTTCTCTATTGCCTCCTCTGCGAGGTCTAGGTACACTTTCAATGATTTGGAATCTTAATTTGTTTATTAAATGACCCATTTTGATAAAGTGATGTGCTACTGGAGCTTTTATATTACCTGTCCTAATACTACTCTTATGTTCTATAATTCTGTCTTTGCAAGGCAGACAGTTCAGAAACTCTGCGTGCCGATGCAATAGCCAAAAAGAAAAAGAACCTTCAAGGACAACAATTTGATGTCAAACAAATGCATAGGCTCACACGGAGCCCATTGTAAAAACTTAAGAACAAGATTCAAACTCCAAGGTGGAGCGTTATATCTGAACATAGGTCTGATCCTAATCAGAGCCTTAACAAAAGATTGCACATCAAGGAGCTCTGCGAGCCTCTTGTGCAGCAAAACAGAAAGGGCCAAAATCTGTCCCCTCAGGGAACTGGCAGAAAGGTCCTTCTCCAGACCTTCCTGGAGAAAGGAAAGAATCCTGGCAGCCTTAACCTTATGCCAGGCTAAACCATGCTCTTCACACCAGAATAAGTAAGCTCTCCACACTTTATGATAGATGCGGTGAGTAACAGGCTTACAAGCCTTAATGAGAGTGTCAATAACCCTCTCAGAGAAACCTCTCTTGGCAAAGACTAAGCGTTCAACCTCCACGCAGTCAGCCTCAAAGAATACAGATTTTAAAGAACAAAAGGACCCTGAACAAGCAGATCCCTGCGACAAAGTAACTTCCATGGAGGAGATGAGAACATCCCCACCAGGTCCGCAAACCACATCCTTTGCAGCCATGATGGAGCAATCAGTATCACTGATGCCTGCTCCTGCTTGATGGGGGCCACTACGCGGGGAAGAAGTGGTAACAGCGAAAAAATTTAAATTAGATTGAACCTCCAAGGCACCACTAATGCATCTATTAGCTCTGCCTGAGGATCCCCGGACCGCGACCCATATCTGGGTAACCTGGAATTGAGCCGGGATGCCATGAGATTTAGCTCCGGCATCCCCCACTTGTTGCAAATCTCCACAAACACCTCAGGATGGAGAGACCATACCCCCAGATGAAAGGATTGTCTGCTGAGGAAATCCACTTCCCAGTTGTCCACACCCGGAATGTGGATCGCTGACAGCGAGCAGTTGTGGGCCTCCGCCCACTACAGAATCCGAGATACTTCCCTCATTGCTAGGGAGCTCCTCATTCCCCCTGATGGTTGATGTAAGCCACTGATGGTATGTTGTCTGATTGGAATCAGATAAACTGGGACAAACCCAGAAGAGGCCAAGACTTCAGAGCACTGAAGATCGCTCAAAGTTCCAAAATGTTGATCGGGAGAAGGGATTCATCTCGAGTCCACAGGCCCTGTGCCTTCCTGGCACCCCAAACAGCTCCCCATCCTGATAGACTTACATCCGTAGTCACAATCTCCCAGGATGGTCTCAAGAAGGATGTTCCTTGGGACAGGTGATCTGGACAGAGCCACCAGGAGAGCAATCCTCTTGACTGGTTGTCCAGAGAAATCTGTAGAGACAGATCAGAATGATCGCCATTCCACTGTCTCAGCATGCACAACTGAAGTGGTCTGAGATGGAATCTGGCAAAGGAAATGAGGTCTATGCTGGACACCATGAGACCAATCACCTCCATACACTGAGCCACAGAGGGCCTTAAGGAGGTTTGGAGGGCAAGACAAGCTAGCTTGTAACATCTCTGGTCTGTAAGGAATATCCTCATATATATGGAGTCTATTATAGGACACAGGAATTCCACCCTTGTGGACCAAACTAGCTAGACCAAACAGAAGTGCAATAACCCTGAAGTGTTGGTCCAGGAAAGCAAACCTTAGGAACTTGAAGTTATCCTTGTATATTGGAACGTGAAGGTAAGCATCCTTCAGATCTATAGTGGTCATGAACTGTCTTTCCTGAACTAAGGGAAGGATGTACCTTATCGTCTCCATCTTGAACGAGGGGACAGATAGAAATTTGTTTAAGCACTTTAGGTCCAGAATCGGGCGGAAAGTCCCCTCCTTCTTTGGGGCCACAAAAAGGTTTGAAAAGTACCCTAGACCTCTTTCTGCAAGAGGTACTGGGACAATGACTCCTAGGGAGGAGAGATCTCTCACGCACCCCAGAAAGGCTTCTCTCTTTTCTGGCCTTGAAGACAGGTTTGAGAAGAGGAATCTGCCCCTGGGTGGATGAGACTTGAAACCTATCTTGTATCCCTGAGCGATGACCTCCAGGACCCATGGGTCTTGCACATCCCCAAACCAACCATCTGAAAAGAGTGACAGTATGCCCCCTACAAGATCCAGAGCCAGATCAGGGGCTGCCCCTTCATGCCAACTTTGTCTCGGCAGGCTTCTTGCTCTGCTTGGATTTATTCCAGGACTGAGCTAGCTTCCAAGTCCCCTTGGATTGCTCTGGTTTTTGCGGAGGGCTGCTGACGTTGGGATTTATCCGAACGAAAGGAATGAAAATTAGGACCTTGTCCCTTAGGCTTGGTCTTATCCTGCAGTAAAAAGGCACCTTTGCCTCTAGTACCCATGGAGATAATCGAGTCCAGGCCTGGACCAAATAGAATCTTTCCCTTAAATGGGAGGGAAAGAAGTCTTGAGTCAGAAGTCATGTCCGCAGACCAGGACTTCAGCCAGAGTGCCCTATGGGCTTGAACAGAAAAACCTGAAACCTTGGCATTCAGGCGAATAATTTGCATATTTGCATCACAAATAAAAGAATTAGCCACCCTTAAGGCATTAATTCTTTCCTGGATCACGTCGAGGGGACCCTCCACCTCGATCAATTCAGATAAGGAGTTGCACCAGTAAGTAGCCGCTCCATCAAGTGCAGTAACAGACACTGCTGGTTGAAACAAATATCCCATTTGCTCTTTAAATGACGAACTATCGTCCAGCGGGATAGTAGTGTGTTTAGCAAGCGTGGAGATAGCACCATCCACCTTGGGGATTGAACTCCTCTACTCCAATTGAGAGTCCGGGAACGGGAACAATTTTTTAAAGGAAGAAGAAGGGGAAAATGAAGAACCAATTCTTTCCCATTTATTCTTAATAATGCTCACCATCATTATGGGAACCGGGAAAGTTTTTGGTACAACCCTATCCTTGTAGACCTTGTCTAATTAAGGAATAAAAAAGAGAGTAAAAAACAGAGGCGCCACCATGGCCTAATATCGCCAATACAGATAAAAATAGCAGCACAAGAGAATGTGAATACTCACAAACATAAAGCACCCAACTGGTGCTAATGGAGCGGGCTGAAACTTCACAGTGGTCCAGCACACTGTATCCTTGGCGCAGAGACAGTCAGATATCCTCTGAAAATCCAGTATTTATGTGCCTATGGGTGTAAGAGAAAGCAAACCAACATGGCCCAATATCATCTGGACGAGGAGAAAATAAACCCAAATGCTTGCACTTTCAAGATGGTAGACACCTGTAGGTGCAATCTCAGCAAACTGGAACCAAATTGTCGCCCAGTAGACTAATGCAAAGACAGTCCTCAGCAGGGACCAGGAACAGTAAAGTAATTATCACAGGAGGTGATAAACCACACAGTAGCAAGTGTATAAAAATATAAAAAATCTTTATTAACACAGCAACGCGTTTCTCAGCCTACTCAGGGCTGTTTCATAGCCTGATGAAACAGCCCTGAGTAGGCTGAGAAACGCGTTGCTGTGTTAATAAAGATTTTTAATATTTTTATAAATTTGATACTGTGTGGTTTATCACCTCCTGTGATAATTTCTTTACTGTTCCTGGTCCCTGCTGAGGACTGTCTTTGCATTAGTCTACTGGGCCATGGTGGCGCCTCTGTTTTTTACTCTCTTTTAGATTCCAAACAACAGGATAGCCATCCTTTGACAGAGTGCTGCCTCAACGTCCGGAATTTTTTATCACCCTGGATTTATAGACATTTTCATTTTTCTTTTGATTTTCTTTTTTTATTTATTTTTTTATTTTTTATTATTATTATTGTTACTATTATTGTTGTTATCATTATTGTTTTTATTTTATTTCAATTTATGGTACTTAGGATTTCACTATAGTTTTATATTTGTTGACACTGTCATTTGCTATAGTGTATAGCTTATAACATTGCATGATTATTCACTTTTGAGATTTCTTAAGTACCTACTTACATCACATACACTAGGGGGAAGCACCCCCTAAGGGTGTGGTGTGATGTGAGCACACACCACTCTCTCTCTATTTACTAATTTAGGAATCAAAGGTTCCTCAGGCAATATGGGCTCTGGAACGTCTAACATAGCCAAAACTTCCTTCAGCAGAAAGCATAAATGCTCAATCCTAAATCTAAAGTCTGGTTCCACAGCAGCTGGAGGCTTAGAGGCAGCAGATTCCGACCCAGAAAGAGCTCCTCTGAAGTATCAGAGGCGCCTTCATCTTCGGATAATCTGGTATCAGATAAATCCAATAAGCTAGTAGATGACCCCTGGGAAGGATAGCAATATTTGACCTTTCGCTTGCGTTTAGCAGGGCGAGGTAAAGCACTAAAGGCCACAGACACTACTGTTTCTAACTGCTCAGTAAAGTCTGGCAGTAAAAAGGCCCCTCCAGATTGAAGATTAGGAGTGCTACGGGAAGCTGCATGTGTATTAGGAGATCACTGTAGGGTGTGCACCTAACGGAACGGAGACTCCTCAGAGTTGGACGGCTCAGTGGTATCAAACATATTAACTTTCTTCGACATGATTACTTTATCAAGGCATGTGGAACATAATTGAGCAGGCAGGTATAATGTGACCTCCTCACAATATAGACAGGTATTAGACTAAGGTAAAGAGGGAGTACCCTCTAACGCATCAGAATCCTCCATAGCTTGCGCTAACAAAGCAGACTATTAGTTACTAAGAAAAAAAACGGCACCTTTATACCCCCAATGGCTGGGGCACTCACCACCTCCTATGAACCAGGCCAAACAGAGAAACTGCATGGTCAGGAAACAGGAAATAAGTGTGACCACACACGGTCACATGGTGCGCAATGCAGGACCACCCCTGCTATACAAGTAAAAAAGTGCGTCAAGCCTTTCAGGCTGTGCAGTTCCCAAAACGAAAGTGAAAACCCTGTACGTTCCAACATCCGCTTGAGCCTCATCCACACATGTCGCCGCATAATCAAATAAACTTATGTGATTAATCCCCATTGTTCAATTATCCCCCTTCGGAGATATTAACCCTTGATTTCATACAGATAAAAGGAGCCACACTGTGACCCTGTCTTCTTGCGTTATCATATGTATATAAAATGAAACGATCTTACTGGAATCTATGCCGTGGAACAGAAACACAGCCTCTCAAGTTTGAAAGTCTTGTAGCATCGCTCCTGACATGGACTTGAGTGATGGAGGCAGGCAGTGAAACTCGTCAACACTGATTGCTTAGGATCTGTTAATACGAGTCTGGATACGTACACAGAAAGACTTTCCCTGCATCTCCAGACTCTAATATTCGTCAATGCTCTCACTGAGAGGCAGACAAAACTACTTAAAACTTCAGTCCCATTTTGAAGGGCACATACCTATAAGGAACTACTCTGAATTTTCGGACACTTCTCTGCCAACCTCCTGTGATGAAAGGCAAATAATGACTTGGATTTGAAGGAAGTCGGGGGAGTATTTAAGCCTTTGGCTGGGTGTCTTTGCCTCCTCCTTTTGGCCAGGTTCAGTATTTCCCAACAGTAAGGAATGATGCCGTGGACTCTCCTCATATTAAGAAGGAAATTATTTCATAGCCGCTAGAAACATCAACTAGAGGTTCTGAGGAAGACAACAGCTTGATAGAAAAAGTTGTTTAACATAGAGAATGCAGAAATTGCTGACAGCCATAAAAGGTCAAAGAAGACCTGGAGATTTTTTTTTTAAATTATTTGCATCTTTCTTGCTCTTAACTATCTTTCTCGACTCCCTCTTCTCTATCAGGCCATACTTTCTTTTTACACTATTTCTTTCCCCTATCTCTCATATCTCTTCACTTTTTTTTCCAAGTCTACATTCTTCTCCACTTTCACTTTTCTTTTCCAATCTCTCTCTCTCTCTCTCTCTCTGCCCTGTTTACCCTCTCAGAAGTAACAGTCTAAGCACTAATGGGGTCCCCTCAGCCCTAGAGGAATAACATACCCTTGCACTTTCATAGATATATAATATCACTTAACATAATAGTTTTAGCACATAGCCCAAAATGTATGTTTGTCAATGTTGTAATAGGAATGTACGTTCTGCAAATACAACGTGCCAACTTTGCTACTTATGAACTGCTGCCAGACTTCAGACTCAACATTCACTAACTAACGTTCACTCACCACCATTAAATTTCCACTCGCAAATGGCTAGTGGCCTAGTGGAAATTTTGAGCCCTGCGTGTATGTGTATATATATATATATATATATATATATAGGATTGGAACAGCCAATAGAATGCAAGCTCAATCCTATTGGCTGATTGCATCAGCCAATAGGATTTTTTCAACCTTAATTCCAATTGGCTGATAGAATTCTATCAGCCAATCGGAATCTAAGGGACGCCATCTTGGATGATGTCACTTAAAGGAACCTTCATTCGTCGGGAGTCATCGTAAAAAGAGGATGCTCCGCACTGGATGTCTTGAAGATGGACCCGTTCCGCTCCGGATGGATGAAGATAGAAGATGCCATCTGGATGAAGACTTCTGCCCGTCTGGAGGACCACTTCTCCCGGCTTGGATGAAGACTTCTCCCGGCTTCATTGAGGACTTCTTGCCGCTTCGTTGAGGACTTCTCCCAGCTTCTTTGAGGATGGATGTCGGCTCTTCAAAACTGTAAGTGGAACTTCAGGGGGTTAGTGTCAGGTTTTTTTAAGGGTTTATTGGGTGGGTTTTATTTTTAGATTAGGGTTTGGGCTGCAATAGAGCTAAATGCCCTTTTAAGGGCAATGCCCATCCAAATGCCCTTTTCAGGGCAATGGGGAGCTTAGGTTTTTTTAGTTAGGGTTTTATTTGGGAGGTTGGTTGTGTGGGTGGTGGGTTTTACTGTTGGGGGGGTTGTTTGTATTTTTTTTACAGGTGAAAGAGCTGATTTCTTTGGGGCAATGCCCCGCAAAAGGCCCTTTTAAGGGCTATTGGTAGTTTAGTTTAGGCTATGGGTTTTTTTTTTATTTTGGGGCAGCTTTTTTTATTTTGATAGGGCTATTAGATTAGGTGTAATTAGTTTAAAAAACCTTGTAATTTGTTTTTTATTTTTTGTAATTTAGGTATTTGTATTTAATTTAGTTAATTGTATTCAATTTAGGTAATTTATTTAATTGTACTGTAAGGTTAGGTGTTAGTGTAAGACGGGTTAGGTTTTATTTTACAGGTAAATTTGTATTTATTTTAGCTAGGTAGTTAGTAAATAGTTAATAACTATTTAGTAACTATTCTACCTAGTTAAAATAAATACAAACTTGCCTGTAAAATAGAAATAAACCCTAAGCTAGCTACAATGTAACTATTAGTTAAATTGTAGCAAGCTTAGGGTTTATTTTATAGGTAAGTATTTATTTTTAAATAGGAATTATTTAGTTAATGATCGGAATTTTTAGTTAGATTTATTTTAATTATATTTAAGTTAGGGGGTGTTAGGGTTAGGGTTAGACTTAGGTTTAGGGGTTAATAAATTTAATATAGTGGCGGTGACATTGATTAGGGGTTAATAAATGTAGGTAAGTAGCGGCGATGTTAGGGGCTGCAGATTAGGGGTTAATAATATTTAACTAGTGTTTGCGAGGTGGGAGTGCGGCGGTTTAGGGGTTAATATGTTTATTATAGTGGTGGCGATGTCTGGAGCAGCAGAATAGGGGTTAGTAATTTTATTTTAGTGTTTGCAATGTGGGAGGGCCTTGGCTTAGGGGTTAATAGGTAGTTTATGGGTGTTAGTGTACTTTTTAGCACTTTAGTTATGAGTTTTATGCTACGGCTTTGTAGTGTAAAACTCATAACTACTGACTTTAGAATGCGTTACGAATCTTGCGGGATATGCTGTACCGCTCACTTTTTGGCCTAAAAAAAAAAGCTTGTAATACCGGCGCAATGGAAGTCCCATTGAGAAAAGACTTTACGAAAATTGTGTAAGTTAATTTGTGGTATGGCCAAAAAAGTGTGCGGAACAGCTGTACCTACAAGACTCGTAATAGCAGCGGTAGTAAAAAAGCAGCGTTATGAGACTTAACGCTGCTTTTTTACTCATAACGCAAAACTCATAATCTAGCCGAGTGTTTGTTATGCAAAACTGGGGAATGGGTAATAAAGGTATTATCTATCTTTTAAAAACAAAAAAAAATATGGAGTAGACTGTCATTTTAAGGCCAAGGGGTATCCTTGTCCATATTGTGAAGATCCAGTACACCTTCCTTCTGAAAAGAAGAGTATCCACATCACCCCCACTTTGAGGTGACCTCACATGATCAATCACCAACTACTTGAATGCCACCACTTGTTAACCATGCATTTCTATAAAATGTGCAGCTAATGCTAAGCAAGGATTAACAGAAGTGATGTTGCTAAGGTGCTCCCTAATGCACACCCTTTTCTTCCCGTGTGGTCATGCCAACATATTGCAAATTGCACTCCTCAAAAGTGTTCATATAAACTACACGATAAGTTCCATAACTGGTAAAGCTGTCCAAATCATAAACCTTCTGGGGGCTAGTTATCAAGCCGTCTACTTTTCTGGCTTCGCCGGCCCAATACGTCCGCCTAAGCTCGCCTACCTTCGCCGCCGCGGACCTTGAATACGTTCGCCTAAGTTATCAAATAAAGCTGTCAAAAAGCCGCGGGGCGATGAGCAGCGGACTGTGACAGTTATCACTCATCCGATCTCGCTGCCCTTCGGCTTTTTCCCAGCTTTATTGCTAGCCTGTCACTAAGCACCCACACTAAACTACACTGTTCTACCCCCTATACCGGCGCCCCCGGAGCCTCCCGCAACTAAATAAAGTTACTAACCCCTAAACCGCCGCTCCTAGACCCCGCCGCAACTCTTATAAATGTATTAACCCCTAAACTGCCACTCCTAGACCCCGCCGCAACTCTTATAAATGTATTAACCCCTAAACCGCCGCTCCCGGACACCGCTGCCACCTACAGTATACCTAGTAACCCCTATCCTGCCCCCCCTACACCGTCGCCACCTATAATAAATTTATTAACCCCTATCCTGCTGATCCCGCACCTCTCCGCAGCTAAATAAATAGTTTAACCCCTAAACCGCCGCTCCATGAACCCGCCGCAACCTATATTAAACCTATTAACCCCTATCCTGCCCCCCCTACACCGTCGCCACCTATAATAAATTTATTAACCCCTATCCTGCCCCCCACTACGCCGCCGACACTGTAATAAAATTATTAACCCCTAAACCTAAGTCTAACCCTAACGCCCCCCTAACTTAAATATTAATTAAATAAATCTAAATAAATTAACTCTTATTAACTAAATGAATCCTATTTAAAACTAAATACTTACCTTTAAAATAAACCCTAATATAGCTACAATATAAATAAGAATTATATTCTAGCTATCTTAGGATTTATATTTATTTGACAGGTAACTTTCAATTTATTTTAACCATGTACAATAACTATTAAATAGTTATTAACTATTTAATAGCTTACCTAGCTAAAATAAAGAGAAATGTACCTGTGAAATAAATCCTAACCTAAGTTACAATTACACCTAACACTACACTATACTTTAATAAATTATTACTATTTAAAAATAAATACTTACCTGTAAAATAAACCCTAAGATAGCTACAATGTAATTAATAATTATATTATAGCTATCTTAGGATTTATATTTATTTTACAGGTAACTTTGTATTTATTTTAGCTAGTTAGAATAGTTATTAAATAGTTATTAACTATTTAATAACTACCTAGCTAAAAGAAATACAAAATTACCTGTAAAATAAATCCTAACCTAAGTTACAATTAAACCTAATACTACACTATCATTAAATTAACTAAATAAACTACCTACAAATAACTACAATTAAATACAATTACATAAACTAACTAAAGTACAAAAAATAAAAAAAGCTAAGTTACAAAAAATAAAAAATTAAGTTACAAACATGTTAAAAATATTACAACAATTTTAAGCTACTTACACCTAATCTAAGCCCCCTAATAAAATAACAAACCCCCCAAAATAAGAAAAATCCCTACCCTATTCTAAATTAAATAAATTTCAAAGCTCTTTTACCTTACCAGCCCTTAAAAGGGCCATTTGTGGGGGCATGCCCCAAAAAGTTCAGCTCTTTTGCCTGTAAAAGAAAAATACAACCCCCCCCAAAATTAAAACCCACCACCCACATACCCCTAATCTAACCCAAACCCCCCTTACAAAAACCTAACACTAATCCCCTGAAGATCATCCTACCTTGAGTCGTCTTCACTCAGCCGAGCCACCGATGGAACTGAAGAGGACATCCGGAGCGGAAGAAGTTAATCCTCCAAGCGGCGCTGAAGAAATCTTCCATCCGATGAAGTCATCATCCAGGCGGCGCTGAAGAAGTCTTTGATCCGGCCGATGTCATCTTCCAAGAGGCGCTGAAGATGTCTTCTATCCGGGTGAAGTCATCTTCCAAGCCGGGTCTTGAATCTTCCTTCCGCCGACGCGGAACCACCTTCTTCACCGACGGACTACGACGAATGACGGCTCCTTTAAGGGACGTCATCCAAGATGGCGTCCCCTCAATTCCGATTGGCTGATAGGATTCTATCAGCCAATCGGAATTATGGTAGG
This sequence comes from Bombina bombina, assembly GCF_027579735.1. Lineage (NCBI taxonomy): Eukaryota > Metazoa > Chordata > Amphibia > Anura > Bombinatoridae > Bombina > Bombina bombina. Next base: position 250,612,487 of record NC_069500.1, read on the forward strand.
AAAGATCTGATTGGCTGATGGAATCAGCCAATCAGATTGAGCTCGCATTCTATTGGCTGTTCCGATCAGCCAATAGAATGCGAGCTCAATCTGATTGGCTGATTGGATCAGCCAATCGGATTGAACTTGAATCTGATTGGCTGATTCCATCAGCCAATCAGATTTTCCTACCTTAATTCCGATTGGCTGATAGAATCCTATCAGCCAATCGGAATTGAGGGGACGCCATCTTGGATGACGTCCCTTAAAGGAGCCGTCATTCGTCGTAGTCCGTCGGTGAAGAAGGTGGTTCCGCGTCGGCGGAAGGAAGATTCAAGACCCGGCTTGGAAGATGACTTCACCCGGATAGAAGACATCTTCAGCGCCTCTTGGAAGATGACATCGGCCGGATCAAAGACTTCTTCAGCGCCGCCTGGATGATGACTTCATCGGATGGAAGATTTCTTCAGCACCGCTTGGAGGATTAACTTCTTCCGCTCCGGATGTCCTCTTCAGTTCCATCGGTGGCTCGGCTGAGTGAAGACGACTCAAGGTAGGATGATCTTCAGGGGATTAGTGTTAGGTTTTTGTAAGGGGGGTTTGGGTTAGATTAGGGGTATGTGGGTGGTGGGTTTTAATGTTGGGGGGGGTTGTATTTTTCTTTTACAGGCAAAAGAGCTGAACTTTTTGGGGCATGCCCCCACAAATGGCCCTTTTAAGGGCTGGTAAGGTAAAAGAGCTTTGAAATTTATTTAATTTAGAATAGGGTAGGGATTTTTCTTATTTTGGGGGGTTTGTTATTTTATTAGGGGGCTTAGATTAGGTGTAAGTAGCTTAAAATTGTTGTAATATTTTTAACATGTTTGTAACTTAATTTTTTATTTTTTGTAACTTAGCTTTTTTTATTTTTTGTACTTTAGTTAGTTTATGTAATTGTATTTAATTGTAGTTATTTGTAGGTAGTTTATTTAGTTAATTTAATGATAGTGTAGTATTAGGTTTAATTGTAACTTAGGTTAGGATTTATTTTACAGGTAATTTTGTATTTCTTTTAGCTAGGTAGTTATTAAATAGTTAATAACTATTTAATAACTATTCTAACTAGCTAAAATAAATACAAAGTTACCTGTAAAATAAATATAAATCCTAAGATAGCTATAATATAATTATTAATTATATTGTAGCTATATTAGGGTTTATTTTAAAGGTAAGTATTTAGTTTTAAATAGGATTCATTTAGTTAATAAGAGTTAATTTATTTAGATTTATTTAATTAATTATTTAAGTTAGGGGGGCGTTAGGGTTAGGGTTAGACTTAGGTTTAGGGGTTAATAATTTTATTACAGTGGCGGCGGCGTAGTGGGGGGCAGGATAGGGGTTAATAAATTTATTATTGGTGGCGACGGTGTAGGGGGGGCAGGATAGGGGTTAATGCATTTAATATAGGTTGCGGCGGGTTCAGGGAGCGGCGGTTTAGGGGTTAATACATTTCTTATAGTTGCGGTGGGCTCCGGGAGCGGCGGTTTAGGGGGTAATAACTTTATTTAGTTGCGGCGGTGTAGGGGGGGTCAGATTAGCGGTGTTTAGACCCGGGGTACATGTTAGGGTGTTAGGTGTAGACAGCTCCCATAGGAATCAATGGGATGTCTGTCAGCAGCGAACTTGTACTTTCGCTATGGTCAGACTCCCATTGATTCCTATGGGATCCGCCGCCTCCATGCTGGCGCTTTGAAAACCAGGTACGCTGGGCCGTAAAAGTGCCGAGCGTACCTGCTAGTTTTTTGATAACTAGCAAAAGTAGTGAGATTGTGCCGTACTTGTGTGCGGAACATCTGGAGTGACGTAAGAATCGATCTGTGTCGGACTGAGTCCGGCGGATCGAAGTTTACGTCACAAAATTCTACTTTTGCCGGTCTCGAGCCTTTGATAACTAAGGCGAATCAGCCTCGCCACAAATACGCTGCGGAATACGCAGCGTATTTGAGGTTGACGGCTTGATAACTAGGCCCCTCTGAGTAAACTTGGACTGGAAATGTTTCATCACCAAAGCATGTCCACAGGCTTTGCAATTGGTTATGCCACATCTATAGTGGCCTTTGCACTATAGCCAACTGCTTGATGTCTTTTTAGAATTAATCATGCTCAGTGACAAAAGATTTCCCAAAGTGTGGTTCCTCCGACAGACAAAATGACAGCCTTTTTTTACTGTATAAAATAAGTCAATTTCTCTTTATGATCTTACCTATTTCTCCATATTGGTTACCAATAAATTGTCTATATAGCAACAATAAAAATGAATATTGTTTAAATACATGGGACAGCTACCACCAACCCATAAAAAGGTTGGCATAAGAGGAGGTAAATTTTGCCCCCATTACTGTCCCACATTTCTAGAGATAAAAACATCCATCAAACATAAAGTTATTATGACAATCCAGGAAATCTATGACCTTTATGATGTCATTCTTAAAAATCAACCCCATATTTGGTCTTGACTGTTTCAAGACACCAGTTATGTGGAATGGTTGAATAAACGCCTACCACTTCAACTGTAAGCCAGACAAAATTATCTCCACATGTTTATTTTCTAAGAGATGCAGAAGATGTTTAGTGTCCCTAAGAAAACTTAGAACTATCTGGACCAACAAGAAACCGATACCCAATACAGGGATAGATTACAAGTGGCCTGCTAACTGTTGCATGCAATTAAAAAAAGTGTATTGTGATTATACTTGAAGAAGCCCACGCGACATCTTGGCAGACGGAGATACACCTCCTATACTTGCCCCTTCAGCGTTTCAATGGAGAAGCAAATCGCTGGGGCACTATATACTTTATTATGCTCTCTAGACTTACACCACCAAGATCTTATCTCTGAATTGAGAGCTGCGGTAGCTCCGTCACAGAACACCATCCGGATTAAAGCAGTGAAAGAGGAGACAGGCTGGCCGGAACTAGACCTACCACAGTCTAACGCAGCCTTACACCAGAATGATGCAGATGGGTCTGCAGCGAACACGGAGGTCCCCTGTCTGGGGACAGCGCAGCGGCCAGGAACGGATCCAGACAATTGTACCCGACTGCCTTCCCTGGTCCCCATGGGGCCGGGGTTACGAAGCGCAACAGATCGGATGATGTCACAGACACAGCTGCAAGAAAAGGCCAGAGCACGCAGTCCTGGAATAACGGTGTGTCACCCCTTGGGTCCTGAGATGACTAACTTACCTGGAGACCCTCCTACGGATACCAGAGCCAAACCGGGTGAGGCTGCTGAACCGGGAGCCAAGCGCAACACATTGCTCTTGAGAAGTGCAGCACCTCAGAAGTTAGGGCAAATTGAAGCTACTAAAAGCGGAGCTAAGACACTACTGAACCCTCACACTAAACTCTCAAAACTACCCTTCCGAGGGTCTGGCTTCCCTGATATGAATAACTGATATGAATAACCTTAACTTGTTTGCTCAGTCACCGGGTCTGTTTCCTATACTTCCTACCAGTTCGCTGGATCATGCGATCCCCCCTGGGAACCATTTCTTCCTGCAAGGCCTTCATTGTTCAGGACAACAGGAGTGGGGTAGAGTTTCTCACTTTATTCTGGAGGGATCGTGTAAGTTTGCACACTTAAATCCTCATCTAGATTCCTTATCAACCCCACACATTGCTGGATCTTAACATGATGACTAAATGGTCTGAAATATTTGACTCACAGACTTTTCAGGAGTGTTTGAAACAGATTATACAAGTGCCTGCTAGCAATAGCTTAATTCTCCACTCTGATTATCTTACTCCTTAAATGTTATGTGAAATGTTTGTACATTTATATGGCACGTAGCTATAGTTTTATAAATGCTATAATACAGTTATATATGCATATCAGCTGTCTGATACTATGGGACCTAGCTCTCTTATATGTCATAGAGGACTCCTAACAAAAATGGAAGAACACATGTTTGTTTTCTGGATACAAAACTGCTTATAGATCTCAAATGCAGATAGGCCTAGGTTACAATACATATATTCTTCTCTGATTTACATACCTGAGCTAGTAAGGGCTGTATTCATACACAAGGGTTATGCTCCTACTTTGACCTTCAAATATACTATATCCAGATCACGCACATTTTTGTAATCTGGCTGTAAGTTCTCACTACTTAACCCCTAACTATACGCTTACTGAAGCTACCAATAGCTTAATTCCCCACTCTGATTATTTTACTCCTTAAATGTTATGTGAAATGTTTGTACATTTATGTGGCACGTGGCTATAGTTTTATAAATGCTATAATACAGTTAAATATGCATATCAGCTGTCTGATACCATGGGACCTGGCTCTCTTATATGTCATAGAGGACTCCTAACAAAAATGGAAGAACACATGTTTGTTTTCTGGGTACAAAACTGCTTATAGATCTCAAATGCAGATAGGCCTAGGTTAAAATCCCTATATTCTCCTCTAAGTTACATACCTGAGCTAGTTAGGGCTGTATTCATACACAAGGGTTATGCTCCTACTTTGACCTTCAAATATACTATTTCCAGATCACGCACATTTTTGTAATCTGGCTGTAAGTTCTCACTACTTAACCCCTAATTATACACTTGGTATCCCTATGACCCTATTTACACTCTAGCTAGCCTGCATAAAGCCGCAGACATTCCCATCTTCCCTCATAATCATAGATTATTCTACCCTCACTTATACTCAGAGGTTTTTTTATTCTTTTGTTGTTGTTTTTTTTTTTTGCAAGAATGGGTGTGAGAATGATATACTGAAGATCTGATACGTACTTATCTCTGTCCCTCCACGCTAATATCCCCAGAACAAACCTGCTATAACTATACATAATTATTTAATCAGGGAATAGGCCACCCACACCACTGAGAGAGACCTTATACAGCCAAGTGTCCTCTAGGCCCAAAAGAGAGCGACATATTTATATTTCCTAATGGACTTAAAGACATATTTTATAGAGGTCTAATCTTTGGCTTTCGATCATATGAACGGGCTGCACTCTTTATTTCTATTTTTATTTTTTATTTTTTTACGGCAATCAGAGAATATCTACTTAAGGCTGTTAGTGTCATGTGTTATAATATGTTTTACCTAGGTATACTGTATTCAACAACACAATATATTTATAGTTATTGCTCATAGTCTAGTGATAGTAGTGATTAGCATGATACGGGGTTAACTAGTTAGGTTGATACAGTGCTAACTGTGAGATATTTAGTCTAGCATAGAGATTGCATTTTGCACTGTATATATATATATATATGAGGCCTTAGGTATACTTGTAATGTGTTATTTGCCTGTGACTCCTTGCGCATGTATGTTATATGTGGCTCTTCAGAACAAACTTAGATAGGCTTGAAACCTAAAGTAAATAGGAGGTATCTAGGGCAGGCGATTCCATTAGCTAATAGGACATACTGTGATCTAAAATGCCTAATAGAGCAATACAACCACATGCAAGGTCAAAATTGTCTTAATGTTATCAGCTCCCATTACTAAGCTGTAGAAAAGGACCTTTAGTTATTGCACTCTCCGCCAATCTACATATGATATTATCATCATACGTTATTCATATACATATTTCATAGGCTATGTTACTATGATACCATCTGCATATTTGTCATCCTTATTTAGTGCCAATATATACTACTTCCTGTGGGATATGCTATGTTGCTATATTTCGATGACGTTAATATCTTAGATGATGCCTATACTCTTAGCTATTTAAAACAACACTATTTAGAGGCCTAAGCGCAGCACTGTTCATTAATGGTGACTCTACAATTACTGTTGTACTACGGTTATAGTTGATAGGTATTGCTTAGACTAACTGAAAACATGCCATCATGGGTCTGGCGGAGATAGTTTGTGTTGTTTTTTGGTTGCTGTGTTGTTTCTATATATGGACCCCCATCCTGTACATATTATAGCCGCATATGAAGGAGACATTGTTAGCCCTATTTTTGATCATGATGTTCCCAATGCTGATTTCATTATTAGAGCAATTCACCTATTCCTGTTGGGCCCCTCTCCTCCCTTTCCCGCCGGTACATGTTGCCGGCGGGTCATATCCACTCTCCCTTCTCCCACATTGCCTATAGCTGGCATTTCCCTGGGAGAGGAGCTCATCTGGAAGCCCCCTATGACTTAGATTATTTGCATACTACTATCCCTTCTTGACTATAACTATTTCAGGAGTTAACCTTAATACTTTTACACACAAGAGTCTGGGGACCTTTATTGGATTGAGCTCTCTACTTAGGGATATTCATCAAACACAACTATAATAGTAACTGCCTGAGAAGCATGTTAGCCCCAATATATATTATATGGCTCCGCCCTTCACCCTTTCCCCCATATTTAGAGCGGTGCTCACCCACTGAATATCCCCCCCCCCCTCACTACATACACATTCATTCTCTTTTTGAAGCTCCTAAAAGAGCTGCCTACCTGACCATTAGTTATCTTTAATTTTTTTTGCAATTCTGGTCCAATGGGCCTAAAACTATGTTTTCAACTGGTCAGCCATGTATGCTATTGTATTGAAAAATCGAGGTTACATTAGCCTACCATTGATGTTTTATATAACTGTCAAAATGTTTTACTCAATTCTGTGTGTAACTTTTTCTTTTTTCAAAAAAGGTGTATTATGTTATATGTTTGATATGCAAAACCTCAATAAAAAATATATAAAAAAAAAAAAAAAGTCTATTGTAACTCATTACGCACGTCTAAAGTAGCGTGTGTACTACAGGCTGAAAGTAAACACGTTTGCTTGAGCGCAATTGAATTCAACACACGTTAGGATAGCTCAACTTCAGAGCACTTTTTAAATGTTACACGAGAAAAAGTGGCACGAAACACTTAAAAATACATTTAATTATACAGTTGCACTATTAATAACACTGTCCTATAAATACATATATTACAAATATTGCAGAAAAAAAGTTATAAAGGCTCAAAGATATGAGGTCTCAGGTGATAGAAAAAAATGACTGCAAAGGTCTTTAACATAGAAATACATACATATAGATGTCTAAATCTCTACAAATACCTGATGATAGTTGATGATAAATATGTGTATATATTTATAAACAGTATCTCACAAAAGTGAGTACACCCCTCACATTTTTGTAATTTTTTTTTATATCTTTTCATGTGACAACACTGAAGAAATCACACTTTGCTACAATGTAAAGTATTGAGTGTACAGCCTGTATAAAAGTGTAAATTTGCTGTCCCTTCAAAATAACTCAACACACAGCCATTAATGTCTAAACCGTTGGTAACAAAAATGAGTACACCCCTAAGTGGAAATGTCCAAATTGGGCCCAATTAGACATTTTCCCTCCCCGGTGTCATGTGACTTGTTAGTGTTACAAGGACTCAGGTGTGAATGGTGAGCAGGTGTGTTAAATTTGGTGATATCACTCTCAAACGCTCTAATACTGGTCACTGGAAGTTCAACATGGCACCTCATGGCACAGAACTCTCTGAGGATCAGAAAAAAAGAATTATTGCTCTACATAAAGATGGCCTAGGCTATAAGAAGATTGCCAAGACCCTGAAACTTAGCTGCAGCAGGGTGGGCAAGACCATACAGCGGTTTCACAGGACAGGTTCCATTCAGAACAGTCTTTGCCATGGTTGACCAAAGAAGTTGAGTGCACGTACTCAGTGTCAAAGAGGTTGTCTTTGGGAAATAGACGTATGAGTGCTGCCAGCATTGCTGCAGAAGTCAAAGGGGTGGGGGGTCAGCCTGTCAGTGCTCAGACCATACGCCACACACTGCATCAAATTGGTCTGCAAGCCTTTTCTAAAGATGGTGCACAAGAAAGCCCGCAAACAGTTTGCTGAAGACAAGCAGACTAAGGACATGAATTACTGGAACCATGTCCTGTGGTCTGATGAGACCAAGATAAACTTATTTGGTTCAGATGGTGTCAAGCATGAGTGGCGGCAACTAGATGAGGAGTACAAAGACAAGTGTGTCATGCATACAGTCAAGCATGGTGGTGGGAGTGGCATGGTCTGGGTGGTCTCAGTGTAGACATTAATGGCTGTGTGTTGAGTTATTTTGAGGGAACAGCAAATTTACACTGTTATACAGGCTGTACACTCACTACTTTACATTGTAGCAATGTGTCATTTCTTCAGTGTTGTCACATGAAAAGATATAATAAAATATTTACAAATATGTGAAAGGTGTACTCACTTTTGTGAGATACTGTATGTGTGTACAGATGGATTAATGTATTTATTTATGTATTATAAGTATTTGCAGATATATTTACACATATAAATGCATACATACAACTGTACACACACACATATACATATATATATATAAGTTCATTGGAGCCCTTTGCAGTCAAGTAGCTGAAAACAAATAAAATAATATATTCATTTTTACTAAAGTTATTAACAATATATGTACTGTAAATATTTGACATTCCAATGTTCTTCACATAAGGGAATATGTTCTTTGTAGTTCAAAATATATATTTCTATATATACCTGTATATATCTATACCTATATATAATCATATATATATATTTATATATTTTACAAAAAAAAACATCATATATATAAAGAAATGTGTATTTATGAATAAATAGAACATATTCTGCTATGTGAAGAACATTGGAATGTAAAATATAAATTTTTCATGTCAGGTTAGGGCACTTGAGAGAATGCGATTGGGTTTGTGTGCAAGGAGGGGTTTTGTTTGTTTTTACACTTTTCACACTCCATTAAAGTCTATGGGGGAATATGCTAACATGGTTACAATATTCTGACTTTGGCTTTTTATGTGTATCAGGTTAGCGCTTGTGAGAAAACGTTCGCAAAAAAAGCCTCAGTCTAGCAGAATTAAAGGGGCAGTTTACTCAAAAAATTTCTCCCCTTTAATTTGTTCCCAATGATCCACTTTACCTGCTGGAGTGTATTAAATTGTTTACAAGTAGCTCCTTTACCCTTATATTGTCATTTGAAATTGTTAATTTAGCATGTGGTATCCCCACCTATTCTGAAAGTTTGTGGCCGCGCGTACCAGCTATAGATAAGCTTTGTAAACACAGCCAGCAGAAGAAATTACACTCCCAGTGCGATATAGCAGAGATAAGGTAATAAAATGTTGATTTTCCATTGTTCTCTCAAAGTATTAGGGATTGTTTTAAGGACAGATATAAGATAAAGAAGCAGGTATATGTGCACAATGTGATACAGTAATGAGATCTGATTATACCTACAAGCTCAACCTATTTTATTAGGCTGTGGCTTCAAAACACAAAATCAGAGCTTTAATATACAGAAATAAACCTTAAAAAGCAAATTTTCATACATTTTTTACTCTGCAGTTGGTAAAAAAGCAATTGTAAACACATTAAGGGAAAAACTATTTTACAGTATACTGTCCCTTTAACGCGCAAGCCGGAGCACAAACTACTGCTCCCCTCATAATCTAGCCCACAATGACCACTCACCAATCGTAGTAAAAGGCAAAGGATATTGTGCTACTTTCATGTATCAGCTGCCATAGAATTTAGTAGCTGTTCATATTACTCACTTTTGCCACTAAATTGCTGTGTGTCTTGAATCTAAACTCATACAAGCTTAACATTGTTGCTATTTAAATACAATGTGGGGTTTGATGGTTACCAAACCCGTATTTTGTTATGAAGGCCTTAGAGACGTACTTTTGTATTTTATCTTCTCTTTAATATGTTCCCAGGATCCATTTTACTGGCTGGAGTGTATTTAATTGTTTGCAAACAACTACTTTACCTCTTTATTTGTTACTTGAAATAGCTACTTTTGCCTCTCGCATCCCCATCTATAATGAAAAAAATGAGTAACAAACATTTTCTCTTGTAGAAAACAGCCGACAATTGTACTGATTAATCTCCCAAGTAGGTGGTATGAGGGAGAGAGAGATTTTGTATGTGAAATAGATGATTGTGTTTATTCAAGCCACCAGCCTTAATTATTATTTAATTGCCTAAACAGGCTCAATCCATTGTTATGATCATGTGCTAGGTGATGTTTAAAGGGACAGTCTACTCTAGAATTGTTATTCTTTAGAAAGATGCATAATCCCTTTATTACCCATTCCCCAGTTTTGCAGAACCAACATGGTTATTTTAATACTTTTTTACCTCTGGGATTATTACCTTGTATCTAAGGCTCTGCAGACTGTCCACTTATTTCAGTTATTTTTACAGACTTGCAGTTTAGCCAATCAGTGCCCTCTCATAAGTAACTTCACGGGCATGAGCACAATCACCTAGATTATGAGTTTTGCGGTAGAGGCTGTGCGATGCTAACAAGCAGTTTATGCTCACCGCTCACTTACAGACAGCGCTGTGAGTGAGCGTTGAGCAAGATTTTGCTCATTACCGCACTCCAATACCAGCGCTGCTTACGTTAGCGGTGAGCTGGTGTTATGGCTCGTGCACGATTTCCCCATAGGAATCAACGGGGAGAGCCGTCTGAAAAAAAGTCTAACACCTGCAATAAAGCAGCGCAAAACTCCCTAACGCAGCCTCATTGATTCCTATGGGGAAATAAAATTTACACCTAACACCCTAACATGAACCCCGAGTCTAAACACCCCTAATCTTACACTTATTACCCCTAATCTGCCGCCCCTGATATCGCCGACAACTACATTATATTATTAACCCCTAATCTGCCGCTCCGGACACCGCCGCCACCTACATTATACTTATGAACCCCTAATCTGCTGCCCCCAACATTGCCAACACCTACATACTATTTGTTAACCCTTAATCTGCCGCCCCCAATGTCGCCGCAACCTACCTACACTTATTAACCCCTAATCTGCCGCCCCCAACGTCGCCGGCACTATAATAAACATATTAACTCCTAAACCGCCGCCTTCCGCATCGCAAACATTAGTTAAATATTATTAACCCCTAATCTGCCGTCCCTAACATCACTGCCACCTATCTACATTTATTAACCTCTAATCTGCCGCCCCCAACGTCGCCGCCACTATTCTAAATTTATAAACCCCTAAACCTAAGACTAACCCTAACCCTAACCCCCACTAATTTAAATATAATTTAAATAAATCTAAATAAAATTACTATAATTAACTAAATTATTCCTATTTAAAACTAAATACTTACCTATAAATAAACCCTAAGATAGCTACAATATAACTAATAGTTACATTGTAGCTATCTTAGGTTTTATTTTTATTTGACAGGCAAGTTTGTATTTAATTTAACTATTTTGAATAGTTACTAAATAGTTATTAACTATTTAATAAACTACCTAGCTAAAATAAAGACAAATGTACCTGTAAAATAAAACCTAACCTAAATTACACTAACACCTAACACTACACTATAATTAAATTAATTCCCTAAATTAAATACAATTAAATACAATTAGCTAAAGTACAAAAAAAAAACACTAAATTACAGAAAATAATAAACAAATTATAAGATTTTTAAACTAATTACACCTAATCTAATCCCCCTAACAAAATAAAAAATCCCCCCCAAAATAAAAAAAGCCCTACCCTACACTAAATTACAAATAGCCCTTAAAAGGGCCTTTTGTGGGGCATTGCCCCAAAGTAATCAGCTCTTTTACCTGTAAAAAAATTTACAAATCCCCCCCAACATTAAAACCCACCACCCACACAACCAACCCTACTCTAAAACCCACCCAATACCCCCTTAAAAAAACCTAACACTAACCCCTTGAAGATCATCTTACCGGGAGAAGTCTTCATTCAACCGGGCAGAAGTCCTCAACGAAGCCGGGAGAAGTCTTCATCCAAGCCAGGCGAAGTGGTCTTCCAGACGGGCAGAAGTCTTCATCCAGATGGCATCTTCTATCTTCCTCCATCCGGCGTGGAGCGGGTGCATCTTCAAGACATCCGGCGTGGAGCATCCTCTTCGAACGAAGTCTTCTTACTAAATGACGGTTCCTTTAAGTGACGTCATCCAAGATGGTGTCCCTTCAATTCCGATTGGCTGATAGAATTCTATCAGCCAATCGGAATTAAGGTTGAAAAAATCCTATTGGCTGATGCAATCAGCCAATAGGATTGAAGTTCAATCCTATTGACTGATCCAATCAGCCAATAGGATTGAAGTTCAATCCTATTGACTGATCCAATCAGCCAATAGGATTGAGCTTGCATTCTATTGGCTGTTCCAATCAGCCAATGGAATGCCAGCTCAATCCTATTTGCTGATTGCATCAGCCAATAGGATTTTTTCTACCTTAATTCCGATTGGCTGATGGAATTCTATCAGCCAATCGGAATTGAAGAGATGCCATCTTGGATGACGTCACTTAAAGGAACCGTCATTTAGTAAGAAGACTTTGTTGGAAGAGGATGCTCCGCGCTGGATGTCTTGAAGATGGACCCGCTCTGCGCCAGATGGATGAAGATAGAAGATGCCGTCTGGATGAAGACTTCTGCCTGTCTGGAGGACCACTTCGCCTGGCTTGGATGAAGACTTCTCCCGGCTTCGTTGAGGACTTCGGCCCGGTTGGATAAAGACTTCTCCCGGTAAGGTGATCTTCAAGGGGTTAGTGTTAGGGTTTTTTTTAAGGGGGTATTGGGTGGGTTTTAGAGTAGGGTTGGTTGTGTGGGTGGTGGGTTTTAATGTTGGGGGATTTGTAATTTTTTTTACAGGTAAAAGAGCTGATTACTTTGGGGCAATACCCGGCAAAAGGCCCTTTTAAGGGCTATTTGTAATTTAGTGTAGGGTAGGGCTTTTTATTTTTGGGGGGCTTTTTTATTTTTTTAGGGGGATTAGATTAGGTGAAATCAGTTTTAAAATCTTGTAATTTGTTTATTATTTTCTGTAATTTAGTGGGGGGGGGGTTTGTACTTTAGTTATTTTATTTATTTGTATTTAATTGTATTTAATTTAGGGGATTAATTTAATTATAGTGTAGTGTTAGGTGTTAGTGTAATTTAGGTTAGGTTTCATTTTACAGGTAAATTTGTCTTTATTTTAACTAGGTAGTTATTAAATAGTTAATAACTATTTAGTAACTATTCTACCTAGTTAAAATAAATACAAACTTGCCTGTAAAATAAAAACAAACCCTATGCTAGCTACAATGTAACTATTAGTTATATTGTAGCTAGCTTAGGGTTTATTATATAGGTAAATATTTAATTTTAAATTGGAATAATTTAGTTAATGATAGTTATTTTTTATTTAGATTTATTTAAATTATATTTAAGTTAGGGGGTGTTAGACTTAGATTTAGGGGTTAATAACTTTAATATAGTGGCAGCGACGTTGGGGGTGGCAGATTAGGGGTTAATAAATGTAGGTAGGTGTCGGCGATGTTAGGGACGGCAGATTAGGGGTTAATAATATTTAACTAGTGTTTGCGATGCGGGAGTGCGGCGGTTTAGGGGTTAATATATTTATTATAGTTAGCGGCGATGTCCGGTTCGGCAGATTAGGGGTTAAAAAATTTATTTTAATGTTTGCGATGTGGGGAGGGCCTCGGTTTAGGGGTTAATAGGTAGTTTATGGGTGTTAGTTTACTTTTTAGCACTTTAGTTAAGAGTTTTATGCTACGGCATTGTAGTGTAAAACTCTTAACTAATGACTTTAAAATGCGGTACCAGTCTTGACAGGAGAGGGTCTACCGCTCATTTTCTGGCAGACTCGTAATAACGGCGCTATGCAAGTCCCATTGAAAAAAGAGGATACACAATTTACATAAGTGGATTTGCGGTATTTCCAATTCTGGCCAAAAAAGTGAGTGGTACACCTTTACCTGCAAGACTCGTAATACCAGCGGGCGTTAAAAAGCAGTGTTAGGACCAGCCAACGCTGCTTTTTAAGCCTAACGCACAACTCGTAGGTTATCTATATGGCACACATGAAATAACGCCCTCTAGCTGTCAAAAACAGTCAAATGCATTAAGTTAAGATGCGGCCTTCAAGGGCTTAGAAATTAGCAGATGAGCCTAAATAGGTTTAGCTTTCAACTAAGAATACCAAGAAAACAAAGCAAATTTGAGGATAAAAGTAAATTGGAAAGTTGTTTAAAATTGCATGCCCTATCTGAATCATGAAATTTTCATTTTGACTAGACTGTCCCTTTAAATGAAAAAAATAGCTATCCAAATAAAGAAATAAATATGAAGGAACAATTCCTTATACATTTAATACTATGCAAAAGGTATAAAAAGTAATTTGGAACGCATTAATGGGCCGATTTATCAAGCTCCTTTTAAAAAGAAAATTATCCCCTAAATTTTCCGAATCAGGTCATTATTTTCTACGTTTTCAAAAACAGACAATAGACAGCTTAAAAAAAAGTAAATAAAATTATCTTCTCTTGTAAAAGAAGCAGACGCTAGGATGGCAATGTGTGAGAATGCGGCTTCTTTTCAAGAATCAATGAGGGCTGCACAAATAACTAATGTCAACAATGATAACAGAAATTTAAGTAGGTTTAAACAGTAGCTTTAAACAGCATTTAGAAATAAAGATAAATTAAATTACAAGTGTCTTTCATTGATAAGAATGCTGAATAAAGACATTTCTCTAAAGCTGATAAACTTCCTTTGTTCGCAAATCATACAATAGTACTTCATTACTGACTTAGCCAGGGAAGTGGAGGTACGATTCTTGAATGCATAACTCAATACACAATATGTAATCTAAAGGGAAATCTTAAACTTAAAAGCAAGTAATAACAGTAACTATATTTAATAATAGGATCATTAAGGGCTAGATTTTGAGTGGCACAGGAATACTAAGTAATCTTAAAGGGACAGTAAACCTTAAAAATAATGTTATATAATTCTGCACATAGTGCAGAATTATATAACATTATTTAGGTGATATAGCCATAAACGCCTTTTTTACAGTTTAATTAGCTAAAATACGGCGCTTTTACAGACCCGCTCTCTGCTCTCTGCTGAGCGGGTCTGTTTTTTTTAGTCAGAACATCGGGCCGGCTGTATAGTCACAGCCCGGCCCGATCGCGCCATAGCACTAAGTGCAGCTCGCTCCTGTCACAGGAGCGAGCTGTACTTACGGCTAGATTTGGAGTTTTGTCGGTAATGACCCGAAAAACTAACGCCGGCTTTTTTCTGGCCGCACCATAAAAATAACTCTGGTATTGAGAGTCCACATAAAGGCTGCGTTAGGCTCCAAAAAAGGAGCGTAGAGCATTTTTAACGCAGCTTCAACTCTCGATACCAGAGTTGCTTACGGACGCGGCCAGCCTCAAAAAAGTGCTCGTGCACGATTCCCCCATAGGAAACAATGGGGCTGTTTGAGCTGAAAAAAAACCAAACACCTGCAAAAAAGCCGCGTTCAGCTCCTAACGCAGCCCCATTGTTTGCTATGCGGTAACCCTTCCTACGTCTGCACTTAACACTCTAACATGTACCCCGAGTCTAAACACCCCTAACCTTACACTTATTAACCCCTAATCTGCCGCCCCCGCTATCGCTGACCCCTGCATATTATTATTAACCCCTAATCTGCCGCTCCGTAAACCGCCGCTACTTACATTATCCCTATGTACCCCTAATCTGCTGCCCTAACATCGCCGACCCCTATATTATATTTATTAACCCCTAATCTGCCCCCCACAACGTCGCCTCCACCTGCCTACACTTATTAACCCCTAATCTGCCGACCGGACCTGAGCGCTACTATAATAAAGTTATTAACCCCTAATCCGCCTCACTAACCCTATCATAAATAGTATTAACCCCTAATCTGCCCTCCCTAACATCGCCGACACCTAACTTCAAACATTAACCCCTAATCTGCCAACTGGAGCTCACCGCTATTCTAATAAATGTATTAACCCCTAAAGCTAAGTCTAACCCTAACACTAACACCCCCCTAAATTAAATATAATTTAAATCTAACGAAATAAATTAACTCTTATTAAATAAATTATTCCTATTTAAAGCTAAATACTTACCTGTAAAATAAATCCTAATATAGCTACAATATAAATTATAATTATATTATAGCTATTTTAGGATTTATATTTATTTTACAGGTAACTTTGTATTTATTTTAACCAGGTACAATAGCTATTAAATAGTTAAGAACTATTTAATAGCTAAAATAGTTAAAATAATTACAAATTTACCTGTAAAAGAAATCCTAACCTAAGTTACAAATAAACCTAACACTAGACTATCAATAAATTAATTAAATAAACTACCTACAATTACCTACAATTAACCTAACACTACACTATCAATAAATTAATTAAATACAATTGCTACAAATAAATACAATTAAATAAACTAGCTAAAGTACAAAAAATAAAAAAGAACTAAGTTACAAAAAATAAAAAAATATTTACAAACATAAGAAAAATATTACAACAATTTTAAACTAATTACACCTACTCTAAGCCCCCTAATAAAATAACAAAGCCCCCCAAAATAAAAAAAATGCCCTACCCTATTCTAAATTACTAAAGTTCAAAGCTCTTTTACCTTACCAGCCCTGAACAGGGCCCTTTGCGGGGCATGCCTCAAGAAATACAGCTCTTTTGCCTGTAAAAAAAAACATACAATACCCAAGCCCCCCAACATTACAACCCACCACCCACATACCCCTAATCTAACCCAAACCCCCCTTAAATAAACCTAACACTAAGCCCCTGAAGATCATCCTACCTTGTCTTCACCTCACCGGGTATCACACCGATCCGTCCAGAAGAGCTCCTCCGATGTCCTGATCCAAGCCCAAGCGGGGGGCTGAAGAGGTCCATGATCCGGCTGAAGTCTTCATCCAAGCGGGGCAGAAGAGGTCTTCCAATCAGCCAATCAGATTGAGCTTGCATTCTATTGGCTGACCGGAACAGCCAATAGAATGCGAGCTCAATCTGATTGGCTGATCAGATCAGCCAATCGGATTGAACTTGATTCTGATTGGCTGATTCCATCAGCCAATCAGAATATTCCTACCTTAATTCCGATTGGCTGATAGAATCCTATCAGCCAATCGGAATTCGAGGGACGCCATCTTGAATGACGTCATTTAAAGGAACTGTCATTCGTCGTTCAGTCGTCGGCCAGGATGGATGTTCCGTGGTGGAGGTCTTCAGGATGCTGCCGCTTCGCTCCGGATGGATGCCGCTTGGATGAAGACTTCAATCGGATGGAAGACCTCTTCTGCCCCGCTTGGATGAAGACTTCAGCCGGATCATGGACCTCTTCAGCCCCCCGCTTGGGCTTGGATCAGGACATCGGAGGAGCTCTTCTGGACGGATCGGTGTGATACCCGGTGAGGTGAAGACAAGGTAGGATGATCTTCAGGGACTTAGTGTTAGGTTTATTTAAGGGGGGTTTGGGTTAGATTAGGGGTATGTGGGTGGTGGGTTGTAATGTTGGGGGGCTTGGGTATTGTATGTTTTTTTTTACAGGCAAAAGAGCTGTATTTCTTGGGGCATGCCCCGCAAAGGGCCCTGTTCAGGGCTGGTAAGGTAAAAGAGCTTTGAAATTTAGTCATTTAGAATAGTGTAGGGCATTTTTTTATTTTGGGGGGCTTTGTTATTTTATTAGGGGGCTTAGAGTAGGTGTAATTAGTTTAAAATTGTTGTAATATTTTTCTTATGTTTGTAAATATTTTTTTATTTTTTGTAACTTAGTTCTTTTTTATTATTTGTACTTTAGCTAGTTTATTTAATTGTATTTATTTGTAGCAAATGTATTTAATTAATTTATTGATAGTGTAGTGTTAGGTTAATTGTAGATAATTGTAGGTAGTTTATTTAATTAATTTATTGATAGTCTAGTGTTAGGTTTAATTGTAACTTAGGTTAGGATTTCTTTTACAGGTAAATTTGTAATTATTTTAACTATTTTAGCTATTAAATAGTTCTTAACTATTTAATAGCTATTGTACCTGGTTAAAATAAATACAAAGTTACCTGTAAAATATATATTAATCCTAAAATAGCTATAATATAATTATAATTTATATTGTAGCTATATTAGGATTTATTTTACAGGTAAGTATTTAGCTTTAAATAGGAATAATTTATTTAATAAGAGTTAATTAATTTCGTTAGATTTAAATTATATTTAACTTAGGGGGGTGTTAGTATTAGGGTTAGACTTAGCTTTAGGGGTTAATACATTTATTAGAATAGCGGCGAGATTCGGTCGGCAGATTAGGGGTTAATAATTGAAGTTAGGTGTCGGCGATGTTAGGGAGGGCAGATTAGGGGTTAATACTATTTATTATAGGGTTAGTGAGGCGGATTAGGGGTTAATAACTTTATTATAGTAGCGCTCAGGTCCGGTCGGCAGATTAGGGGTTAATAAGTGTAGGCAGGTGGAGGCGACGTTGTGGGGGGCAGGTTAGGGGTTAATAAATATAATACAGGGGTCGGCGGTGTTAGGGGCAGCAGATTAGGGGTACATAAGTATAACGTAGGTGGCGGTCGGCAGATTAGGGGTTAAAAAAAAAATTTAGAGTGTCGCCGATGTGGGGGGACCTCGGTTTAGGGGTACATAGGTAGTTTATGGGTGTTAGTGTACTTTGGAGCACAGTAGTTAAGAGCTTTATAAACCGGCGTTAGCCCAGAAAGCTCTTAACTACTGACTTTTTTCCTGCGGCTGGAGTTTTGTCGTTAGATGTCTAACGCTCACTTCAGAAACGACTCTAAATACCGGAGTTATAAAAATCCCATTGAAAAGATAGGATACGCAATTTACGTAAGTGGATCTGCGGTATGGAAAAGTCGCGGCTGGAAAGTGAGCGTTAGACCCTATTTTGAGTGACTCCAAATACCGGCGGTAGCCTAAAACCAGCGTTAGGAGCCTCTAACGCTGGTTTTCACGGCTACCGCCAAACTCCAAATCTAGGCCTTAGTCTTATGGCGCGGTCGGGCCAGGCTGTGACTATACAGCTGGCCCGATGCGCTGACTGAATATTACAGACTCGCTCAGCAGAGAGCAGAGAGTGGGTCTGTAAAAGCGCCGTATTTTAGCTAATTAAACTGAAAAAAAGGCGTTTATGGCTATATCACCTAAATAATGTTATATAATTCTGCACTATGTGCAGAATTATATAACATTATTTTTAAGGTTTACTGTCCCTTTAAGGTGCGTTATTGAAATATTACATATAAAATATACATAGAGCCGCAGAATAACAATATCGCTCACGCAATACATTTATCAATCCCCTCATAATATAGCCCTAAATATGTTTGAATTGCATAATCCGCAAATGCATAATAATAAGACAATTCAATAACATTCTGAATTTCAAATGAACAGTGGTTGAATTTTTTACTGAAAAATGGCAGAAATTTCTTCCCATTTCCCTGCCCACCGTATCATGTCACAGCCATCTGCAAATCATATGAATAACTCTTGCACATACTCAGTAAGAGCACATAGTGATAATGGAAATACATTTTATTTTATTTTTTAGATTGCATGGTCTACCTGAATCATGAAAGATTAAATTTGACTTTAATGACCCTTTAAACTCTAATTTAAAAAAAAACTATTTGTATTATGTTTCTTTTTGCATGTAAAAAAAAGCTGTTTAAATTTATTTTGGTTGGTGGGTAGGAACACACTTTAAAACAAAATAGTAACATTACTCTTTAAAAAAAAATCTATAAACATTAAAATTAATGTAAAATCCATTTCAAAGCCAGCATACTATGCCATGAGCTAATGTGCACAGTGGGTATTGAAAAGAATCACCCCCCCCTACTTCTACTTCAAAGTAAAAAGAAAAAAATAGAATGTGAAATTCTACACATTTATTATAAAACATACTTCAAATAATATTAACAACAGCATAGCCAAGAACATACAAATATATAACAATATACTGTAGCTTAAAGACTAACTTTTTAATAATAGTTAGTCCAGGGGTCAAGTCAAGCGGAATGCATGGGAACGCACTATTCTCCCTGGAAAGAGAACAGAAAAACTTCAGTTGATGCTGCTGTTGGTGGGAGGTGCTGTAGCATAGTGTGGTTAGAGGGATAGTGAGATCCTCTAGTAATGATCAGTAACACATCCTACAATACACTAAATGCAAGCCTGTCCTTCTGTGTGATCAACTGTGAGGAACACAAGGTGCTTATATTTATGTGTGGCTTGCTTAGGGTTATTTAGCTCCCCTCAGTAGAAATAGGACTATTGCACCTTAAGTGGGCAAGACTCTGTGACAGAAGAGGAGTCCCAGGCCCAAAGGCAACCATTCAACCCATCATTGGTTATAATTTGCTTTCATTAACCAAAGTGTATAGATTATATACATTTAAATACAGTGTGTGTGTGTGTGTATATATATAAAACAATATTAATTGTTTGGGGGTGGAAATCTTGGTGAGTTCCCACACTATTTTTTGTAGAACTTGATCCCTGAGTTAGTCTAACTATATAATTATATATTAGTAAAGTCAGAGGCACTAACAAACTGGTAGCACCACAATGTCAGGTCAGGGGGTGGCCTGTCAGTGTAACATATGCCTGTCTGATATCACTGTCCCTTTAAGACTGCCATCCCTGCTAATGACAATCATACTGTTTGGGCAGTATCTGCATTCAACTTACCTGCCTAATTAATCATTCATGCACCTGATTCTCTCAGCTCACAAGAGCTGCTGGTGCAACGCCGCCCCCTGCAGACTCGCGGCCAATCAGCCACCATACTCGATCGGGTTGAATTCCAGCGATTCCTGTCCGCCTCAAGCTCCATTCAGAGCTTGATAGATAGGCCCCCTAATGTGCATTGCATTAGCTTTAAAGTTTTGTTCTAGAACAACAGAGGTCTGTGACTGTTCCAGCATGGATTTTACCAGTATATTCAAACTACAGCCTTTCCTTTTAGCTATGCTTAAAATTGTCTAATCGCAAGTATCCATATAAATCCATTTTGTTTCCTGGACACTACTACTTAAAGGGCCACTAAACCCAAAATCTTTCTTTCATGATTCAGATAGAGAATAGAAATTTAAACAACATTACAATTTACTTCCATTATTTATTTTGCTTCATTTTTTAAATATCCTTAGTTGAAGAAAAAGCAATGCACATGGTGAGCCAATCACACAAGGCTTCTATGTGCAGCAACCAATCAGCAGCTAGTGAGCATATCTAGATATGCTTTTCATCAAAGAATATCAAGAGAATAAAACAAATTAGATAATATAAGTAAATTAGAAAGATGTTTAAAATTGCATTCTCTTTCTAAATCATAAAAGAAAAAATGTGGATGGCATGTCCCTTTAAGCTCTGAAGTTATTCTAAATTACAAGTATACATTTGGTTATAATCACTCTCTAATTACTACAATGGAATCTTACTCAGAACGTTATAATTATTCTCTCAAAAATTATATCTTGACCCTATTCCTATTATATCAGTCCTCTTTGCCAACTCTAAAGTTAGACCGTGGTCCCTCAAATACGGTTAGGTATTGCGCAGTGTAAACAAAACATGATAGAGTGGCACTAGTTCAGCCGATGAAAAACATTACACTGTAATTCTAGAGTATTGGAAAAGTGTATATCAAAGTAAGATAAGGTATTAGAAAATTCACTAGTGGTACATGGATATAAGAAATTTTAAGATAAAGGCAGTGAATACCGAAATGCGTTGAAATGACTTGTTTTTAAAGTATATATATGCTGAACTTTGAGGATTATACATATAGCATTGCTCTGAACTTTTTGCAATATATTGCTGTTTTGAATTTGGACTTACATCGCAATATCGCTATTTGGATCTACACTGGGTTCTGGTTACCTGACTGGCTGCAACAAGGTCACATGATCCAGCTTCCGACACAGGCAGTGAAGACGCTGTGAATCTCCCCGCGAATTTAGAAGACATCTGAACGAGGATAACAGACACAGCCAAGTAAGTCTGCCATTGAATGTGTACGCTCGAATGATACATTACAGCCAGCTCAGAGGTCTGGTAAAAATCCACACACATCACATGACACTGACCGGTCAGTAAGTAAGACAAATATTGAAAAACATACGGAACACAGCACATATATACGTATACTATCTGGAGATCATCTGATACAACATAAATACTATTATATTTATTATAACAACTGCAGTATAAGGATATTTACGGCATATAAATATGCAATTTTTCATATATGCAACAGAATAACTCTGGAATATCTGTAGCCCTTAAAGATACATTTGTTTGATAACTTTAAGCACAATGTTTCACGTTTAAGTTGCAACTACTATCACTAAAAGTGTTTTTTTTTCACTATATAAGAAAGACTTTTTTTATTTCCTTTTCTTCACTCTCCAAATTTGGAGCTCCGTATATACACATAATATAATCATTTGAAAGGAATCCACCAAAGGACTCACAATTTAAAATAAACTCTTTTTTAAGAGCACAACTATTAAATAATCTAAAATTTTTTTCATATGCGCCTTAATAATTTTCTTTTGTAAAAAAAAAAATTTCACGAGATATTTCTTTGAGGTTTCATTATAGCATATTTTAGCCCGGTTTAGCTAGGGATATTTTATATATATATTTAAAAAAAAAAAAAAAGTATTTTCTAGACTCCAATTCGATATATTTTATATGTACATAAAAGGAGGACAAGAAATCCCAAAGTATTCTGACATATAAATAAACTGAATGCTTCCATTTATATATATATATATATATATATATATATATATATATATATATATATAAAACCTTTGTATTTTTTTATTTTTTAATAATTTTATAGTCGTGGCCACGACACATCTGTTTGAATGATCTGATGTTATATACATATAATCTGTGTTTGTATTATTAAATATATATTTCTTATATTCATGTACCACTAGTGAATTTTCCAATACCTTATCTTACTTGGATATACACTTTTCCAAAACTCTAGAATTACAGTGCAATGTTTTTCCTCGGCTGAACTAGCACCACTCTATCATCTTTTGTTTACACTGTTATATCTATTCTCTGCTACAAGTTGTCATAGCTGAAATATCGTCCTCCATATATATTAATATATTCAGAACTCTGCATCTATGTGTTCAGTTAAACAGCTTTGTGATTCTCCAATATATGCACAAACAGTATTTAATGCCTTAAACTTGCAACTTGTCTATCACATGTGCTGCTCTGCTTATTGCTGACATACAGCACTATATAATATTATGTACTGTGAACCTGCAACAAACCTTAGTTTGCATCAATGGCCCCTATTTAACAAGGTCTGGCGGACCTGATCCGACAGTGCGGATCAGGTCCGCCAGACCTTGCTGAATACGGAGAGCATTACGCTCTCCGTATTCAGCATTGCACCAGCAGCTCACAAGAGCTGCTAGTGCAACGCCGCCCCCTGCAGGGGGGTGTCAATCAACCCGATCATACTCGATTGGGTTGATTTCCGGCGATGTCTATCCGCCATCTTCTACCAGTTTACTCTGAAGCCTGAACATCTTACATTGCTATATTTTTCCACTCATGAATCCTGCAGCTACTCCTATTAACTATGTCACTGTATAAATTTATGTTTCCATTGAAACCAGAATATATTGTATACATATATTTCACTCTCCATGAATTCTACAATAACGTCTTGCAACTATTAATCACAGAATATCATCTATCCACGTCCATGATACTCTTCCCCGGGTCAGGGGTCAGTGTCTCCAATTCCCTACCACTGCCCCGAGGCTCTGTGTCCTGAGCGCATATACATCAGAACATGACTGTGAGGCTGCCTTTTGTAGCAGTGCTGACGTGATAACTGCCTGCAGCTAGCAGGCAGGTGGAGCTAAAGAGCTCAACAAGTGCAGGAAACATGTCTCCTGAAGCATCAGCACAAGCTAAAGCCCTTTGGTGGTGGTGAAACCTGACTACTTGTATTTAACGTGTAGTACGCGAGTAAGTTAACATCAATATCACTGTGTGTTAGTGCACCACTTGTAATCTAACCCTTAGTTTTTCCCATGATATTCTCACAGTATAGGAATAATATGCACACATATAAATGTTCAGATATTAGCTATATAGGTGCACCTCTTTCCCTACACTCCCATACCATTACCCTATATACGCATTGTTAGGGGACCCGTCTAGCCTGCTCTATTTTTATCACTTTAATGCCAGAATATAGGATCCAGTCTGCATTTTTTATTTTCTACTATTTGTTGTATTTGGTGACTTTCCAAACGCTTTTGTTTTGGTTGTGTTATTGTCACTTTATTCTATGTTGAATAAATCTCTGCCTCAACATTTTTGTATCATCCTCCACTTTAACAATTGTAATTGTGCTAGGTTTTTGGACCGGAGATAGCCGGAACCTCCTAAGTCAAGTACTGAGAGTGAATAGATTCTGGACTATGTTTCATTTTAATTTTCTTTATAATCTTGAAGGTGTAATTGTTTATAAAAAATAAAAAAAAAGATGCTAAGATCTATCTGTTGGCCTTTAGCTACTACCATTTAGTGAGTGCCATTCATTGTGGTGTGCATGACAACACCCCATGTTAACACATGGGGCCGATTTATCATCGGTCTGTCCAACATGATCCACTGAGCGGATAATGTCCGACAGACATCGATGAATGCCGACAGCATACGTTGTCAGCATTTATCATTGCACAAGCAGTTCTTGTGAACTGCTTGTGCAATGCCGCCCCCCCCCCCGCAGATTGGCCGCTAGCAAGGGGTGTCAATCAACCTGATTGTATGAGATCAGGGCGGATTGATGTCCGCAGCCTCAGAGCAGGCAGAGCAGTTAAGGAGTAGCGGTCTTAAGACCGCTGCTTCATAACTCATGTTTCTTGCGAGCCTAAAGGCTTGCATGGAAACTTGGGCATCAGGGACCATTCGGACCTTGATAAATCGGCCCCATGGTATGAAACTCATCAGCAGTGGTATAAAATGGATCGGCAGTAGCTTCTCTGTAAGCGTTATCATTTTAAAACATTTTTTTAAATAAAGTTGAAACTATAGCTACAAGTTATACTTACAATTCTGATGAGAAGTTAGTAATTTGATTTGGGCATATTATAAGTGAAATATGGACAGTAGATGATGTTTCTTGTAGTAATTCCTGAGACGTATTCTTTAAAGTCTTTACATATGAATGCACTTAGATTTATAGCACATGATATATCTTATAACAGCGGTCACATTCTATTTTTATATTTGATTCTTGAGTAGCTTTATAAAGTTCTATTAGCTTATGCATCTTTTTTTTAATGCATTAAAGTCTATTAATATCAGTAGTCTTTTTCTTATTAGCCAGTACATTATAAAGAAAAACTTAATGGTAGCACTAACAGCTCAAAGGGACACTGAACCCAATTTTTTTCTTTAGCATGAAATTTTAAGCAACTTTGTAATTTAGTCCTATTATCAAATTTTCTTTATTGTTTATTGTTGTATCTTTATTTGAAATGCAAGAATGTAAGTTTAGATGCCGGCCCATTTTTGGTGAACAACCTGGGTTGTCCTTGCTGATTGGTGGATAAATTCATCCACCAATAAAAAAGTGCTTCCCAGAGATCTGAACCAAACAATAGATTTGATGCCTTATTTTTCAAATAAAGATAGCAAGAGAATGAAGAAAAATTGATAATAGGAGTAAATTAGAAAGTTGCTTAAAATTTCATGCTCTATCTGAATAACGAAAGAAAAAATTTGGGTTCAGTGTCCCTTTAACCCCTTAATGACCGAGGACGTGCAGGGTACATCCTCAAAAAAAAGGCAGTTAATGCCTGAGAACGTACCCTGCACGTCCTCGGTTTGGAAAGCAGTTGGAAGCGATCCTGCTCGCTTCCAGCTGCTTTCCGGTTATTGCAGTGATGCCTCGATATCGAGGCATCCTGCAATAACCATTTGTAGCCATCCGGTGCAGAGAGAGCCACTCTGTGGCCCTCTCTGCACCGGACATTAACGGCTACGTTCGTTGGTGGGTGGGAGCCGGTATGGGAGGTGGGTGGCGGCCATCGATGGCCTTTGTGATGCGGAGGGGGGCGGGATCGGGGGCGGGGACGACCGGGGGGACGCGCACGGACGCGCGCGCGTGCACGGGGAGGCCGGGCGGGCGCGTGCACGGGGAGGGAGCGGGTGGGAACCACTACCTACAGAAAATGTTTTTGTTAGAAGTGGGGATCAAAGGGGTTAATATGTTTATTTTGGTGATCGGTTTGGCTGGTGGGGTATTGGACTGTGGGGGGGAAGCTACACTACAGAAACAAATAGTAAAACATTAAAAAAAACATTTTTATTTGCAAACTGGGTACTGGCAGACAGCTGCCAGTACCCAAGATGGCCCCAATAAGGCAGAGGGGGAGGGTTAGGGAGCTATTTTGGGGGGATCAGGGAGGTTGGGGGCTAAGGGGGGACCCTACATAGCAGCATATGTAAATATGCTTAAAAAAATTATTATTTTTTTTTTTTATACCTTTTATTTTAGTACTGGCAGACTTTCTGCCAGTACTTAAGATGGCGGGGACAATTGTGGGGTGGGGGAGGGAAGAGTGCTGTTTGGGAGGGATCAGGGGGTGGGATGTGTCAGGTGGGAGTCTGATCTTTACACTAAAGCTAAAATTAACCCTGCAAGCTCCCTACAAACTACCTAATTAACCCCTTCACTGCTGGCCATAATACACATGTGATGCGCAGCAGCATTTAGCGGCCTTATAATTACCAAAAAGCAACGCCAAAGCCATATATGTCTGCTATTTATGAACAAAGGGGATCCCAGAGAAGCATTTAAAACCATTTGTGCCATAATTGCACAAGCTGTTTGTAAATAATTTTAGTGAAAAACCTAAAGTTTGAAAAAGTGAACAATTTTTTTTTATTTGATTGCTTTTGGCGGTGAAATGGTGGCATGAAATATACCAAAATGGTCCTAGATCAATACTTGGGGTTGTCTACTACACTACACTAGAGCTAAAATTAACCCTAGAAGCTCCCTACATGCTCCCTAATTAACCCATTCACTGCTGGGCATAATACACGGTTGGTGCGCAGTGGCATTTAGCAGCCTTCTAATTACCAAAAAGCAAAGCCAAAGCCATATATGTCTGCTATTTATGAACAAAGGGGATCCCAGAGAAGCATTTACAACCATTTATTCCATAATTTCATGAGTTGTTTGTAAATAATTTCAGTGAGAAACCTAAAGTTTGTGAAAAAATTTGTGAAAAAGTAAAATAATTTTTTTATTTGATCGCATTCGGCGGTGAAATGGTGCCATGAAATATACCAAAATGGGCCTAGATCAATACTTTGGGATGTCTTCTAAAAAAAAATATATACATGTCAATGGATATTCAGAGATTCCTGAAAGATATTAGTGTCCCAATGTAACTAGCGCTAATTTTGAAAAAAAGTGGTTTGGAAATGGCAAAGTGCTACTTGTACTTATAGCCCTATAACTTGCAAAAAAAGTAAAGAACATGTAAACATTGGGTATTTCTAAACTCAGGACAAAATTTAGAAACTATTTAGCATGGGTGTTTTTTGGTGGTTGTAGATGTGTAACAGATTTTGGGGGTCAAAGTTAGAAAAAGTGTGTTTTTTTCCATTTTTTCCTCATATTTTATAATATTTTTTATAGTAAATTATAAGATATGATGAAAATAATGGTATATTTTGAAAGTCCATTTAATGGCGAGAAAAACGGTATATAATATGTGTGGGTACAGTAAATGAGTAAGAGGAAAATTACATCTAAACACAAACACCACAAAAATGTAAAAATAGCCTTGGTCCCAAACGGACAGAAAATGGAAAAGTGCTGTGGTCATTAAGGGGTTAAAGACTATAAAATGAACTGTTAATTACAATTTATTAATACTCTACAAACAACACATGGGGGCCGAATTATCAAGCTCCGAATGGAGCTTGATGCCCCTGTTTCCGCACGAGCCTTCATTCCCCCCTGGAAAAAGCAGTTATGAAGCAGCAGTCTTAAGACCACTGCTCCTTAACTGGTCTGCCTGCTCTGAGGCTGCGGACATCAATCCCCCCGATCTCATATGACCGGGCTGATTGACACCCCTTGCTAGCGGCTAATTGGCCGCGAATCTGCAGGGGGCGTCATTGCACAAGTGGATCATGACGGACAGACCGATGATAAATTAGCCCCTTAGTCTTATCTTCTGTTGTCAGCACTAATATACAGTTAAAGGGATATGAAGCCCAATTTTTTTCTTCCATTATTCAGATGGAGCATGCAATTTTAAGCAATTTTCAAATTTACGCCTATTATCAAATTTTCATCGATCTCTTGGTATGCTTTGTTGAATGAGCAGCAATGTACTACTGGTTGCTGACTGAACACATGGGTGAGCCAATGACAATCAGTAAATATATGCAGCAACCAATCAGCATCTAGGGGTCCATCCGATAAAAATCGTCGCCCGCAAAAGCCGGCGACGCCAATATTTGCGCGGGTTTGGTATCCTATATACGGCGTAACCTAGAAGTTACGCGCATATATTTCTGCCGTCGCCCGTAGTTTTTTGGGCTATAGGCAGGTATACCAAACCCGCGCAGTTTGGTATCCAATATGCAGCGTAAGGACTTACGTGGCGAAAATGGAGAAAACTTACTCCATTTTCACCTCGCCACAAAAAGCAGCCGTAAGAAGCCTTACGCTGACTATTGGAGCCCCGTAACTCCCTAAACTGGCAGCTAAAATAAACCTAACACCTAACGCATGCGCAATGTCTATCTCCCTGTCAACCGCAATCTTCTAAAATAAACCTAACACCTAACGCATGCGCAATGTCTATCTCCCTGTCAACCGCGATCTTCTAAAATAAACCTAACACCTAACGCATGCGCAATGTCTATCTCCCTGTCAACCGCGATCTTCTAAAATAAACCTAACACCTAACGCATGCGCAATGTCTATCTCCCTGTCAACCGCGATCTGCTAAAATAAACCTAACACCTAACGCATGCGCAATGTCTATCTACCTGTCAACCGCGATCCCCCCCCCGAAATCCCTAATAAAGTTATTAACCCCTAAACCGCCGCTCCCGGACCCCGCCGCCATCTACATAAACTAACCCCCTACTGTGAGCCCCTAAAACCGCCGCCATCTACCTTATCTATCCCCTAATTAGAACCCCTTACACCGCTGTCATCTACCTTATCTATCCCCTAATCTGACCCCTTACACCGCCGCCACCTATATAAAAATTATTAACCCCTAATCTAATCCCCCTATATCGCCGCCAGCTATATTAATATTATTAACCCCTAATGTAAGCCCCTTACACCGCCGCCATCTCTATTAAAATGATTAACCCCTTATTTAATCTACCTACCCCGCCGCCAGCTATATTATCTATATTAACCCTAAGAATATTATAGTTAATATAGGTATTACATTATATATATTAACTATATTAACCCTAATTATATTAGGGTTAATATAGTTAATATAGTTACTATAGTATTTATATTAACTATATTAACTCTATCTAACCCTAACACCCCTAACTAAATTTATATTAAATTAATCTAATTCATTTATAAACTAAAATATTCCTATTTAAATCTAAATACTTACCTATAAAATAAACCCTAAAATAGCTACAATATAATTAATAATTACATTGTAGCTATGTTAGGGTTAATATTTATTTTACAGGTAAATTGTTAATTATTTTAACTAGGTATAATAGCTATTAAATAGTTATTAACTATTTAATATCTACCTAGTTAAAATAATTACCCAATTACCTGTAAAATAAATCCTAACCTAAGTTACAAATACACCTACACTATCAATAAATTAAATAAACTACAAACATCTATCTAAAAATACAATTAAATTAACTAAACTAAATTACAAAAAAAAAAAAACACTAAATTACAAAAAAATAAAAAAGATTACAAGATTTTTAAGCTAATTACACCTATTCTAAGCCCCCTAATAAAATAATAAACCCCCAAAATAAAAAAAAAATCCCTGCCCTATTCTAAATTAAACAAATTTCAAAGCTCTTTACCTTACCAGCCCTTAAAAGGGCCTTTTGTGGGGCATGCCCCAAAGAATTCAGCTCTTTTGCATACAAATACAATACCCCCCCCCCATTACAACCCACCACCCACATACCCCTATTCTAAAACCACCCAAACCCCCCTTAAAAAAGCCTAACACTACCCCCCTGAAGATCTCCCTACCTTGTCTTCACCACACCAGGCCGAACTCCTGATCCGATCCGGGCGATGTCTTCCTCCAAGCGGCAAAGAAGAATTCTTCCTCCGGCGATGTCTTCCTCCAAGCGGCAAAGAAGAATTCTTCCTCCGGCGATGTCTTCCTCCAAGCGGCAGCAAAGTCTTCATTCTTCCGGCGGCATCTTCAATCTTCTTTCTTCGCTCCGCCGCCGCAGAGCATCCATCCCGGCCGACTACTAAACTTGGAATGAGGTACCTTTAAATGACGTCATCCAAGATGGCGTCCGCCGAATTCCGATTGGCTGATAGGATTCTATCAGCCAATCGGAATTAAGTTAAAATTGGATCAGCCAATCGGATTGAACTTGAATCTGATTGGCTGATTCAATCAGCCAATCAGATTTTTTTAACTTAATTCCGATTGGCTGATAGAATCCTATCAGCCAATCGGAATTCGGCGAACTAATAAACTAAGAACTAAGAAAAATTGATAATAGGACTAAATTAGAAAGTTGCTTAAAATTACATGCTCTATCTGAATCATGAAAGAAACAATTTGGGGTCAGTTTCCCTTTAATATCTAGTGGTATTTCATGTTCATATTAATACATATGCTACAATAATCTGTCACAATATTGGACTTAGACAGATATGGAAGTTTAAACCTACTGCCTTGTATTGTTACATGTAACAGTCATTCCCTTTCTGCAGATTACTTTAGAATAGTGTTAGTAATGTAACATTTTTATGTTTTTGCCCCATGTTGGCATTTAGTCATGGAATACATAGTTAACTATGATGTAAAAAAAATATAGACAGACATCAAAAAGAAAAACTCCTACCAACAATTAGATGAACTGTCATCTTAAGCCTCACTCCTCCAGTAATTCTATACCAAAGAGCATAGATCATTACAGTCATGTAAACAATACATTAATCATTTTTACATATATTTTTACAATACTCCCAAAAACTCAAGATAATGAAGAATGTGCTGAACATATCTTGTAAGCAATGTCAAGAAGCATATGTGTGCAGCCATCAATTAAAGCAACATGAAGCTCAAAAAAATGTGTTTGTGATTCAGATAGCAAACAATTTTTAAAAGGTTTCCACTTTACTTCTAGTATTACATTTGCTTCATTTCCATGTTATTCTTTGTTGAAGAGATACCTAGGTTGACATTTGGAGCACTACTTGGCAGGAAATAGTGGCTGCCCTCTAGTGCTCTTGCAAATGTATAACATTCTTGCAAAACTGCTGCCATATATTGGTCCAGAAATGAGCTGGCTTCTAAACTTAACAAAGATACAAATAGAACAAAGAAAAAATGATAATAGAAGTAAATTAGAAAGTTGTTAAAATGTGCATGCTCTATCTGAATCATGAACAAAAATCCCTTTAACAACTAGCTTTCAGTAGTGTCTTGCTGTTCCTGCGCCTTCCTAGGTACGGTTTTCAATTAAGGATTCTAATAAAAGGAAGTTAATTTGATAAATTAACTTAAACCATAGAAGTTTAATTTTGACTTTCATGTCCCTTTAACTAATCATCATTTTTACATCTTATAATCATATATTTATAATCATCTTCATAATTAAAGGGACAGAAAACCCCAAAATTGTATTTTGTGATTCAGACAGAGCATACCATTTTAAAAATGTTTCCAATTTACTTTTTATTATTGAATTTGCTTCTCTCTCATGGTATTCTTTGTTAAAGATATTCCTATGTAAGTAACATTCTTGCAAAATTGCTGCCATATAGTGCTTTTCATCAAATGATAGCAAGACAATGAAGAAAATTTGATAATAGAAGTAAAAGTTGTTTAAAATAAAATGCTCTATCTGAATCATAAAATTATTTTTGTATCCCTTTAATAAAATAAATAATTCCCTTTCAAGAATTAAAGGGACATTAAACTACTGCTTTCCTCCTATGCCTGCAGTGGTCTTCAAAGTCATTCTCTTTGTTTCCAGTATAGCTAGTAAAGCTCTGGATCTGCACTGGGCTTCTCCATCTTGGAGCTTATATTTGTTATTTAACTTTTAAACTGTGCAAAAAAACTGCAGAAATGTAACTCTTGTGCTCTCTATTATGTGAGCTAAAAAGATAAAGCTGTAAAAAAAACAGATCTGTGAACGCAAACTGCTCCTATCACAGGATGCAACAATATGCGCGCTACAAGATGGCGGCGCCCAGTATAAAATGCAGAGCTATTCAAACTGGATGCTGTAATAAGTTAAAATAAGAGAACGACTAAAGAGAGCTGGAGGTACAGGAGGGAAAACAATAGCATAATCATGCTACTGTAGTTGTACCCAGCAGTTTAATAAGATGTCCAAGGTTGCAGTATAAATCCAATATAACGTGTTTATCTAATGATTAATATTTTTTCCTCCTGTAGGTGACAGCCTTACAACATTAATGACTATAGTAACAGATTTAGCTCAGCAACTGATAATTATGAACTTCCTAAACCCTCTTCGCCATCTCTGAGTTGTTAAAATCACCCTGGACTGATCCCGCCGGGTTTTTGACAATTGCTGCTCTCAAACAATTGGTTGCGCAAGAGACCCCAGCGCATTGCACAAGTATCCACTCAAACAACCATAAATACGTGGAGTGAATGTACCCCTAATAAAGCAACTTTAATAACACAAGCAATTTCAAAACTTCATACTTAATAAAATAAATAGCATCCCTTTCAAGATTTAAGCCACTAGGGTTCTAAGGCTTAAATCTATTAATTCAATGTATTTGTCTAATAATTAATATGTGCTTCCAACTTAATGTGGCAGCCTTACTATTGTAACACCAATTCTAGGTGTATGGATGCAGATTATTAAAATCTTTATCTTTGTTTTTTTATATTTTTATGATGATCCTGAACCTCATCTATTTTGAAGTTTTACCCATGTACTGCATAGCACAAAAATAATGCTCAGTAAGATAAACTACAAATTTAGCCTTACAGTTTCAATTACAATTTAATCTCAAAATATGCTTCTGTAACCATGCTACAACAAAAAAAGAGACACGTAAATTCACAGGTTTAGCAATTATGTAAACCCCATTTGGTCAAACATTTGCCAAAGGTTTAAAGGATAATTATTTGACATCTGAATGTAATTTCAAATTGGGTTAAAGCAAACGCTGGATCTGTGCATTAATAAGTGTCTAAAAACAAAAAAAATTAGACTAACTTGTTGTTTATATGGTTCCGAATGTAACAGTGATTAAAGTGATTTTTTAGCTCTGTAATATATGAGTACTGGTGGAGACAGAATTAAGATAGAAATTCATCTAATTGTTCACAAACGTTTTGCCTTTTGATTAACTATATACAATCATATGTCAAACAATTGAACACTGTAACATATATAACAAAATAAAGGATATAGTCATTGATAATTTGTTGAAGAGCTGCTGATTCCAATGATATGAGTAAAGAAGACTTCAAAAAAGAAAAGGTACAACATATAGTGAAGTTCTGTATATGTGTAGAGGCAAAGGATTAAAGGAACGTGAAATCCAAAGTGTTTCTTTCATGATTCAGATAGAGAATACAATTTTAAAAAAGTTTCCAATTTACTTCTATTATCTATTATCAAATTTGCATTCACTTGTAATTCTTTGTTGAAGAGATACCCAGGTAGGTGGGGTGCACATGTCATGACAGGAAATGGTGCTGCCATCTAGTGCTTTTGCAAATGTATAACATTGTTGTAATAACAATAAAATTAAGAAAATTTGATAAAAGATGTAAATTTGTTTAAAATTATTTAAAATGATATGTTCTATCTGAATCATGAAATAACAATTTTGGGTTGTACGTCTCTTTAAAATGAACCTTATTCACATTGTACAGAGCTATAACTGAGCTCTCAGTAATATAAGCATTAAAGGACCATTAAACTTGACATTTTAACAACAGCATAACATTTTGCTTATTTGACTTTCTTCCAGACAGGGCCGCCACTAGAAATTTTGGGGCCCCTTATTTAACCATTGATTAGCCCACTCCCCCTTTAACATGTGCAATTTTTAACCAAGTGACTAAGTGACCAAATGATCTGACAAGTAATGAGGTAAACTACAGTTTTGTCAAATGAGATTTACAAGACAAAATATGGATTTCTGATTATCTTTTTGTCAAGTAAGATGCCAACTATATGAGGACAACAGCAGACGGTGACTGAAATGAATGGCCCTGAACTGACTAAACAATAATTTAAAGGTTAAATGGTGGATTGGTGACTTACGGAAAGGTCTGTAGAAAGATGTGAATAATCAGTAGTAAGGTCAAAATGTCCTGAAAAGGAACAGACAATGGACACACACACACACAAACACAAACTTGCACATACACCCAAGGAAACACCCACAGAGACAGCCTCAGAAAGCACACAAAGACATACACACACAGAAAACACACAAAGACATACATACACACACACACCCTCACTGAGACATCCACAGAAAACACACAAAGGCATACAAACACACACCCTCACAGACACCCACAGAAAATGCACAAAGACATACATACAGACATATACCCTTACAGAAACACCCACAGAAAACACACAGACATATGCACACACCCTCACAGAGACATCCACAGACATACATACACACACACCCTCACAGAGACACACACAGAAAATGCACAAATACATATGCATATACCCTCACAGAGACATCCACAGAAAACACAGACATACATACACACACACACACACACACCCTCACAGAGACATCCATAGAAAACACACAAAGACATACACACCTACCCTCACAGAGGCATCCACAGAAAATAAACAGACATACATACACAGCCTCACAGAGACACCCACAGAAAATTCACAAAGAAATACGCACACACCCTCACAGAGACATCCACAGAAAATGCACAAAGACATACGCACACACCCTCACAGAGACACCCAGATAAAATGCACAAAGACATATGCACACACCCTTACAGAGACATCCACAGAAAACACGGACATACATACACACACACACCCTCACAGAGACATCCACAGAAAACACACAAAGACAGCGTAAAGTACAGCATGAGAAGTAGAATCGCTGGTCTGGTTTTCCTAAAGAAAAAGGTATGTATTTTAAAAAAACGCTTCAATGTAAAATTTAATGAATGAAAGTGCCCCCTTTTTAATAGTATTTTTAAAAAATGGGCACTTATTCATTAAACTTTACATTCACTTTAACTTAACCTTTTGAATGCAAAAAGATATATTTTAATATGTTTAAATAGAGTTTTTCTTACACATAATAAATTTTTGAGGGGGCTGTCTGACACCCTCTATTAGCGATACATTTAAGGGAAGAACATTTTACAAAAACCTGTCCCTTTAATTTTAATTGAGCAGCTGAGGTCAACTATGTAAATAAATGGCTTTTTAAAACAAGGGATTCTAAAGTCAAACAACTATCAGATATGGCAATAATTTGGATTATTATAGCCTATGGTGACTAAATAATCTTGATTTTATTAAAGACAGGAGGCGAATATTTCGCATCAAATCTTTACTGAATCCAAACAGCAGCAAAGAAAACATACAGAGAAGAAAAAAATAACATAGTAACAAGGCTCCACCAATCAGCACACAGCAGTCTAATAAACTGTTATGAACAAGTCCAGCACTTTCTCTTTTCTTTGACCAGAAGACAGCGGAACCAATCAGGAAGAAAACAAACTCCAATGAATATCCATCATAGACCAGAATTGAACAGTGACTCCCAGGAAAGAAAAACTCAACAGATGACATGGTCCGAAGGTAAAGGAGGAAATGAAATCCACAGAGTCACTGAAAGAGAAAAAAACAAAAAGTAACAACTTATCCCAAAAAGGAATACCAACAGCAATAACATCATTAGTTGGAATTTCTACAAAACAAAATATTTATTAACACATCAAGGGAGGGAACAGAAGGGGTGGAAAATATTCGCCTCAATCAAGATTATTGAGTCACCATAGGCTATAATAACCCAAATTTTATGACAAGATAAGAGGCTTCATATTTTGCATTTTTAAAGCACCTCCATAAGAATTTCAAATAAAATAAACAATTTTTAAAATTTTGCCAGATTTAAAGCTCTGATGCCCCTCTTGAAAACCCTGGGGGAGGAAGGTTGTTTAAACCCCATTTTACCTCTGGGGAGGAGGTTCAATCACCCCTATGTGAAAAGCCCGGGGGAGGGGCTAGCGGTCATCGGACTTGAGATATGCCCCTACGAGGGACTGGGAGATAGGGTTTTTCCCAGCTAATTGTGCAGATAAAAAGAGACTCTAATATTGAACTAGATAGATACATTAGACATCAGGGTGACAGGGTTAGAGCGGGTCTCATAGGATTAAAGGATATCTCTGAAAAGAAAAGGATAGAAAGAGAGAAACACAAGGAAATTTTTTTTTCCAAAGGAATCATAAAATAAGAAAGTATAATGAAATAAAAACCACAACGAGAACCAGTGTTGTGCTGAGCAGCGGCTCGCATGACCGACCGGAGATAGTCACTGGTCAGGCACGCGTCCTCATGAACTCTCAGCACAGCACCGGAGGAGACGGCCGAATAATATTAAGGATAAGAATAGATAAAACGATTAGAGGAGTACAAAGAAGGCAGTAGGTAGAACAGAACAGATACAGCAGAACCCCTAAATACGACGCCCGGGAGAGGGTCGTAAGGCCTTCCAAAGCCGCTTAAGAGAGAAAGCGACTGGAATGTGTCGAGAGGGCTAAATCCGCCTCGAACAATATAGAAAAATATATCTGTCTCATTTATTGCAGATACATACTCCTTACATTAACAGGACAATTATTATTATTATCATTTATTTGTATAGCGCTGCCAAATTCCGTAGCACTGGGTACAATGATAGGGGTATACAATGACAAAGATTTGTGATAAAATACAAAACATAACAAAACTAAACAAATCTAGCACAGGAGGAAGAGGGCCCTGCTCCAGAGAGTTCACAGTCCATAGGTTTAGGGTGCAGAGACATAAGGTTGGGGTAGCTTGTTACATCGGTTGTATTTGCAGCAGTGAGTCAGGCAGTTCATGTATATGTATTAGCTTGGTTCGGATGCGGGATGGAGGAGAGATGGTAAACCTCTCTGAATAGGTGGGTTTTCAAGGATCATCTGAAGCTATACAAGGTTGGAGACAGTCTAATGGAGCGGGGTAGAGAGTTCCAGAGGACAGGAGCAGCACGTGCAAAGTCTTGGAGGCGGGAGTGGGACGTAGAGATAATAGGAGTGTAGAGACGTAGGTTAGATGTTGATCGAAGAGGACGGGATGGGGAATATTTCACGATGAGAGAGGAAATATAGTTGGGAGTTAGACTTTTGAGTGCTTTGTAGGTTAGGGCTAATACTTTAAATTGTATTCTGGAGTGTATGGGGAGCCAGTGTAGAGACTGGCAGAGTGGAGCAGCTGATGTAGATCGTCGACTTAGGTGGATGAGTCTAGCAGAAGCATTCATAATAGATTGGAGGGAGGAGTGTTTTGGAAGGCCATTTAGGAGTAGATTGCAATAATCAATGCGTGACAGGATGAGGGAATGAATAAGTATTTTTGTACTTTTTTGAGTAAGGAAGGGACGAATTCTGGAAATGTTGCGTAGGTGTCAACGGCAGGATTTGGTAAGCATTTGTATATGTGGGTTGAATGTGAGTTCTGAGTCTAGTGTGACCCCAAGGCAGCGGACCTGGGGTGAGGTGTTGAGAATAGAGTCTCCAACCATCAGAGAAATGTCAGGTGTCGGATGTCTCGAAGAGGGGGGATAAGAAGCAGCTCAGTTTTGGACAGATTGAGTTGGAGGTAGTGTGAAGATATCCAAGAGAAAATTGTAGAGAGGCAGTCAGAAATCTGGTTGAGTAAAGAGGGAGAGATATCAGGAGAGGAAAGATAGATTTGGGTGTCATCAGCATATAGGTGGTACTGGAATCCAAAGGAGGCTATAAGTTTTCCAAGGCAGGATGTATAAAGAGAGAAAAGCAAGGGGCCCAAGACAGAGCCTTGCGGTACTCCAACTGAGAGAGGCATAGGATCACAAGATATGTTGTTAACCCCTTAGTGACCAGAGCACTTTTCCATTTTCTGTCCGTTTGGGACCAAGGCTATTTTTACATTTTTGCGGTGTTTGTGTTTAGCTGTAATTTTCTTCTTACTCATTTACTGTACCCACACATATTATATACCGTTTTTCTCGCCATTAAATGGACTTTCTAAAGATACCATTATTTTCATCATATCTTATAATTTACTATAAAAAAAATTATAAAATATGAGGAAAAAATGGAAAAAAACACACTTTTTCTAACTTTGACCCCCAAAATCTGTTACATATCTAAAACCACCAAAAAACACCCATGCTAAATAGTTTCTAAATTTTGTCCTGAGTTTAGAAATACCCAATGTTTACATGTTCTTTGCTTTTTTTGCAAGTTATAGGGCCATAAATACAAGTAGCACTTTTCTATTTCCAAACCATTTTTTTCCAAAATTAGCGCTAGTTACATTAGAACACTGATATATTTCAGGAATCCCTGAATATCCCTTGACAAGTATATATTTTTTTTTAGTAGACATCCCAAAGTATTGATCTAGGCCAATTTTGGTATATTTCATACCACCATTTCACCGCCAAATGCGATCAAATACAAAAAATTGTTCACTTTTTCACAAATTTTTTCACAAACTTTAGGTTTCTCACTGAAATCATTTACAAACAGCTTGTGCAATTATGGCATAAATGGTTGTAAATTCCTCTCTGGGATCCCCTTTGTTCAGAAATAGCACACATATATGGCTTTGGCGTTGCTTTTTGGTAATTAGAAGGCCGCTAAATGCCACTGCGCACCACAAGTGTATCATGCCCAGCAGTTAAGGGGTTAATTAGGGAGCTTTTAGGGAGCTTGTAGGGTTAATTTTAGCTTTAGTGTAGTGTAGTAGACAACCCCAAGTATTGATCTAGGCACATTTTGGTATATTTCATGCCACCATTTCACCGCCAAATGCGATCAAATTAAAAAAAATGTAAAATTTTTCACAATTTTAGGTTTCTCACTGAAATCATTTACAAACAGCTTGTGCAATTATGGCACAAATGGTTGTAAATGCTTGTCTGGGATCCCCTTTGTTCAGAAATAGCAGACATATATGACTTTGGCGTTGCTTTCTGGTAATTAGAAGGCCACTAAATCCTGTTGCGCCTCACACGTGTATTATGGCTAGCAGTGAAAGGGTTAATTAGGGAGTTTGTAGTGAGCTTGCAGGGTTAATTTTAGCTTTAGTGTAGAGATCAGCCTCCCATCTGACACATCCCACCCCCTGATCCCTCCCAAACAGCTCCCTTCCCTCCCCCACCCCACAATTGTCCCCGCCATCTTAAGTACTGGCAGAAAGTCTGCCAGTACTAAAATAAAAGGGTTTTTAAAAAAAAAATGAAATTTTTTTTTAGCATATTTACATATGCTACTGTGTAGGATCCCCCCCTTAGCCCCCAACCTCCCTGATCCCCCCCAAAACCGCTCTCTAACCCTCCCCTCTGCCTTATTGGGGGCCATCTTGGGTACTGGCAGCTGTCTGCCAGTACCCAGTTTACAATAAAAAGTGCTTTTTTGGGTTTTTTTTTGTTTTTTTCTGTAGTGTAGCTTCCCCCAACCCCCCCCCCCCCACAAACAAACCCCCACCACCTTGCTGATTGTTTAGATTTTTAGTTATTATATTTTTTATATCCCCATTTTCTGCAGTGTAGCGGTTCCCACCCGCTCCCTCCCCGTGCACGCGCCCGCCCCCACCCTCCCGTGCATGCGCGCGCGCCCGTGCGCGCCCCCAGCCACCCCCGCCCACGATCCCGCCGCCCTTCAGATCCACATGGCCATCGATGGCCGCCACCCGCCTCCCGGTCCGGCTCCCACCCACCAACGCAGGTAGCCACCGATCTCCGGTGCAGAGAGGGCCACAGAGTGGCTCTCTCTGCACCGGATGACTTAAAAAGGTTATTGCAGGATGCCTCCATATCGAGGCATCACTGCAATAACCGGAAAGCAGCTGGAAGCGAGCAGGATCGCTTCCAGCTGCTTTCCACACTGAGGACGTGCAGGGTACGTTCTCAGGCATTAACTGCCTTTTTTCTGAGGACGTACCCTGCACGTCCTCAGTCGTTAAGGGGTTAAAGGAAACTGAAAACGAGCGGTTTGAAAGATATGATGCAAACCAGGAGAGGGCTGTGTCTTGGATGCCAAATGAATGTAGTATTTTTAAGAGGAGAGGATGGTCAACTGTGTCAAAAGCTGCGGACAGGTCAAGAAGAATTAGTAAGGAGTAATGGCCTTTTGCTTTAGCTGATAACAGGTCATTTGTTACTTTAGCAAGAGCGGTTTCTGTTGAGTGTTTAGGGCGGAAACCAGATTGTAGTGAATCAAGTAAGGAGTTAGTTGTGAGAAATTGAGTTAGCCGATTATAGACTACTCGTTCCAATAATTTTGAAGCAAAGGGAAGTAAGGAGACCGGTCGATAGTTAGAAGGCGTGGAGGGGTCAAGCGAGGGCTTTTTTAGGATTGGTATGATTGACGCATGCTTGAACGTGTCAGGAAATGTGCCAGCAGTGAGAGATTGGTTAAAGAGATGAGTTAGGGTAGGGGTTAGTGAAGCAGAGAGAGAGGGAATAAGTTGTGAATTAATAGGGGCAAGTGGGCAGGTTGTGAGATGAGCCAAGGATAGGAGTGCAGAGACTTCTTCCTCTGTCACAGGAGGGAAATAGCATAGATTTTTGTTAATAGAAGGGGTGGGTAGGATCGCTGGGTTTGCGGGGTGCGAGGTGCAGATCTCTTTTCTAATGGTGTCAATTTTATTTTTGAAGTGATCAGCAATAATTTTAGCAGTGCGGTTGGTAGTGGGCGGGGGGGGGGCAGGCGGACGTAGAAGGGAGTTAAAGGTTGAGAACAGTTTTCTGGGGTTGGATGCATGAGATGACACAAGGGAGGAGAAATAGACTTGTTTGGCCAGGCTGAGCGCAGAGTTGTAGGATTTAAGGGTGAATTTATAATGTTGGAAATCAGCAAAGGTGTGTGATTTCCTCCACTGCCGTTCAGCAGCCCGTGAGCATCGCTGAAGATATCTGGTCTGTTTAGTGTGCCTCGGTTGCCGTTGAGTGATTGATGTACGTCGAAGAGTGGAGGGTGCAGTTTTGTCAAGTGTTGATTTTAGTGCCGAATTATACTGTAGAGTCACGAGGTTTGGACAAGAGAGGGATGAAATGTCAGATAGCAGAGGACTCAGTTGAGTGGAAAAGTCTGTGAGATCCAAGTCATTTAAATTCCTGTGAGGTAGCAGTTTTTTGGGGGCTTGCAAAGATGTAGCAGGTAGAGTAAGAGAGAAAGTAAATAGATGGTGGTCAGAGAGAGGAAAGGGGAAGTTAAGGGAGTTGGAAACAGCACAGAGATTTGTGAAGACCAGGTCTATGGAGTTGCCTTCACAGTGTGTTGGAGATGTTGTCCACTGGGACAGGCCTAAAGAGGTGGTAAGGGATAGAAGTTTAGAGGCAGCAGGCGTGTTAGGCTTATCAAGGGGTATGTTCAAGTCCCCTAAGATGAGAGAAGGGACATTAGAAGAGAGAATATGTGGAAGCCAGGCTTCAAAGTGGTCCAGAAATTGTGATGCTGGGCCAGGGGGCCGGTAGATTACTGCAACACGAAGAGCTATAGGGGAGAAGAGGCGGATAGCATGAACTTCAAAAGATGAGAAGGAAAGAGAGGGGGGTGAAGGAATGCAGTGAAAGGTACTGTGTAAAGACAGGAGAATTCCTACTCCTCCTCCTTGTTTGTCTCCAGGCCTGGGAGTGTGACTGAAGTGCAGGCCGCCATAGGACAGAGAGGCTACAGCAGTTGTGTTAGAGGAGGAAAGCCAAGTTTCAGTGAGGGCTAACAGGTTAAGTGAACGTGAAATAAATAGGTTGTGAATAGATGTAAGCTTATTGCATACCAAGCTTGCATTCCAAAGGGCACACGAGAATTGGGGTGTACTAATAGAGGTGCAGTTAATGAGGTTTAGAGGGTTATGTGTGCAAGGTGTATGAGGTGTCATTTGGGGTAGTGATCTGAGGGAAGCAGAGGGTGGACCTGGGTTAGGCGAGACATCCCCAGCTGCAAGAAGAAGAAAGATGGTGAGTGAAAGGAGATGAGAATGTGTCTTATGTGAGTGTTTAAGTTTAGTATCAGTGAAGCATGGCTGGCTGAGGGATGTGAAATAGGAATAAAGTTCATGTGTGTTGTAGAGGGGGGAAAGTAGAAGAGAAGGAGAAATATGAATTTTCTGAGTGCTGTTTGTGAAAGGAAGAGCTGTGACTTTAAGGAGAAGGGAGGAAAAGGTTAATGCAGACATTAGAAAGTGTAGCATGTTTGCATTTAGTTGTTGGAATTTGAAAGTACTTATCTCTGTTGTCCACTCCTTTGTTTAACTCCGTTGTTATAACTCTCTCTACACTTAGGGAACTACACACATGCAGTGCTGCACTGATCTAACAAGCTAAGCTTGCTGTAACAAGCTGGGGATATTCAATTTAAAGGTAATAACAGTCACATGATCCTAATTAGCAAAGGTCATAAATTAGAGCAGGATCAAACAAGGCCTAAGCAAACAATGCAGATGGCACCTTTCTTATCAAAATGGAAGACACAGAAAAGAAAGCTTTTTTTTAAAGGTAATATAGACATACCAGAGATAGATAAAGTTTTGTAGGGGGAATAAGCAGTTATAATATGTGTTGCAGGGTTAAAATGGAGTCCTTATGCACATACCAGAGATAGATAAAGTTTTGTAGGGGGAATAAGCAGTTATAATATGTGTTGCAGGGTTAAAATGGAGTCCTTATGCACATACCAGAGATAGATAAAGTTTTACCAGTATTAATCCTCCACGCTGCTCAAGGCCTGACACCGCTGCTCTCCTTCAATGGACAGACTGTGAACTTTGCAATTGTTTGGGGCGTAGGTGAATGCTATGACGTGGTGCACGCTAGCGGCTGAGCACACTGCAACAAACAGTCCAAAACATCCACGTTAAGCAGCACTCAGGGGAAAGACATTTTTTAAAATCCAAATTTTATTTGATATTGGTTAAAATAGCACATTCCAAAAATTTAAAAAAAGAACATAGTACATTCTTACGCATTTTGTGCCTGCTGGCACTTAGTCATAGGATCCTATGACTAAGTGCCAGCAGGCACGAAACGCGTAAGGATGTACTATGTTCTTTTTTTCAATTTTTGGAATGTGCTATTTTAACCAATATCACATAAAATTTGGATTTTAAAAAAATTCTTTCCCCTG
This sequence comes from Bombina bombina, assembly GCF_027579735.1. Taxonomy (NCBI): domain Eukaryota; kingdom Metazoa; phylum Chordata; class Amphibia; order Anura; family Bombinatoridae; genus Bombina; species Bombina bombina. The sequence continues at coordinate 250,656,035 of NC_069500.1, forward strand.
AGTGCTGCTTAATGTGGATGTTTTGGATAGATAAAGTTTTGTAGGGGGAATAAGCAGTTATAATATGTGTTGCAGGGTTAAAATGGAGTCCTTATGCACATACCAGAGATAGATAAAGTTTTGTAGGGGGAATAAGCAGTTATAATATGTGTTGCAGGGTTAAAATGGAGTCCTTATGCACATACCTGATGAGAGAGGAGAGACAGCAGTGTAAGCAGGATTAAAAAGTTCCAATTATGTTCCAATTATATATCAGTCGCTGTTCTATATTGTTAGTATCCATATATAATATATATAATAACTCAGTTGTTATAACTCTCTCTACACTTATGAACTAGCACACTTAGGGAACTACACACATGCAGTGCACCTCTCTGAATATAGATAGTGTCTCTAAAGGTTAGTGGAGGGTGATCAGATCCCCACAGGGAAATATATTACATTTAGTATAACCTAATACAGGCTCATTAAAAAATGTAAAACTTATAATAAGTGATAATGCATTTAATATCCTAAAATTAGTAAAAACCTGAATAATATAATGTAGCCTTAACATAGGCTAATATACTTGAATAATAATCATCACACAGGCTATTATATAAAATAGCCTTAATATAGGCTAAAATACTATCTTAATAACCTATAGAAGGCTTATCAAATAATATAGCCTAAATGTTGGCTAATATACATATATGATAACCTTATACAGGATTATTGTATGATAAAGCCTTAAAATAGGTTAATATACTATATTTAATAACCTAAAGCAGGCTTATTCAATAACATAGCCTAATGAAGATTAATACCAATATTTAATGAAACCTAAAAATAGGCTAATATACTTATATTAAACCTTAAAATAAAGTAACTAAAATATAAGCTAATATATAAAAAAAAACATAGCCTTAAAGGGACAGTCTACCATAGAATTGTTATTGTTTTAAAAGATAGATAATCCCTTTATTACCCATTCCCCAGTTTTGCATAACCAACACAGTTATATTAATACAATTTTTACCTTTGTGATAACCTTGTATCTAGGAACCTTCTTCCAGCCCTCTGATCACATGACTGTGACTGTTTATTATCTATTGTCTTAAATTTAGCATTGGTTTGTGCTAAATCTTAAATAACCCCCTGTGCCTGAACACAGTGTTATCTATATGGCCCACGTGTACTTTCTGTCTCTTTGTGTTGAAAGAGATTTAAAAAGCCTGTGATAAGAGGCAGCCCTCAAGGGTTTAGAAATTAGCATATGAGCCTACCTATGTTTAGTTTAAACTAAGAATACTAAGAGAAAAAAGCAAATTTGATGATAAAAGTAAATTGGAAAGTTAATTAAAATTAAAAGTCCTATCTGAATAATGAAAGTTTAATTTATACTAGACTGTCCCTTTAAAAGCTTAAAAAGATAATACAGAAATTAATATCTAAAATAAAAAATCCTTCAAAAGAAATAAAATAGCCCGCTTGCTTTATTATAATAAAGAAGAAAATATAGAATAAATAAAATGCAAATAAAAAATTTTTTTGTCTTTTTTTTTACACAGGTCCAAAAGTACTGTGATAAAGTAAATAAGAAAAAGTTAGTTAAAACCTAGAAAAAAAAGATTAAATTATAATTTACAGGGCTGCATACACAATACCACTCAAAGAGATAATAAGTATAAGGACGGCTAATATCAGTTTTACTAAAGGGGGCCATTAGAGTTAAGGATTGTCTAAAGACCACTAATAAAGTAAATATTATGGATTAAAAGAAGGTAAATAACTTAATTGATTCAGCATAGGAGTGCAAGATTAAGGAAGCCAAAGCTTTATCGATTTAGATGAATACCATAAGGTTTAAATTACTCAAACTGATGCCCTAATCACAGTACTACAGCGGCTACTACTTGAGATACCTAGGAAGTATTGCGCAAGGAAAATGTTAGGAAGCACTACACAAAAGATAGAACTAAAATGTCTCATTATGAAAATGCTTTCCATTGCGCTACATTGCATTGTTATGTTAGGGGAATCATGAGGACAGCAGCACGCACCCTGTCACGCTGGAGAACTTACTAGAAGGAAGGAGGCCTGCAATGCGATCACGGTCACTCTAGATGTAAACATTCTGAACATAGGGAAAAAAACTAAAAAGTATTTCCCTAAAATGGATGCTCTAACTTGTAAATAATCAGACCCTGAGGGGAATAGAACTTGGATCATCCAAGTGAAGGGGCTAAGTAGAGACCTCTAAGCTATGAAGGCTTAATACTGTAAGAATGTAAAACAGATATACATATAATGATGATGGCCAATAAATAAACATTTTAAAAATCAAATACTAATCCTATGACTGTATTATAAACTGCTTGTCCTCATTCAAAAGAAAACATATTGTGTAAACATAGAAAGCCAATTTATGTTTGTTTGGACAAGAGAATTGTTCTATGATAATTAAAAGTATTCTCTAGAGCAGTGATTTTTAACCTTTTTTTGCCGTGGCACACTTTTTTACATTAAAAAATCCTGTGGCACACCACCATCCCAAAATTTTAAAAAAATCACACATTGTAGCCTAATAAAGCATATATATATACACACAAACACACACATACTGTATGTATTGTGCTGTTATGCCATGCCTCCTACAAACTACCCCTGCACTGGGAGTAAAAAACAAGCATAGTTTAAAAAATATGTCACACTGTTGTCAGTCTGCCGTGGCACACCTGAGGATCTCTCACGGCACACTAGTGTGCCACGGCACACTGGTTGAAAAACACTGCTCTAGAGAACCAGTACTATATCTCCCAAATGGTTGAGAAACCTATTACTATTCCCATTAGGATTTATACTTTTAGTTCAGTTGCATTATGTTAAAAATATGATTACAAATTGCAGCATTACACTATTGCTAAAATAGTTTGAGTGAATATTGGAATATGATGGAAATGTACCGAACATTAAAAAAGGAATATGTTAACTAAATATACCTTAAAATTCCTAGAGCAATGTCTATAGAACAAGGTAATACTAATATGCAAATACATTTTAATTGTAATGCACTTACATTCAAAAGAAGACATATTTTAAATTTAGAGTGTGATCTAACACTAAACCACTGTATTCACTTGACTACTAAAGCTGTACTGTTATAATGTTAGCTTTGCTACTCTCTAGGGCAGAGCTTTCCAAACTTTTCATGTTGGTGACACACTTTTTAGACCTACATCATTTCGCGACACAGTAATTCAGTTGTACTAGCAAACAGGAGGTTAAACTAATTTGTTTTAAGAGATACAAAATGTATTTCTAAGTAAGAGTATGTATGTGCAAGAATTTTTTTTAAAAGTTTAATAACACCAATAGCTACTTACTATTTTAATGGGATGTATGAGGTTGATGGGATGAACACAGTTTCTGAATATTTGGTGGAATATTAGATAAAGACACTCGCATTTCATCATCAAGCATTTTTAAGCTTCCACTTCCTATCCATATATCAAGAGCAGGAGCAGCAATGCACTACTGGGAGCTAGCTGCAAAAAAAACCCAATTTGACTTCTGACTTCAGCTCAGCATTTAAGCTGCCGCCCTCAGAGCTCTGAGTCCGATTGACTACTGCCCGCGCTGCAAACACACTGCTGTCCCACTCACTGACTACATGTGCAGTCGCAAGCTGATTGAGAAGACTACATGTGCAGTCGCGAGCTGATTGAGAAGACTACATGTGCAGTCACGAGCTGATTGAGAAGACTACATGTGCAGTCACGAGCTGATTGAGAAGACTACATGTGCAGTCATGAGCCGATTGAGAAGACTACATGTGCAGTCATGAGCCGATTGAGAAGACTACATGTGCAGTCACGAGCTGATTGAGAAGACTACATGTGCAGTCACGAGCCGATTGAGAAGACTACATGTGCAGTCATGAGCCGATTGAGAAGACTACATGTGCAGTCACGAGCCAACGTGCCGCCAATGGGAATAGTTTCAGTTCCCACTGAGCTGCACCAATAGATTAAGATGATCTATGACCCATTAGGTATTAATCACGTGTCAACCATGTGATATGCGTAGCAGGCAGGCGGAAAGTTGGAAACCAAATTTTTTTTTTAAATTAAAAGAAATTAATGCTGAAGCAGGGACACACCTACACACTGCCGCCGACACACTAACGTGTCACGACAGACAGTTTGGAAAACACTGCTCTAGGGCCTTGCCGAGAAGCGGCTCGCTCGGCCGACCAGCATAAGTGCTGGTCAGAGGAGTGTCCGCCTAGGCCCCAGCCAGGCCCTGAAGTAGACGCGCGCGATGTAGGAGGTGGAAGGGGCGGTCCTTCCTGAGACCGCAAATCAGAGGGAGAAATAATATCATTATAAAATATGGAGAGAGAAATGAATACATGACCTGCTGTCTGGAAGCAGCAAAGAAAAGAGGAAGTGCTGGACTTGTTCATTACAGTTTATTAGACTGCTGTGTGCTGATTGGTGCAGCCTTGTTACTATGTTATTTGTCTCTATGTTTTCTTTGCTGCTGTTTGGATTCAGTAAAGATTTGATGTAAAATATGAAGTCTTGTCATAAAATCATGAAAATAATAAAGTGAACAAATAAACAGCATTTTTTAAGATAGTTAAAAGCAAATTTATTATGTACAATAAAGTGTACTGTGTTAAAACCTTGATGTAGGAGTCATATGTTAACGTTTATGTGAAAGTGAACTGACTTTCCATCAGTTACTTAATGAAATCATTTTGTCATTGTTGCATTCAAGGGGAATTACACGGAAGAGAAATATATGTTACTAGCTGCTGTAGTAAAACAAATCTTTCCTATTAAAGAGACAAAATAGTTTGATTATAAAATTACACATCACAGTACTAATTCCTTATGGTTGATTTAATTAGAGGTAGACTATCAAAATGGGTTAAAGGGACACTCAAGTCAAAATAAACTTTTATGATTCAGATAGAGCATGCAGTTTTAAGACACTTTCCAATTTTCTTCCAGCATCACATTTTCTGGAGAACAAAATCCTACTGAGCATGTGCACAAGCTCACAGGTTATACATATACTAGTATATGATTGGCTGATGTCTGTCACATCATACAAGGGGCCGGAAAATGGGAGAAAATATAAATTTGCATAGAAGGTAAGCGCAGAAGTAAAAAGTGTATTATTATAACCATATTGGTTATGCAAAACTGGGGAATGGGTAATAAAGGGATTATCTATCTTTTTAAACAACAAAAATTCTGGTGTTGACTGTCCCTTAAAATCATTGTCTTTTTATTATGCACTTGTTAATTATGTAATTCTACTGCATTAAGTGGTCCTTTAAGCCACATCTCTTTGGGAAATTAACATTTTGTATCATTTTAAATTGTATCTACTATTTTTATGGTTAGATATTTTAGACCTGCTCATTTTATGAATAAAATGCAGAAAAATGACAAAAAAATAATACATTTTGCATTCTGATTTTCAGTTATTGTTACTGAACATTATAGATACAAATCCTAAATATTGGTGTGTTGGGAAGAAAACTGATGCTGAATGTATAACTCTAAAATGTGTTTAAAATATTTTGAGAATAATGTCTCCTGTTATGCTACTTACCAAGTATTTCACATGACAAAAAATATATACATTTTTTATTTCATATGGGGCATTTTCCCATATTATGGTATTTCTGCAAGCTAAAGTTACTTTCTAAAAATACTTGGTCTGCTGAAAAGAAAAAAAAACAACAAGATATCTTTTGTGTGTGTCCCTAACAGAAAATGTTTAAATTTATGTGTAAATGTAATAAAGGCCAAACAACTAAAAAGAGGTCTAGAACAGGAATGTGAAATAGCTCCACCCTAAGATGGTTATGCGTCAATAGACACAAGATGCTGAGGATGGAGGATGTCACTAAGGCAAAAATCCACCATTTATTGGACAAATGACCTTGAAGTTACCTTGAACTAAGACTCAATGCTACCATTGACCAGGATGAGACTTTTGTAAGGGATGCTCCAACGAGGTGATGCTATAGTGAGAGGGACCTATGAGTGAGAGGTGTTGGGTTTTAATATCATTTTTGGTAAGCGGATTGAGGTAGAGAGCCAATTAGAGTTTAATGCAGGGAGAGTGTGCTGCGTGAGAGCAGAACCAAAATGGGACGTGTTGTAAATGCCAATATACTTGGTGGTGGCACAACCCCTGTACTCTGTATAATGCTGGCGTCTGATAGGTACTTACTTGGCACCTCATCATTTTATACCAGTAGCAATAGTATATCAGAGTTAATGTAGTCTGTATTCTGAGTTCTAAATGCTAATGCTTAAAGGGACATAAAACGCAAAATGTTTCTTTCATGATTTAGATAGCGCATACAATACTAAACAACTTTCCAATTTATTTCTCTTATATAATTTGTTTCATTATCTTGGTGTCATTTGTTGAAAAAAAAGGAAGGGACGTTCAGGAGTGTGCAAGTGTCTACAGCACTATATGGCAGCAATTTTGTAACAATATTATACATTAGAAAGAGCACTAGATGGCAGAACTATTTCCTGTCATGAAGTGCTCCAGACATGTGCACGCTACCTAATCTAGACATCTCTTCAAGAAAGAATAACAAGAGATAGAAGCAAATTTGATAATAGTAAATTGGAAAGTTTTTTTAAAAATTGTATTCGCTATCTAAATCATGAAATAAAAATGTTGAGTTTTATGTCCCTTTAACAAGTAATAAGAAGCTTCTTCAATGGTTGTGAGGGGTAATTTCTAAATAACACTGATTGAAACTAAGTACTTCAAATTCAATAAATGGTTTATTGGCATCAATACAACCAATTCCATTTAGCATTTGGATAGAAACATTGGCCAGATTTCCATTAGGGATGTTAACTTTGAGATGCAAAGCATTAAATCATATGGCTGATGTAAAGTGTTATTTTTTTCAGTTGTTCACATGACTTCCTCATTCCATTTTACAATTGCACAACCATTTTATAAGGTGTGTAATGAAACCTTTCCATCATTTAAAGGGACAGTAAACACTGTGTAATTGCAAGACATTTCTGTTGTGTTGATATAGTATAACATACCAGCCAAATCGAAACGTTTTTAAATCAAATTAAAATCAATTTCATTGAATTTGTTTTCCAATAGCCAAACTCCACCCACCATTTGCATTTAGTCTACAGACAACAAGGCTAGCTATAGTCATAATGTTAGTATAAAGTGCATTGCTTCACAGTTATTATCAGTTAAAGCCAATTAAGGAAATATATTTAGTATGGTTAACCTCACAAAGTCATTAGGTGGCTTCAAGTTCTGAAAATAAGAAAATCCTCAATTTGAAGAGCTAAATTACATTAAAGGGTGAACAAAATAAATAATGAAAGTATATTGCAATGTTGTTTCATTATGTATTACTAAACATTTTATATGAAAATCTCAAGGTGTTTCCCTTTACCCTTTACCTGTAATTGACTAAGTTTCTCAGGCGCAATAACCGTGCACATTTATTTTTTACATTTGTACTATACTATTTAATTTACATTGAGGCCTATATATATATATATATATATATATATATATATATATATATATATATATGTCTGTGTGTGTGTTTAAACAATTCTTATATACTGTATTTATGAATTAGTTATGATGTATTATAATGATTAATTATGGATTATCAATATAATATATAATAAGTATTTAGTGAAGTAAAATTGCATACTTATAGGTACATTTATATGTAAAAAATAAGTCAATATAACTCTAAATAATTCTTAATTTATATAATTTTATTTAATGAGAGTGTTTTACGTTTTAAATATTTCACATTTTTAAATACCAGTTGTAAACTGTATTTCAAACTTTACACCTATGAAAGGCTGCCAAATAGTCAAAGTCATAAAAGGGATATGAAACACAAAATGTATCTTTCATAATACAGATAGAGCGTATGAGGCCTGTTTAACAAAGGTCTTACGGACCTGATCCGACAGTGCGGATCAGGTCCGCAAGACCTCGCTGAATGCAGAGACCAATACGCTCTCCGTATTCAGCATTGCACCAGCAGCTCACAAGAGCTATTGGTGCAACGTCGCCCCCTGCAGATTCACGGCCAATGGGCCCCCAGCAGGGGGGTGTCAATTAACCCGATCGTACTCGATCAGGTTGAATTGTGGCGATTCCTGTCCACTTGCTCAGAGCAGGTGGACAGGGTTAACTGCTGTTTCTGGCGAGTCTGAAGACTCACCAGAAACACGGCCCTCAATCGGAGCTTGATAAATGGGCCTCTATAACTCTTATATGTTAATAATAATCTAACTTACTGACAATTGTACCAAAGTCCAAAATTCTTATTGGCTCAGAATAACAGGAAAAACTGAACCAAGGTGCTGGGTCAGTTTTGATAACTTGATGAATTATACTGTGACAATCTGAAACTATTTGTGAGGAATATGTTTGAAGTGCATAAGTAATGTATTTTGTTACATATATAATTCTCCATTTATATGTTACTACTGGGCCAGTTCACTTCTTGGGATTAAAATGGATAGAAAGGTCAAAGTTGAAATGTGCATAAATGCATTTGAATTTTAAATAGAAGCATTTTTACAATATATTTCCAAATGCTCCCAGTAAATGTATTACTATTTCAGCGGCAAATACACATGTGATACTTGTGGCTAGAGAATCAGGATTCAAACTCCATGCCTACTCAATAAAGCTGGCAGTGGTGTGGAGTTGTGGTTGTACCACATGTGTGGACAGAACTGGTGGAGGTGTGGTTAGGCAGTCATGGTACCGGGACTGTCTAAAATAACAGAGACAGGAATTAGTACTTTTTTTTTACATTGCCTATGGGGTGCACAATAGAAAATTGCGGGCATTTGAACACCTTGCTCCCCCCTCTAGATCTGCCATTGAGTATCAGCCTTCTGTCACATGTAATCCTGAAGACAGTTATATATTCCTAAAGTTTGTAGTGAAGTTACTGAATTAAATACCTTGATTGCTTCAGCCAAACTGTACATTATTATGTTCTGATAGAAATGTTATGTACATATCTATAATTAAACTAATAAATTATATGTTTTTTTTTTTATTAAGAACTTCAGTAATAATTTGCAATTATGCTAATTCCAAATACATATTAAAGGGACATTAAACACTAAGGGCCAGATTACAAGTGGAGCAGTATTTAACACTCCTGCTCATGCACTAACTCTGCTTTTTGCGTGCATTGGCTAGCGCTTGTATTACAAGGTGAAAGTAAAAATGTTTTTGCATTTGTACTAACCCGATAAGTGCAAAAAGTCGAAGATAGAATATCACAAAGCATTAATGTATTCCCCCAGAGAAGTCAATGGAGCAAAAAAAGTGGAAAAAAACACCCTACTTGCACGCAAACCCAATCACATATTCTCTAGGGTGCTAGATAGAATTGGAATGTGGAATAGTTACAGTAAATATACACTATAACACTTTATTAAATATGAATATTGCATATATATGCTTTTTCGTGTTTTTAGCTACTTAACTGCAAAGGGCTCCAATGCACATATATATATATATATATGTCTACATATGTGTACTTATATGTATTTATTTATATGTGTACATATGTATTTCTGTGTTTATATGTGTATATATGTATGTAAATATATATGTATTATAAACAACCTCACCAAACAGATACAAACACTTCCTTATCAATCCAATTAAAAAAAGAACATTTATGATCAATCCCTTTATTATAATATTGAAGAGGTAAACATAAAGTTTTAGTTTCTATAAAGTAATGAGCGCTGCTATGTTGTAATCTATGTTGAAGTTAAATAGGAAGAAATGAGCTAACAGATTGCTCAGCCAATGGCAGGGTGGAGTAAATGCGGAGTAAAGCAATATTAGGTTTGTGAACTTTCAATTCTCACAGGATTGGGAAAGACCAACATTTTCAGAGTTTAATTACAGCAAAGGGGAAGAAAATAAACAATGAAAGTATATGAGAAAGTTAGTTGTTTTTTTTACTGCATAATTAAACATGTTCAATACATTCTCAAGCTTGAATATTCCTTTTACCAGAGAAAATACTTACTCTCTTGGCTGAGTCAATATATTAGTTTAATATTCTACATGCACTAATTGTTATTATCGGTTATTTGTAGAGCGCCAACAGATTCTGCAGTACTAATTTGAAAGTAAAGGTAAGATCACATACAGATATTTTTTTTTACTGATATTTTTTTTTTTATTACTTTGTTTGGCACTGACTGGATAAATACAGCACTATGGGTGAGTCTCATTTAACGTAATAACTTAGAATCTGACGATTTATAACTGGAAAATGAACAGTTTTGTCTCATTTTATAAAAAACTAGTCCTAAAGCCCGTTCACACGGGCCGTGTTTGCTTTCTTTCTCTCTTTCTCTCTCTCTCTCTCTCTTTCTCTCTCTCTCTCTCTCTCTCTCTCCTGTGCGCCTTCACATGCCGGTCCTCGCGCTGCTGTTTTTCACCCCTGCGCGTGCGATCAGCTGTGCTGTCCTCGCGCTGCTGTCGGGTGGGTGCGCGTGCGATCAGCTCTCTAAGGCCAAGTGTTTGTCTGTACTGCGCATGACGGCTTCAGACAAACACTTGTCTTTTATAATATAGGATATTTTCAACATTTTGTTTAAAAAGTCTGAAATTTCAAATCGTATTTATTATAATAACAGTACAATAAACGAGAGATTAGTGATACAAAAGATCTTTTAATATAGTTCAGCATTTTACAAATGGAAAAAAAAAATAAAAAAACAAACAAATCTGTATAGAGAATAAAAAAGGTATTTATACAATTATCTTCGATGGAACAGAGTAGATGAAATATGTGCACAATATTTATCACATTCAGTAGTACTGCCGAGAAACACTGCACTTCGTAAACAGCATTTCCTGTAGAAATAATTGTGCTTTTTGCCTACATGAACAGTGCTTCTAACAAGAAAAACATGTGCAAATATCATTAATATAAAGGTTCAAATGTCGAACCCAGAAAAATACAATTAAATAAATTGATGGTAACAATGTGAACATAGACTACAATGATAAACATATTAAAAACATTCATATCAAAGAAACAATCTCTCTGCTCAATAAATTAAAACATTTTTACATTTACTCAAACAGTTTTGAATAATAAAAAAAGTATTATTACACAATATAAACACCAGTGATTTTTGTTTTTGGAAGAAAAACACATTGACCTTCCATTGATATTTATTTTTTTTGCACATATTGTTTATTCAGTTGTGGGTGACATTTTTAAAGGCACATTACCCAAATGCTAAATGATTTAAATGCAATGAAATGCAACTCTAAAAAGCTGACTAGAAAATATCACATGAAGATCTCTAGATAAAAAAAATGAAGATATTTTACGTATCCCATTGTAAAGGGACTTTAAAGTGAAGGTAAACTTTGATGAATCAGTGCCCTGTTTTTAAAAATACTATTAAAAACGGGGACACTTTTAATCATCAAAGTTTACATTTCCCCGTTTTTGTACAAATACCTTTTATTCTGGAAGCCGCTCCAGCGCTTCCCCCACCTGTCGCAAGTCTCTTCATACATCACCAATGATGAATCCGTCTTCCTCCAATCATGGCTTCCCCTCCCATAACAAACATTGCCTGAGGGGAAGCCGTGATTGGAGGAAGCTGGATTCTTCATTGGTGATGTATGAAGAGGCTTGCGACGGGCGGGGAAACTGCTGGGGCGGCTTCCAGATTAAAAAGTATTTGTACAAAAACGGGGAAATGTAAACTTTGATGAATGAAAGTGCCCCTGTTTTTAATAGTATTTTTAAAAAACAGGGCACTGATTCATCAAAGTTTACCTTCACTTTAAGTATCCAAAAAGGATGCTTTTCCCCAGACTTGCAAGGAGGCATGTAACTTTATTTCCTTTCTCTTAAGGAAATTTACTATGAAATATAGCAAGATTATGGTAAAATTCAACAAGTTCACTGTAAAGCAAAGTGTGATGATGCAGATTGGCTGCTGTTTTGTTTTTGATTAGTTTTTTTTACCATGCAGATGACAGTAGCTGAAAGATAACTCTTCACAGAACACTTACACTGTTTAAGTGATGTCTTTATGTGATATTTCCTAGTCAGCTTTTAGCAGATATTCTGCTTCACTTGCAAGTGATTTAACATATGGGTAACATGTCCCTATAATTTAGAAGGATGAATTATTATTAAACAATTTATATAAAGTTCCAAATATATAGCCAGCAGTGGAGGGGTTTTAAGAACACATTTACCACTTCTTGCTATTATTTTTATTTTATGGCATATGTTATGTAATTGATTAACAAACATTAAAGTCATATGTCATATCTACAATGCATTATCAGTGTAAGGCCTCCATCATATGTTATATTGGAGTGATGCAGTAAAATAAAAGTGGAAACAAATAACAATGTTACCATTCATGCAGTGATGCTAATACTTTGTTAATTAGTTAATCAAACTGCAGTTTTCATATTTCAGAACTAAGTCACTCAACCACATATTTTCTCAATTATGCAGTTCCAAGCCAAGAGATGCTAAGAAGCAGACATGCTACATAGAAACCAAAGACAGTAGTTTCTAGAATATGAATGCTATGTAATATTAACCTTATTTATTAAGTAAAACGTCTCTTCTTATTTTTTGGCACTAACTTAAAAGAATATAAAATAAGAAAAAAACATATAAGGCAGCATTTTCAAATATTCTACACACTACTTTTCAGTCACTATTGTACATGATAATGGATAATCTGTATATTGTTTATCAAAGCAACTTGCCTACCTATTTAAAAGTGCAATTGCCTGAAATGGACAATTTAATCTTCTCTTCCATATGTGAAAACTAAAAGAGATGCATATCTGATGTAAATGAAAGTTTTTTTTTTTTAGTTTTTTTTTTGAGCAATTTTAATAAAGGCAAGCGGGGTTGGTTTTACCAGCTGTTACTGCTTATAAAAGCGATCACCTTAAAGAAGCATTGTACTAAAAATTGTTAGATCATCTATATAAAGAGCAGCATTAATACATGTTGGTATTTGTATTGTCTGACTAAATATAAAGTGAAAGCTGTTTTTAGACTGACCATATTGCCGCTTAAAAAGGGACACATATGAAAAATACATATGTCAGGGCTGTTTAAAGAAATGTTTTGTATAAGAACCCTGACATATGTCTTTTTCCTATGTGTCCCTTTTTACAGCGAAGTGGAGTACCTAGTAATGCTCATAGTCCTTTAGCTACTTCCTACACATGTTCAGTAAGTGTTAGCAGGAAGTGCCTGTCAATCAATGGGTATTTGCATGAAGTAGTAATCAGCGATTAACAGGAAGTGCACAGCTAATACCAATTTATTTGTTTTAATATTTATTTTTATTTTTTTTAAAGTATTATGTATTTATTATTAATAATTAAAATATTAATTTAAACAGCATCATTTATTTATTTTTAAATACTTCTCCTTAATATGGAAGACAGACATTTTCTGAGTACTGTGTCTCTTTAAGTGTTAGGCCTTCTCTATTCCTAATGTCCTAATATCTTCTAAAGAACTGCAGAACTGCCAAAATGTCAATGTGTTCATGATTTCTAAGTCATGATTTAGGCAAAAGATTTTATCTTGAAGAGCTCCTTTCATAATTTGATAGGATTTTCCTAAAGTCTGATCTAGTGAAAATACTTCAAATAGTGTGATACACTATCTGATAATGCAACTAGAGGAATCTCACATATGTTTCTGGGTTTGCATGGTGCTTTTTTGTAAGTAAAGTCTTGCTCAACTTTGTTATACATTCAGTATAATGCAGGGTATAATTATGTTGTAACAGTGCAAGCCTGTGTGTGACCCTTCATGTGTATTCCTAATGTAAGGGGCGAGAACATGATATGACCATGATGTTACTTAGCAGCTACCATTGTGTTTTGCTATGTTGTATCTAAGGCCTTCTGTGCACTGCCAGGAGGTCAATGGCCTGGTCTCACTGTACATATACATCAAGTGATTGAGGAAATTGCTATTACCATTTTCTTCTTGGCTTCACAATTGAGCCATATTTTTGCTATGAGCATGCCCCTACACCAGCCAGGCAGTCCCACTAACACCATGTTAAATTAGCTCACTGTCAGGTAATAAGGACAAGTTATACAGTGTTCATCTACATTTTGTGGCTTCCATAAAATGGAAAGAGCTGTGTGTCTTTTGTTTATTGATCTTGACATAATAGCCTTTTACATTATGTAATTATGTGTCTATCAATTTCAAACACGTTTAAACACACCTAGATTATATGTTAATAGAATGCTCTTACCAAAATCATACTATTGCAATGTTTTACAATTCAGCCTGCTGCTTTAAATAAGGTAATTTATTCAGTGAGCCTTGTCCTAAGCTAAAGGCTTATTGTATGCTATATAGAACAACCCGACAAGTTTTTATCATTATTAAAGGGACATGAAAGTCAAAATTAATCTTTCATGGGTCAGACACAGCTTGCAATTTTTAGAAACGTTTAAATTGACTTATATAATCAAATGCACTTTGTTCTCTTGGTATTCTTATAAGATTGTTTATTACATTCAGGTGTTCTCTGTTACTGAAATATACCAATGTATTATACTACTGAAATTAAAGGGTTAGGAAAGTCAAAATTAAACTTGCATGATTCAGACAGAGCATGTTATTTTAAGACACTTTTAAATTCACTTATCTTTTCAAATGTGCTTCGTTCTCTTAGTATCCCTTGTTAAAAAATGAATACGCACATACCATACACTAGTGGGAGCTGCTGCTAATTGGTGCCTGCACACATTTGTCTCTTGTGATTGGCTAAATAGATATTTTCAGCTCCCTGTCAGTAGTGCAGTGTTGTCCCTTCAGCAATGGATAACAAGAGAATGAAGAAAATGTGATAATAGAATTAAATTGGAAAGTTGTTTAAAATTGTATGCTCTATCTGAATAATAAAAGAAAATTCTGGAGTTTACTATCCCATTAAAGCTCAAAAACATAACAACTGCATCATAAATCAAGCCATTAAAAAATGTAAATGTAAATTACCTACATATTAAATGTTATATCTTACTCTATTACTTACTTTACTGATGCTGTATAATTAATTCAAAATAAAAATATGGAGTGTATATATATATATATATATATATATATATATTTCCATTCACATGTTCCAAGTTTGTTTAAATGAATCTAAAAAATGAGAGAAAGAATGCTGAACATTATTACTGCATTTCACCCTACTAACACAATCTGTACAGTCTGTGGGAAAATATATTTATTCATTTTATTCTTCAGAATCCATTTTATTTTCAGGACTGTAAGTACCAGCTGATCCCACTAATCCCTCTTGCACTATTTCCTTGTATTGATATTTACTCTTGATCTAAATATTTATTAAAGTGACACTGCCATTTCCTTAAAAAAAAGCCTAAAGAGAGCATTATATGACAAAATCTTGTGTGAAACAAATTAGTAACATATCTAACAGTCTTTACAACAGAATGATTCCCACATTCTTGTTTAGTGTTCAGACTTGTCTTAGCGTGAAATGCTTTGCCTAAAGGGAAGTAACAACAGGAAAACAGTGGTAGGGATAGCACAAATAGATAAAGAATGTTGCAAAGAGATCAGAGCGAACAGAAAAAAAAAAACAGTTAAAAAAATACAGGAGTGAGACTAAGGTAAGTTTAAGAATGTATATATATATATATATATATACTGTATATACTGTATATGTGTATTTGTATATCGAGCAAAAATCAGAGGGGATGCAAGTGCTAGTACATAGGATTCAAAATAGTAACTGATGTTATACATCAGTCTAAACTTGCCTGGGCGGCTAGTGGTGCAGACTCTTAGAATTTGTATTATAGAAATAAAAGAGAAGGATAAACAAAAAAAATTTTTTTTTAAAAAGTCAGGGAATTCAGCACTCTTTTATAAAATAATGGCTCCTCAATCAAAATTAAAATTTCACTAACAATTTATTTTTAGAATATATATATATGTATATATATATATATATATACTGTACACACACACATATATATATATATATATATATATATATATATATATATATATAGCACACACTCATCAAGCCAGCTCCCAGGGTGCCTTGCCAAACAACAATATAATCCAGAAATAAGCAAGCACTCACTGGCGTTTTTTCAACAAAAGCAAAGTTTTACTATAAACAGAGCATACAGTTAACGTTTTCGGGCCGTAGCCCGTCCTCAGACTTCAAGTCTGAGGACGGGCTACGGCCCGAAAACCTTTGCTTTTGTTGAAAAAACACCAGTGAGTGCTTGCTTATTTCTGGATTATATATATATATATATATATATATATATATAGGGCAGTGAGCATGTTTTCTAAAAAATAACATATTACAGAAAAGAACAGTTGTTCCTAAATGTAAATATGTTATCCATCAATTGAGTTCTGGGAGTTCTCAGAATCAATTTTTTTGTACAACAATATAACTTTTTTAAAAAAAATATTTAAATAATGATATTTCAATTGCATGGTGGAACTAGAGAGACTATGGGGCCGATTTATCAAGGGCCGAATAGCCCCTGATGCCCCTGTTTCCGCACGAGCCTTCAGGCTCGCCGGAAACAGCAGATAGGAAGGAGCGGTCTTAAGAACAATGCTACATAACTGGTTCGCTGCCTCTGAGGCTGCGGTTTGCAATCCACCCGATCCTATACGATCGGGTTGATTGACACACCCTGCTAGCGGCCGATACCAGAACTGTTTGTGCAATGTTAAATGCCGATAGCGTATGGTGTCGGCATTGAGCGATGTCTGTCGGACATGATACCCTACAGCGTATCATGTCGGACAGACAATGATAAATCGGCCCCTATATCTTATGCTATGTACAAAATCTGCAATAATGCAGAATAAAATTTTGTGGCAGAAAAAAATAGTGTTCTTATAGAAGTAATGAATGAGTACTTCTTTAAAATTTATTTTCCCTCACTGATCAAAATAAGAATAAAAGAGAGAGAGATCAAATAAAAAAAGAGAGTGAGATCAAATAAGAAAAAGAGATAGATCAAAAAAGAAAGAGAGATAGAGCAAATAAGAAATAAAGAGAAATCAAATAAGGAAGAGAGAGAACAGAGACACAGAGAGAGAACACAGATAGGGAGAGAGAGAGCAGAGAGAAAGAGAACAGAGATAGCTGGCACTGACTGTATTTTTAGTGTTTAATTATAAAACCAAAGAAGTCTTAGGTTGTATAATAAACCACTAAAAATGCCAGCTATCTCTGTTATATGTGGATTAACTTCGCTTGCACCCAGGTTGCTGATATTGATAGGGGAGAGTGCGCTTCACCTGCAACATTATATATATATATATATATATATATATATATATATATATATATATATATATATATACACACACACACATATATATATATATATATATACACACACACACATACATATATATATATATACACACACACACACACACACACACACACATATATATATATATATATATATATAAATATATATATACATACATACATACATATATGTATCTTGTTCTGGGTTCTAAAAACACACTACTCTTTTCTTTTTGATTGACTATTACATTTGTCCTGTGATATTAATCTTGTAGACCAGTATAGTATAGGCTAGTACTTTATAAGTATAAGGATATAAACTAAAAAGGGCTGAGATGATTGCAGCTTAAGAAACTCATTAGAGTCAGTGCATCACTTATTCAATGCACCTATCCCTTCCTCTATCTCCACTGGGACAAGATGTCTATCAAAAAATACAAGTGCAAAACATTTGTGCTATAATATAGCTGCCACTCCAAATCACAGGAGATTACAAATGCATGGAAATTGCAGACAAGTGCCGATAAAACTTTTTTTCGCTGTACAATCACTGCCTCTGGCAAGTTTTAATTTGATTACAATCTGCATTCATACATATTATTTGAAGCTATATTGATGACAGTGTCTCTTTAAGTTCCCCAAAAAAAAAAAACGATCTTCATTTCTAACATTTAGCTTTTGCTTTTGTTTTTTTAATAAAGCTAGGTTTTGTGCAAAAAAAATATAATACTGAAATAAAATTAATTTTTCTGCCTTTTAATGTAAGTAAAACTTATTTACCAAGGAAGTAAAATACATGTTTAGCATTAATGCAAGTGTAGAACACATCTACTTTAAAATGCATTTTTATTTTTGCAAACCAAAATTATTATACTGTGAGTGAGGTCGGGTAGGCCTAGAGTGCAGTGGGTTAGAATGTTGCTGGTGGCAGAGCAGGTCATAATTGGGTTTATGTCAGTCCCTGGTTTACATGCAGAACTGCTGGATTATAAGGATTATAGAAAATTATGGCACAATCATTTTCAATGGTTTGATGTTTTTTATATACACATAGGGGTACATTTGACAAACTCTCTCTTGCAAGCCTGCTAAACCCAGGTATACAGAGATTTGTCCACCTGGAGATTGATACATTTCTCAAAAAAAACCCTCCAATAATAAAATAACATTAAAGTGATGGTGATAAAACACCAATAGGCATTTGTGTATGTGGTTTAGGGAAAAATAAGTATTAGTATAATAATAGTTACTTTAAAGGGACAGTCTAGTCAAAAATAAATGTTTCAGATAGGGCATGTAATTTTTAACAACTTTCCAATTTACTTTTATCATCAATTTTGCTTTGTTCTCATGGTATTCTTAGTTGAAAGCTAAACCTAGGTAGGTTCATATGCTAATTTCTAAACCCTTGAAGGTCGCCCCTCTTATGTGAATGCATTTTGAAATTGTTTTTTACAACTAGAGGGGTGTTAGTTCATGTGTGCCATATAGATTAACTTGTGCTCATGCTCGTGGAGTTACCTAGGAGTCAGCACTGATTGGCTAAAATGGATGTCTTTCAAAAGAACTGAGATAAGGGGGCAGTCTGTAGAGGCTTAGATACAAGGTAATCATAGAGGTAAATAGTGTATTAATATAACTGTGTTGGTGATGCAAAACTGGGGAATGGGCAATAAAGGGATTATATATCGTTTTAAACAATAACAATTCTGGTGTAAACTGTCTCTTTAAGGTAGTTTTATAAACCTTACCAAATGCTTGTTACATTGACCCTTTTTAATGCAGATCAACTACAAAAGTATGGATCTAACCCAGTGAAACATTTTACACACTAAGAAAAAAAGTAAACAGCATCCATCTGAATGATTAATAATTTTCAGTGAAAACTGTATTATTTCAAAATT
The DNA here is from genome assembly GCF_027579735.1 of Bombina bombina. NCBI lineage: Eukaryota > Metazoa > Chordata > Amphibia > Anura > Bombinatoridae > Bombina > Bombina bombina. The sequence goes on from NC_069500.1 coordinate 250,675,371, forward strand.
AAAACTAAAAAAAAGACTTCAATACACAACATCTGCACAAATAAGGTAAAGTGCTAAAAATTAAAAAAACATTTATGTATAATGATATATGTTACAGCAATTAAACTGGAAAGACGCAGTCACGCTCTAATAAAAGTGCAAAATAAAGTAAGACTGACGTTGCAATGTTAAATATATCAGTATTGTGTACCTGTCAACATGATAGCATTTTCAAACATACAATTCTCATTACTATGAATGTATTTTTTTTTTTTTGTGATTCAAAAACAGATTTATAGTTTCTGGGGTAGCTATTCCAGATATAACCCCTATACAAGTAAGTAAGCACTAGAGCGAAAATCTGATATACAATGATCCACAGATCCTTTGAAAAAATTATTTTTGATCACTAAACCTAGGTTACAGAATTTGCTTTGCGGTGCGTCATGAGTAGGACTGCTAGGTGTCCAGTAGTTCAATATGTCAGGAAGCTGTCCAGTACAATCTTTACAAAAATACTGGACACTTAAAGGGACAGTCAAGTCCAAAAAAAACTTTCATGCATGCACTTTTAAACAACTTTCCAATTTACTTTTATCACCAATTTTGCTATGTTCTCTTGGTATTCGTAGTTGTAAGCTAAACCTAGGAGGTTCATATGCTAATTTCTTAGACCTTGAAGGCCGCCTCTAATCTAATTGCATTTTAATAGGTTTTCACCACTAGAGGGCATTAGTTCACGTGTTTCATATAGATAACATTGAGCTCATGCACGTGAATTTACCATGGAGACAGCTCTGATTGGCTAAACTGTGTCTGTCAAAAGAACTGAAATAAGGGGGCAGTTTGCTAAGGCTTAGATACAAGGTAATTACAGAGGTAAAACATGTATAATTATAACTGTGTTGGTTATGCAAAACTGGGGAATTGGTAATTAAGAGATTATCTATCTTTTAAAAGAACAAAAATTCTGGTGTTGACTGACCCTTTAAATGTCCCAGTTTTTTTTTTTAAAGTCCATGGGTGTTGGTTTTATGTAAAAGGTCTCCTATGCCTTAATGCATTGCAGCTATGAATCAGAAAAAAGTGAGGGTCATTCAAGGCAGTCAAATCTCTATTGTATGTGTTACTGGCAACCAACAGGTAAATAATTGATTTGTATGTTATAGGCAGCCAAGGAGTAAAATGACTGTTTATCTGTTAAAAATATACATCAGGGTTAAGAGTGTGGGCTAAGGAAGAACTTTTGAGGGGACATTGTATGACTCCCCCGACCATTGTGCCCACTCACCTATAGATTGTCAAGTATTTTTGTGAAGGACAGCTGGCAACCCTACTTATGAAACATGCACACTTTATAAAAACAGAGGTATTTAATATACTTTTAATCATTTTTGTAACTACATTTAAGTTATGTAGAAATGTTATTGTTTTTTCCTTATATTAAAGTACAGTACCATTGTAATTATACATAGTGAAACACCAAACAAAATAAACCAAAGCAGAACTAATATATGATTAAACACAACTGGTGTCTATGCAAACACTGGGAAATCCAATTACCCCAGTGAACTTACTTCAGTCTCAGCAACCAGTAGCCAGCCGTCAAGAACAGTATAATTTGTTAACATTTTTTTTTTAAATCTAATAAAAATAAATAAGCAGAGATTGTCTTACATGAACGGTAGTAGTAAACAGCTTATGCAGCATGTATCTCAGGTCTCAGGCTGTTTAATCAATTCACTGGGGTATCCGGAATCCCTAATGTGCACAGACACAATTTTTTGGTGTTCCACTATATGTCAGAAGATTTTTTTAAGTACTTTGCATATATCTTTTAAACCTCCAGCTTTTCAAAACGCTACAAGTCAAATGGCTAGTTTAAGCAATTTGCAACATTTTGAAACCTTAGGCAACAGAATTTGCTGTTTTGGCCCCTCTAGGGATCATGGGATAATCAGGAAGTGTCTAACGTCCCTTTTTGTTTTTCTACCCAATTTTTGTCCTGGTTTCTAGAATTAAAACCTGATACCACCATAACCCTGCTTAGAAACACCCAAATCACATCTCTGTCATGTAACAACACTTTTAGACTATCCAGACTCTATGTTAGAACAAAAAGTCCATCCACTACCACCTTCATAATTTTCAAAACTTTCCAATAGCCTACCAGTCTTAATATCTGAGATACTGAATGTTGGCAGTATGCTAAAAGATTCTATTTTTTCATTGAAAACAGCCCTACTGCAAATTAAATTTATAGATTGTTATGTTTTATTGTTTACAGAAATTAAGACTGCAATTGATTTGGTCCAGCACTTCAAATGATTGGGTCCAGTTTGAGTGAGTACAGCTTCTGAAGTATATGTTAAATGTAGGAACATTCATAAACTACATTTGTGGCTGTTTGTCGCATATATGGAATATTTCAATTATCAATAAATAATTATCAAAAGTAATACTGTGTGACATCAGAAACAACATACAGTTACACACCAAATATTCCTTGCTACCTAATAAACATTTACACTCAGTTTAAACAAGAGGTGCTTTGGTGAAAAAAATAAAATATAATCAACAAGAATTTAAGATTTCAGCAGCATTGCATTGTAGTACTAAATGCACATTTGCTTTTTTTTCTTTATTGATTTCTGTATAAAAAAAATAAATAAAACAAAAATGTATACAAAATCACTCAAATCTTTGGTACCAAAAGTAAGGGCACCTTTTTTATTAACAAAACCTTCCGAAATCATACAGATCAACTTAATTTTCCTCTCCTCAAAAGCCACATGGCTGTTTACGAATTCAGCCAATCGTGACAGTATACTAAGCATGGCTTTGAGTTTATATATATATATGTATATATATATATATATATATATATATATATATATATATATATATACATACAGTATATATATATTTACAGTATATATACATATATATATATATATATATATTTATATATTCACTCTTTTCTTTAGGCAGCTACATCTAATACGTAAAAACATTTTGTCAATTATCAGGTCATCTCAAAGCCATGCTATAAAGCCTCTGTAGATTACTTAAACGCAACTAATAATTATTTACGCTCCTAACCTATAAAAAAGATCCTATAAAATTACAAAGTTATATTACAAGGACAACCAAACTCATGAGATCGAAAACATTCAATTAACTCATAATACAATTGTTTATAAAACTGGAGTGCTCGTCACACTTTATAAAACCACCATTTATTTCATTTTTCGCTATTTCTGATCTTCACTGCCGCCAACAAATCCAACATCTGATCCATTTCCCTTATGCGCATTGTGACTGAATTTTCGTATATGTCTTGTAAACACTGGTTAAACATTCAGGATTCATATTACCAAAGTGGTACTTGTTCCCCAGTACAGGTTCTCTAGCACCTATCAACTAAAGTTATCCAGTAGCAGAATCCAGCTTTAATACTTTTCAGTTTCAAAGACATTATCCTTTAAAAAAAAAAAAAAAAAAGAAAGAGCACAGCTCCAAAACTCTAAAGATAGCTCAAGAGAGATGGCTTACTCTCATTCATTACAGTATATTTTTTATTGCTGTACACATTTTCCAGTTGTCAGTTTAAGTGCTCCTTTGTTATGTAGTAAATTCAATGTTTTGAATTCTAATGGCATTCGGTGTGGGCCTGCATTTGAAAAATATTTATATTTTAGCTCATCATAGTAATGATATTTCACTTGGTCTCCATTTAAATCCTTGGGGAATGGCCAAAATCCATACAGATGAATTTCATCGCAAAATCTTGTAGCTAAGGTATACATCAGTAGTCCTGTACTCGGTCTTTTGATATGAACTTTGTTTGTTAACCAGTACCTACAGGAAAGAAAACAAATGGGAGATGATGAGCATTAATAATGAAACAAATACATTACTGCACTCCAAAGAGATTCAATTAAATGGTAAAAAAATCATAATTATCCTTTATTTGGGAGGATGTAAAATATATACACTTGGCTTTCAATGTATTTTATCTGTGACCAGTACAGGTCATTAATGTTTTTAACTTATCATGCTTCTCTAAAACAAAAATACAAGACAATTCATGTTCAAAGACATGTCTCTTAAATAATGGAATTTCTTGAATTCTAACAATTTGCCTTTGCCTGTGGAGGTATACGACTATATATTTGACATATATATTTCTTAACAGAGTATTAATGGTTTTTGCTTCTTTACAATATACCAATATTAGAGTCAATCGCAACACTTTAGAAAAGTTTATCTGATAATCTTTCTACAAAATTCATCATTAAAGTCTAATGGGAAGTGTTTTTTTAGATAAAATAATTTTATATATATTTTCTAATGAATTGTTATTGCTCCTGTTATTTTTAAATCTGTGTATCTGTATTTGCAGCAGAAATAGTAAGGTTCTTATGCCACTTTATAGATCACTAGTTATGCCTCATCTTGAATATTGTGCATAGTTCTGGAGGACATATCTCTAAAAAGATATAAATAAATTACAATATAGAGAGGGCTACTAAAATGGTAAATGGTCTAAAAATAAATTTGACAAAGAAAGACTTAATGACCTAAATATGTATAACTTAGAGAAGAAATGGGATTTTATTTATATATGTAAATCTTACTAATTAATCTTTGACAAATTTTAAATAAATGCAATATAGTTGGAGGAAAAAGTAAATATACAATTTAAGTACAAGGAAAAAAAGTAAATACAACATTTGATCACAAGCTATTCATAGATCAAGTCTTACAAAAAAAAGTTTAGGAACTCACCAAGACAATGAATATTGTTTTATACACATACTGTATTTATATGTATATAATCAATACACTTTGGTTAATAAAAGCAAATTAAAACCAATGAAGGTTAAATGGTTGCTTTGGGCCTGAGACACCTCCTCTGTCACAGAGACTCGCCCACTTAAGGTGCAATAGTCCTATTTCTGCTGAGGGGAGCTAAATAACCCTAAGCAAGCCACACAGAAATGTAAGCACCATGTGTTCCACACAGTGCAGGTTGATCACACAGCAGGAATGCTTACAGGCTTGCATTTAGTGTATTGTAGGAAGTGTTACTACCCATTACTTTAGCATCTCACTATCCCTCTAACCAGACTGTGCTCCAGCTCCTCCCACCAGAAGCAGCAGTGTTTAATGTTCTCTTTCCAGGAAAAACTTAGTTCCTCCTGCAAAAATAGTGCAGGAACTCCGTTCCCTCTGGACTTGACCCCTAAAGCTATTGTTGTAACCAAGTTTAGTATTCACATTGTTGCATATCTGTAGACAGTGATTCAGCACAGTTTCCTGCTTACAGCATTACACTTTATGCACAGTTTAATATTAATAGCTTTTTCTTCCTGTTTTTTTTTTTTTTTTTTTAGCAAAATTAGTTTTAGAGCAAAATCTAAAACATTGTTTAAACATCTTTATCTCTACCCATGACTTTTCTCAAAGTCTTGCTAAAACTTTTCAAAATGATTATCCTATAGCCCTATAATACAATTCTAACATCTCATGTATGCAGTTAGTTAGACTTCTTTGTACTCTCACTTTCTCTAAAGGGACGTCAAGCTCAAAACTGAAATCTCTGCAAAATGTTTAGCTATGCATAGTAAAAAGCAAAATACTCTCATGGTTTATTTTTCCTGCTTTTCCTGTAATCTAAATCTGAAGTTTTTTTCATTCTCCACAGAAAGGCTGCAGTACATTTCATGAAATTCAGAACTCTGATCCTTTAACATGATGCACAGTAATCACTTGATATTTGCAGAAGTGTATTTATATCTAACTCTAATTGGCCATTGTAGAATAGATAAGATAAACACTAAATAAATGCTAATAAAATGATCATTTTAAATATTTTTCAAATATTTATTTTGTTTTCAAACCTTTAAAAATGAAGTGATTTATTTCTGATACATATATAAAAAATAACTCAATTTTACGCTCATGGAAATTTGAATCACATTTCTTAAACCTATTCCATTATTAACAAATATATCAAGTGTTATACCAAAATTCTTCCATGTTTAAACCTTGTTCTAAAAATTAAAAAATTGCAAGGTTTTGCTTTGGACCTTATTTAATCCATTTGTGACTGAGTATAAGGTTATATTCCCAGCGGGAAATAATTCTTTGAAGTAGGCCAAATGTCTGTAACAATGTTTGAAATTCTAACAGACAAGCCCAGCTCCCAGTTCTTTCAGGCATGAGTTCCTTATTTTGTCAAGCATGAAAAAATTATGCAGCAGGCATAAAGAGAAAGAAAACTCAACCAAAAGGGAACTACCGAAGTAAACAAGAAAATATATATTTAGAAAAAATTGCACTGGTTATCTTAGCTTTAAATTGTTAAAGCATGTTTGGAAAATAAAATGAACACACAAAAAAAATTAAATGTATAGATATTATTCAACATGGGTGGGCAACAGGTAAAGCGAGAGTCAGTTTACACAGTCAGAGCTCAATTTCATATCACTGTTTATACTTGAATGATGAACATTTAAAATGAAAGGGGAAATAAAGCATTTTGGGTAATCGTGTTTTAAATTACCATTTTGCTGAGACTCACAGAGATAAAGACCAGAAGCCACTAGGAGTTTTTTGTATGCAATTGAGTTTGCCAAGAAACACAAAGAACAGACATTTGGAGCTCATTAGTGTATTGATGCATTGTACTCCATCCTATATTCCTATAAGCTAAAAAGGGGCAGATGCATAACATAAAAAGATTATAGCAGAATATGGATAAGACAGTTAGCTTTAAAGACTGAAATAAAATCAAGCCTCATGCTTATTCATGCAATTGCATAACCTTACCATAATTACTTGAAAGTATGAACTGTGAGTATTGAAAATATACATTAGTTACTTCTTTTCATATTATACATGACCCCAAAAAAGTAAAAAAATAATATATATATATATATATATATATATATATACAGTCATTGGTGGTACAGCACTCACAGTAACAAAAACAGAGTAATTTCTGCCCAGGGTGCACTTTAGAATAAGGTATACGCAGTCCAGAAAATGAAAGGCACGCACCGGGTCTTTAAATGCAGAGAAGATTTAATAAAGAAAAATATTTTCTGCATTTAAAGACCCGGTGAGTGCCTTTCATTTTCTGAACTATATATATATATATATATATATATATATATATATATATATATATATATATATATATATATATATATATATATATAGATATAGATAGATAGATATATATATGTGTGTGTGTATGTATTTGTGTGTGTATTAGCTCACTAGTGATCCCAAGCTAAGTAGGACAATCAAAGGGTTAAACACCTTTGCTGTAATTGGTAATCAAGGAGTCAGTGCTGTAAGTGTTATTCTGCAGGTCTTCTGGGTAGGGTGACCATGCTGCCACTTTAAAAAGGGACACATATGAAAAATACATATGTCAGGGCTGGTTTCAGGGCTGTTTAAAGAAATGTTTTGTAAAAGAAATCTTACGGCAATATGGTCACCCTACTTCTGGGCAACTTAGCTTTAAATGAGTGGTGTTTCTGCCATCTCTGTATGTAACACAGAAGTGATTTACCCTGTGTTAGAGTTGTAGTGACTGGTGCCTAAATATTTGTATTTGCTTCTAAATGTACAGCATACCTGTGAGCACTGCTGTGCAATTGAAGAAAACACAATATTAACTTCATAATATTTGTAATTAAGTGCTTATATATGTAGCTTTCTTATTCTTTGTATAAATATACATGGGACGACCAACAAAACAATAAAAATAACAATGAATGCTAAATGGTTTAATAAAACATGTATTTTTAATAGATTATAAACTACACAGATATACATTTTTAAATAAACATTTAATGGGGTGCGATGTATCATTATCTAAATCTGTTACCAGTTGCAATAAAAGTCAACAATCTACTCTGCCTCTTATTACTCAATAATTACACATACTTAACCCTTTAAGGACGCAGCTTTCAATTCGCTCAATTGTTTTATGACGGAAAAATTCCGTCATATGTCCTTAAGAGGTTAAATACAACAAGATCGTGTAGAGAAATGTCAGAATGTAAATGCATTATGATTATTTGAGAAGGAGAGGATAATATTATGATACATTCTGATATGTCCACTTCCAATGAACTCAGAGCCTTTCCAAAATAAATATTTTTACACAAATAAAAAAATATCTATAACTAATGATTAAATGCCTAGGGTAAGGGACAGTTATGTTTTTTGATGTAATATATTCTTTAAACCCTCAACACCATTCTCCCTGAGCATTTTTTTTATATCCACAAAGTAAAATGTATTTGAAAGTGTTGCAAAACCCTGTTGTCAAAAAAAATTCAATATCTCTCTTTAAAACAACAAAAACAAAAGCTTGTCATATAAAGATAACCTTTATTATCTATAGATCCATTACAACAAATGTCCTGGAATCTGGATTTTTTCATCTATGAAATGACATTCCATGTTCTGACCTTTTGCTGAAAATGGTAACATTTGTCATTCTCTGGAACAAAAAAAAAAACAAAAAAGGAAAACATCCTAGAGATGATTTAAATGTAATTCATTATTTAAAAACACACATGTATAATGCAGCATTTAGCAATTTGTTCAAACCTGCAACACATGAAGATCTAAGATAGTCAAAACTAACTCAACGAGATAGCCAAAATGCTCTTTTAAAAAGCTCTGGATAAAGTACAATGCTTTATAATCTCAAATAAGTTGTATTTTCAAGAAATCTGTTATTTGACAAAGGGCCAGATTACAAGTGGAGCGCTAATTAATGCTCCCACTTTAGTGTGAGTTGAAAGTAAATTGTTTTTGCTCACACGCTAACCCGACACGTGCAAAAAGCCGAATACATACATGATTTCATATAGGTATAGATGTGTACATATATATATATATATATATATATATATATATATATATATATAGGAATATCTATTTATAAATACATAGAACATATTCTGCTATGTGCAAAACATTGGAATGTGAAATATTTACAGTAAATACATAGGGGCCGAATTATCAAGCTCTGAATGCTAGGGGCCGATTGCAGGGGGCGGCATTACACAAGCAGTTCACAAGAAGCGTATGCTGTCGGCATTTATTGATGTTCGGAGGACATGATACGCTACATCATATCATGTCCGCTCGCACTTTGATAAATTGACCCCATAGTTAAAACCTTTATTAAAAATGAATATTGCATAAATATATTTTACAAGTTTTTAATCTACTTAAAGGGAAAGTCTACTCCAGAATTATTATTGTTTTAATAGATAGATAATCCCTTTATTACCCTTTTCCCGCTTTTGCATAACCAACACTGTTATATTAATATGCTTTTTACCTCTGTGATTACCTTGAATCTAAGCCTCTGTGGACTGCTCCTTAGCTCAGTTCTTTTGAGAGACAGACATTTTAACCAATCAGTGCTGACTCTTAAATAACTCCACGGGAGTTAGCACTATGTTATCTATATGGCACACATGAACCAGCACTCTCTAACTATGAACAACTGTCAAAATGCACTGAGATAGGAGGCGGTTTTTAAAAGTTAAGAAATCAGGTTGAGCCTACCTAGGTTTAGCTTTCAGCAAAGAATACAGAGAGAGCAAAGCAAATTTGATGATTAAAGTAAATTGGAAAGTTGTTTAAAATTGCATGCTCTATCTGAATCGTGAAAGTTTAATTTTGACTAGACAGTCCCTTTAACTGCAAAGTGCTTTAATGTATATATATATATATATATATATATATATATATATGTGTGTGTGTGTGTGTGTCTATATGTGTATACATATGTATTTATGTATTTATAATCTATATATGTCTGTACATACATATTTACACATATAAATACATAAATACATCTGTACGCGCATATAGACGATACACATAAATCGCAATTGCGCTCAAGCAATAGCGTTTACTTTCAACTCGTAATACCAGGGGCACACCTGATGAGCACAGACACCCGCGATATAAACCCCTTATCGCTTGCACGCAAAGTTTGTGCTCCATTTGTATTCTGGCCCAATATGTTTAGTTAATCTCATTAAAGAATACACCTCATCCTCAGAATGCATGTATAACTCTACATATATACATAGAAAGGAAAAATATAAAGCTTAAGCTTAGATAAGAGCAGCCTTCAAGGGTTTTCAACAAAGAATAACAAGAGAACAAAGACAATTTGATGCTTAAAGTAAATGGGAAAGTTGTTTAAAATTGCATGACCTATCTGAATCGTGAAAGTTTAATTTTGACTTGACTGTCTCTTTAACCCACAACATATTGTTTAAAATGATACAACTTCATACAATTAAAAACACTATCTATTACAACTAATACTATATTAGGATTTAAAGGGACACTTAACATCTTGAGATTTTAACATACACAGAATGAAAGCTTTTTTTATTGGCTGAATCAGCTAATAGGAATACAAGGGTACCCCTATATAAAGGTTTTTAATTTTTTTTTTTTGGGCAGCAAAAGAGCTAAATGAAAGCTGCTAATCAAGAGGATTAAGTAGAACTAATAATTGCAGAATATGTGAAAAACAAGTGGATAAGATAATATCATAAAATATATTTTAATACATTAAAATAAACCCTAATACAAATGAACTAACAATGAAAATCTTTAGGAATGTACTCTAAATGAAAAGAAACAAAAGGTATGAAAAAATATTGATAAAACATAAAATAAAATAAAATAAAATTAAATATAAAACCACCGGTGGAAAAAATGGAAAAATGAAAAAAATGGAAGTCCGTTAGAGGCTTAAAAATGTATCCAAATAAACACAGTTCATAGGTTAAAATTGCAAATGAAAAAATATATAAGTAGTGGAAGTCAAATGAGAGCACGGAAAGCAGCTAAGTCAGTCTGTGTGGCTGTATCAATGTGATTTTGCATCAATGTAACATTCGGGTAGAAAGTTCCGTCGATGGCTACAAAGACGATCTGCATTCAAATGAAAAAGTCAGTGACATAAATGGTTCATCTTACAAGTTGGACTCACCCAGAATACGAAGCTATTTTCTATTTGCTTCTCCGTGTGTTAGAGTAGTAGGTCCGAAGTAAACACGTTAGACCCTTGGTGGTTGAGAAATTACCTTTCAGGTGAGTAGTATCGCTCCAGCGTGTACTGTGGTTTGCCGGATTGTGCAGCGTGTGCGGGGTCACGTGATATTTTGTTCCAATTAGATGCACGGATTACCGGGTGGTCTGTGATTCAGCGTGTAAGTGATGTCTGCAGATTCTGATCGTCACAGCTAGCCAAACTTGTTGATGAGATGGAGAACAATGTTACATAGCAGTTAGGATTGTTTACGAAGAGTTCCAAAGTGGAAAACAACAGAGCGCTCTGTGTGTTATATAAAACTTGGTAGTAAAACAATCTCGATGTTGCGGATCAACGCGTTTCAGCTGATGTAGCCTTTTTCAAGATAAATTCATACTGCTTGCTGCTCACCTTTTATAGAGGATAATAGATTGTGACTCCTCCTTAATGGGTGCTCAGTTTTTTCTTTTTACTTTTTTTCTTAAAGGGACGTATCCATTCCATGTTTCAAATAGTCTCTCATAAGATAACGGACTCTCTTTTTCAAAAACATAATATATATACACACATGTATAAATCTCATGTGTGAAGTTATAAGAACAAAAAATGAAAAAAATAATAATAATAAAAAATGAAAAAAAAAAAAAAAAAAAAAAAATTGAAAAGAAGAATAAATGAACATTCTATTTATGGCAATTTATGTGTACAATGAATATAAATAAAATTCCTTGTCTAATTCATATCTAGGGAAAGAAAACATATGTTATTCTCCAATGGAGATCTATAAAGTAAAGAAAGAGTTAATAGGTGTTATGAATAAATAATAACCTAAAACTTATGTGCATATAATAAAATTAATATATTTGTTGGATTTAAATAAATTGTGTAAGCTAATCTTATCAGTGTAAATTAATGAATAAAGGTGAAAAAAATCTAATAAATCACATGTATTTAATATATAATACATAAAAAAATGTATAAAATACAATATTATACATACTAGTAGTGTCTTTTAATCTTATGTGTATGTGAAAATTGTGATAGGTGAAAAATTAATAGTTGAAAATAATTGCCCTTACTAGTGTATAAACTTCTAACTTAGTTTAGCTGATTATTTTGATGGTTTTTTGTATTGTTTTATTTATCTGTTCTAAGAGCTTAAAATCGAAGATATATGTAAATAATAATTCAAAATGAAAATTCAAAATGAAAATTTTGTATTGATATTAAACTTTAAGTGGTAAAATTTGATTAAGAGTAAAATGTAGTGGGTGAAGGAATTTTTGTTTATTTTAAATATATATGATTTATTAATGCATTACAGAATTTAAATCAAGTTCTGCATTTAAACCAGATGGTTCAAGAGTTTTGAATTGAAATATCAATTCTGCTTCGGCCCGTAGCAACTTTTTATTGAGGTCACCCCCTCTCCAATTGTTAGTAATTTTCCTTATACCCCAGTATTTTAGACCCATTGTATTTTGATTATGGCATTCTTTGAAGTGTCTAGATAGTAGATGCCCTGTGAATCCGTGTTCAATGTTTAAGAGATGTTCACGGATTCTGTCTTTAAGGGGGCGTGAAGTCTCCCCTAAATACTGTTTGTGACAAGAACACTGAATCAGATACACCACATTATTGTCAGTGCACCTGATGCAGTCCCTGATCTCGAAATCTTTATTGGTGGTTGTCGACTTTACCCATTTGGTTTTATTACTGAATTTGCAGGCTTTACAATTAATACACGGGTAAAACCCTTTTAGTTTATGGGATTCAAAATCCCCTTCTATGAATTTTTTCTTTGTATCTTTAAAGGCACTGGGGGCTAATATAGTTTTTAGATTTCTTTCCTTTTTAAATACCATTGCTGGTTTTTCAGGTAGTAATTCACCGATGATTGGGTCTCTCTGTAAGATATTCCAGTGTTTATTGAGAATGGATCTAATGTGATTGTGGTGGATGTTATAATCAGTTATAAATGGTAACCAGAGTGAGTCTGCACCTATATTGTTACTGATTGTATTGGTTTTATCCCTTCTTTTTAAAAGGTCGCTTCTATTCTTGTCTCGAGCTGTAATTTTAGCTGACTCTATTTTATTTTTGTTGTAACCTTTATCAAGGAATTTCCTTTCTAAATATGATGACTGTTCGTCATAATTGGCTAGTGTGGTGCAATTTTTCCTAATTCTAGAAAATTGGTTTGGTGGAATATTCTCTAACCACTTTCTATAGTGACAACTTTGACTATGTACATAATTATTAGATTCAACTTCCTTGAAGTGTGTTTTTGTGTGAATTTCACCATTGTTTATTTCAATTTTTATGTCCAGATAACTAAGTGTATGTTTACTATGTTCGTAAGTGAAGTTGAGGCCAAAAGTGCTTGTACTGAGGTCGTCTAAAAGTAACTCAAATAATTCCAAATCCCCTTCCCAAATGATAAAAATATCGTCTATAAATCTACGATAGAGCACCAAGTTCGCCTCCCAAGTGCCATTGTGAATTACCATATCTTCAAGATGTCCCATAAATAAATTGGCATAACTTGGGGCGAACTTGGTGCCCATCGCAGTCCCTTGCAGTTGTAGAAAGTATTGGTCATTAAAAATAAAAGAATTGTTCTCTAAAATGAATTTTATACAGGTGTTAATAAAATCAATTTGTTCGGATCGGAGTTCACCTATAGCCTTTAAACCTAAACTGTGTTTTATACTGGTGTACAGTGAACAGACATCGCAAGTGATGAGTGTGTAACTCTCTTTCCATTTCACTGTTTGCAAAGTATTTAAGAAATCTGTTGAATCTCTTAAGTAAGAAGGTAATTTTAAAACATAATGCTGCAGAAAAAAATCTATGTATTCCGAAAGATTAGCTGTTAATGAATTGGTACCTGAAATAATAGGCCTGCCTGGTGGGTTCTGTAAGCTTTTGTGAATTTTGGGTAAATAATAAAAAGTGGGAGTGATGGGATGATTAACAAATAAAAATTCATATTCCTTATTATTGATAATACCTGTATTAAATGCTTTTTTCAATAGGGTTTCTAAATCTCTTTTTTGCTTATTGATAGGATTTGAAGTGATTTTCTTGTATGTAAGGGGGTCTTCCAATAGTCTTAGAGCTTCTTTTTTGTAAGCCTCTTTATCTAAGATGACAATGCCACCCCCTTTATCTGCTTGTTTTATTACAATATTCTTATTAGATTTTAGTGTATTTATAGTTTCCCTTTCTTTTTTTGTTAGGTTCATTTTAACTTGTTTATCTATATTTATTTTTTCAACATCTTCCTTTACCAGTTTTTCAAAAAGTTCAAGGTTTTTTCCTTTCTCTGTGGTGGGATAGAAATTAGACTTCAGTTTCAAATTTGTTTGTTGGAAATTAATTTTATTTCTATTTAGATGACTCTGTTCAAGACCTCTTGTTATAGGATTTTTAAGAAAGTATCTTTTCTGGGTTGCACTTCTGATGAATTGATTTATATTGATCAAAGTATTGAATTTATTTAACTTAGTTGAGGGTGCAAAGGATAGGCCTTTTTGTAATACATTATATTCCTCCACCTTTAATGTTACAGAACTTAGATTATAGATGTTTTTTTGATCTCCTATCTCATTCTTTTTTGTTGTTCTAGGTGGTCTACTTCCTCTGCATCCTCTCTTGCTCTTTTTTTTAATTTTAATCTTTCTTTTATTTTGGGATCCTCCTCTAAAAAAGACCTAGAGGAATTCTGTTGGTTAAAGGATCCCCTTTGAATTGGGGGTTGGTTATATCTATACTCGTCATCATTGTTATGTTGTGGAGCATTTAATAATGGATTAAACCTATTATGTGTTTGTAACTGCCATTTATCTTCTCTTTCATATCTTGTTTGGGGGGTGTTCCAATGATTGTGATTAGACTGGGTTGGTCTATAGTTGTAATTGTAGTCATTATTATGATTATTCCATCCTGATCTATTGGTATCGTTACCGTTAGATTGGTGACCAAAACCATCTCTAAAAGATGTCCTTCTATTACAAAAAGGCCTATCCTTTGCACCCTCAACTAAGTTAAATAAATTCAATACTTTGATCAATATAAATCAATTCATCAGAAGTGCAACCCAGAAAAGATACTTTCTTAAAAATCCTATAACAAGAGGTCTTGAACAGAGTCATCTAAATAGAAATAAAATTAATTTCCAACAAACAAATTGGAAACTGAAGTCTAATTTCTATCCCACCACAGAGAAAGGAAAAAACCTTGAACTTTTTGAAAAACTGGTAAAGGAAGATGTTGAAAAAATAAATATAGATAAACAAGTTAAAATGAACCTAACAAAAAAAGAAAGGGAAACTATAAATACACTAAAATCTAATAAGAATATTGTAATAAAACAAGCAGATAAAGGGGGTGGCATTGTCATCTTAGATAAAGAGGCTTACAAAAAAGAAGCTCTAAGACTATTGGAAGACCCCCTTACATACAAGAAAATCACTTCAAATCCTATCAATAAGCAAAAAAGAGATTTAGAAACCCTATTGAAAAAAGCATTTAATACAGGTATTATCAATAATAAGGAATATGAATTTTTATTTGTTAATCATCCCATCACTCCCACTTTTTATTATTTACCCAAAATTCACAAAAGCTTACAGAACCCACCAGGCAGGCCTATTATTTCAGGTACCAATTCATTAACAGCTAATCTTTCGGAATACATAGATTTTTTTCTGCAGCATTATGTTTTAAAATTACCTTCTTACTTAAGAGATTCAACAGATTTCTTAAATACTTTGCAAACAGTGAAATGGAAAGAGAGTTACACACTCATCACTTGTGATGTCTGTTCACTGTACACCAGTATAAAACACAGTTTAGGTTTAAAGGCTATAGATTATCATCTGATCAAAGAAGGTGAACTCCGATCCGAACAAATTGATTTTATTAACACCTGTATAAAATTCATTTTAGAGAACAATTCTTTTATTTTTAATGACCAATACTTTCTACAACTGCAAGGGACTGCGATGGGCACCAAGTTCGCCCCAAGTTATGCCAATTTATTTATGGGACATCTTGAAGATATGGTAATTCACAATGGCACTTGGGAGGCGAACTTGGTGCTCTATCGTAGATTTATAGACAATATTTTTATCATTTGGGAAGGGGATTTGGAATTATTTGAGTTACTTTTAGACGACCTCAGTACAAGCACTTTTGGCCTCAACTTCACTTACGAACATAGTAAACATACACTTAGTTATCTGTACATAAAAATTGAAATAAACAATGGTGAAATTCACACAAAAACACACTTCAAGGAAGTTGAATCTAATAATTATGTACATAGTCAAAGTTGTCACTATAGAAAGTGGTTAGAGAATATTCCACCAAACCAATTTTCTAGAATTAGGAAAAATTGCACCACACTAGCCAATTATGACGAACAGTCATCATATTTAGAAAGGAAATTCCTTGATAAAGGTTACAACAAAAATAAAATAGAGTCAGCTAAAATTACAGCTCGAGACAAGAATAGAAGCGACCTTTTAAAAAGAAGGGATAAAACCAATACAATCAGTAACAATATAGGTGCAGACTCACTCTGGTTACCATTTATAACTGATTATAACATCCACCACAATCACATTAGATCCATTCTCAATAAACACTGGTATATCTTACAGAGAGACCCAATCATCGGTGAATTACTACCTGAAAAACCAGCAATGGTATTTAAAAAGGCAAGAAATCTAAAAACTATATTAGCCCCCAGTGCCTTTAAAGATACAAAGAAAAAATTCATAGAAGGGGATTTTGAATCCCATAAACTAAAAGGGTTTTACCCGTGTATTAATTGTAAAGCCTGCAAATTCAGTAATAAAACCAAATGGGTAAAGTCGACAACCACCAATAAAGATTTCGAGATCAGGGACTGCATCAGGTGCACTGACAATAATGTGGTGTATCTGATTCAGTGTCCTTGTCTTGTCACAAACAGTATTTAGGGGAGACTTCACGCCCCCTTAAAGACAGAATCCGTGAACATCTCTTAAACATTGAACACGGATTCACAGGGCATCTACTATCTAGACACTTCAAAGAATGCCATAATCAAAATACAATGGGTCTAAAATACTGGGGTATAAGGAAAATTACTAACAATTGGAGAGGGGGTGACCTCAATAAAAAGTTGCTACGGGCCGAAGCAGAATTGATATTTCAATTCAAAACTCTTGAACCATCTGGTTTAAATGCAGAACTTGATTTAAATTCTGTAATGCATTAATAAATCATATATATTTAAAATAAACAAAAATTCCTTCACCCACTACATTTTACTCTTAATCAAATTTTACCACTTAAAGTTTAATATCAATACAAAATTTTCATTTTGAATTTTCATTTTGAATTATTATTTACATATATCTTCGATTTTAAGCTCTTAGAACAGATAAATAAAACAATACAAAAAACCATCAAAATAATCAGCTAAACTAAGTTAGAAGTTTATACACTAGTAAGGGCAATTATTTTCAACTATTAATTTTTCACCTATCACAATTTTCACATACACATAAGATTAAAAGACACTACTAGTATGTATAATATTGTATTTTATACATTTTTTTATGTATTATATATTAAATACATGTGATTTATTAGATTTTTTTCACCTTTATTCATTAATTTACACTGATAAGATTAGCTTACACAATTTATTTAAATCCAACAAATATATTAATTTTATTATATGCACATAAGTTTTAGGTTATTATTTATTCATAACACCTATTAACTCTTTCTTCACTTTATAGATCTCCATTGGAGAATAACATATGTTTTCTTTCCCTAGATATGAATTAGACAAGGAATTTTATTTATATTCATTGTACACATAAATTGCCATAAATAGAATGTTCATTTATTCTTCTTTTCAATTTTTTTTTTTTTTTTTTTTTTTCATTTTTTATTATTATTATTTTTTTCATTTTTTGTTCTTATAACTTCACACATGAGATTTATACATGTGTGTATATATATTATGTTTTTGAAAAAGAGAGTCCGTTATCTTATGAGAGACTATTTGAAACATGGAATGGATACGTCCCTTTAAGAAAAAAAGTAAAAAGAAAAAACTGAGCACCCATTAAGGAGGAGTCACAATCTATTATCCTCTATAAAAGGTGAGCAGCAAGCAGTATGAATTTATCTTGAAAAAGGCTACATCAGCTGAAACGCGTTGATCCGCAACATCGAGATTGTTTTACTACCAAGTTTTATATAACACACAGAGCGCTCTGTTGTTTTCCACTTTGGAACTCTTCGTAAACAATCCTAACTGCTATGTAACATTGTTCTCCATCTCATCAACAAGTTTGGCTAGCTGTGACGATCAGAATCTGCAGACATCACTTACACGCTGAATCACAGACCACCCGGTAATCCGTGCATCTAATTGGAACAAAATATCACGTGACCCCGCACACGCTGCACAATCCGGCAAACCACAGTACACGCTGGAGCGATACTACTCACCTGAAAGGTAATTTCTCAACCACCAAGGGTCTAACGTGTTTACTTCGGACCTACTACTCTAACACACGGAGAAGCATATAGAAAATAGCTTCGTATTCTGGGTGAGTCCAACTTGTAAGATGAACCATTTATGTCACTGACTTTTTCATTTGAATGCAGATCGTCTTTGTAGCCATCGACGGAACTTTCTACCCGAATGTTACATTGATGCAAAATCACATTGATACAGCCACACAGACTGACTTAGCTGCTTTCCGTGCTCTCATTTGACTTCCACTACTTATATATTTTTTCATTTGCAATTTTAACCTATGAACTGTGTTTATTTGGATATATTTTTAAGCCTCTAACGGACTTCCATTTTTTTCATTTTTCCATTTTTTCCACCGGTGGTTTTATATTTAATTTTATTTTATGTTTTATCAATATATTTTCATACCTTTTGTTTCTTTTCATTTAGAGTACATTCCTAAAGATTTTCATTGTTAGTTCATTTGTATTAGGGTTTATTTTAATGTATTAAAATATATTTTATGATATTATCTTATCCACTTGTTTTTCACATATTCTGCAATTATTAGTTCTACTTAATCCTCTTGATTAGCAGCTTTCATTAGCGCACCCTGTATTTGGTTTTTTATATTTATTGTTTAGAGGTCTTCTGGAACTTACCTCTTTTTTCAGGGTAGCCATTCTTGTGCTAATTCACAGACCTCCTTTTTTCCTTATAAAAGAGCTAAATGCCCTTCTAAGTGCAATGCTCAACTAAATGCCCTTTTCATGGCAATTTTTAGAAGAGGTTTCTTATATAGTCTTTTTTTTTGGGGGGGGGGGTTACTTGTATTGTAGAATAGAGTAGTGTTTTTTTGTGAAATAGAGATTAACCACTTTAGGGCAATGTCCTACAAAAAGCCCTTCTAATGGCTATTGATATAGATTATTTTAGTGTTAGTATAGGATTTTTTACTTTCTGTAGTTTTAGTTTTAGAATAGGCATAACTTTTAATTTTATTTTTGGTAATTAGTTTTTTTTCTGTAATGGTAAGTTTTTTATTTTCTGTAATGGTAGCTTTTTATGTAATGTTAGTTTTTTGTTTAGGTAGTTTAGGGGTGTTAGCTGCTTAGGAGGTTTAGAGTTTAGTGGGTATTTTGCAATAGGGGTTGTGACGGTTTAGGCGTTAATAGTGAAGAGGGGTATTTTGGGATGGGGTTGTGGTGGTTTAGTGGTTAATAGTGTAGATAGGTGTTTTGCAATGGGGGTTGTGGTGGTTTAGGGGTTAATAGTGAATTGGGGCACTTTGCTGTGGGCAATGTGGTGGTTTAGGGGTTATTAGAGTAGGGGGCTTATGGCAGTTCAAGTTCAGGGGAAGTATGGGTGTTTCTGCGTTTCTTGCTCCATTGAAGTCTATGGGGAAATATGTTAACATGGTCACGGTATTCTAAAAATGAAAGAAAATGTACTTTTAACTTGTAGTACTCTCGCTACACGACGTGTACAAAGAGCCGATATTGAGCCAAGTTAACATGCAAGCGAGAGTGATAAATAGTGCTCCACTACTCTAGTAATCAAGCCCAAAATGCTTAACTTACAATTAGCTTAAAAAATAACAACAGTTTAACCTTTACCTCCTGCCCTCATGTCTATATCAACTAGAAACTTTCTAGAGAATGAAGTCTGAAAAATACAGAGATGCCGTAGTTTCTTAATAGCTAGTAGTGAAGTCTTACTGCTAGCAAGTATAGGAAAAATATCATTTTTTGCTATAGCCATATCTCATCCTAAAGAAACGTTTTAAGGAAGTGGTCAGAAAAAATAGAGTTCTGTTGATATATACCAGTTTATTTCTATAATCAGTATAATACAAGAAAGGAATGAATGTGCTAGCAACTGCACAGTATCTTAAAGGGTACTGCAACTTTTTCTCCTCTCCCTAATGTGTTCCCAATGGTCCATTATACCTGCTAGATGTTTTTAATTGTTTGCAAAGAGCTATTTTACCTTTAATTGTAATTTGAAATAGCTAATTTTGCTTATTGTATTCCCAAGTATAATGAAAATATGAGTAACAAACATTTTCTCTGTAGAAAAGCTATGTAGATAGGATACAATACTACTGACTAATCTCCCAGTGGGGGTATGGGGGAAAGAGAGATTTTGTATGTAAAATAGCTGATTGTGCTTATTCAACAACCTCCCCCCCAACCCAAGCCATAATTAGCATTTCAATACCTAACATAAATACTTGCAGGTTCAGCCCATTGTTATGGGTATGTCCTAGGTGATGGCTTTAATAGGAAATCTTATATTTTCAATACAGAAATAAACATAAAGAAACAATCTCCCATAATGTAATACTCTGCATAACAATTAATTTGGAACACATTAAGGGGAAACAAAGTTTACAGTACAGTGCCCCTTTAAACATCAATTCAATATTTAGTCACTAATGTCTGTAAAAGTTGACATCTAAATATTTTTGTTAATTTTTATATTTATATTTTAAAGGGACACTATACCTCAGACTATTACACATTCCCCAGTTTTGCATAAACAAAATGGTTATATTAATATACTTTTTACCTCTGTGATAATCTTGTATCTAATCCTTTGCAGACTGCCCCTTTATTTCAGTACTTTTGACAGACTTGCATTTTAGCCAGTCAGTGACTCATAAATAACTCCACAAGAGTGAGTCCAATGTTATCTATATGACACACATGAACTAGTGCTGTCTAGCTGTAAAACACTGTAAAAATGATCTGAGATAAGAGACTGCCTTCAATGGCTTAGAAATTAGCCTATGAGCCTACTTAGGTTTAGCTTTCAACAAAGAATACCAAGAGAACAAAGCAAATTAAATGATACAATTAAATTGGAAAGTTGTTTAAAATTGCATGCCCTATCTGAACCATGAAAGTTTAATTTTGACTAGACTGTTTCTTTAATGGGTAATGTGTGCTGTTTCTTTACCACCAAGGATAATCCAAAAGTCAGAGGGGTAGATTTACCATTGTGCAGACGGATATGATCCGCTGTAGCTGTTGGCATTTATCATAGCACAAGCAGTCCTGGTGAACTGCTTGTGCAATGCCACCCCTGCAGATTTGCGGCCAACCAGCCGCTAGCAGGGGGTGTCAATTAATTTGTTAAGCGCCATCAAATTCTATAGCACTGGGTACAGATACATAACAAACAAAGCAATTCAATAAAGGTTGTTTTATTCAATTTCAAACTATTTTAGTGCTTCTAAATCTTTTTTTGCATTTTGTTGGTTAGTTCACGACCAAGTATTTCTAGCTCATAATTCTTTTGGAACTTTAGTACAAGGAAGGACAGTGGACTTCCAGTTTGCAAACCCTGCAGCAGTTTATCTTTAGTTAAAACAAATTTCCAGTCTCACAGCTTTATTATTGTTCAAAATTTTTTGAAGAGTGATAACAGAGCGTTATTTTTGTAATATTTATTTACAATTTGGATATGGCTTCATCTGGATCTGATAATATATAAATATTAATATAAAAATAATTATAAAGATTGACAACTATACAATACAAATTTAAAATATAGATTACTCTTTAATTACAGTCGACAAATTTAGCGCAATTTATGTACATGGAAATGAGAGACAAATTAGACGCCAGTTATGCTGTACAATGCTGATATTACTGCCTTTTATATATGTCTAGACTGGTGTCTAGATTGACTTTCCTATTGTTTTGTACCTTGCCCGCCACCTAAAAGGTGGCGAGGCAAAAATAACGAGATGGGAGCGGAAATTGTAGCGAGCGGACAAATAGATTTTTTAGTACAGTCGTTTTTGGCGAGTTGGTGGTCAAATGTGTCTAATTACAGTGAAAAATGGAGAAGTAGCGAGGTTTGGCGGATAAGTACGCTCGCAATTTTAAAGATGAGAGTTTGAACATAGTTGACGACTTTGTACATATCAGTTTGCGAGTTTTGACGCGAGATTTGTTGCGGGTAGCTCGCTGACTGCTTAGTACATGGAGCCCTCAGAGATAGCCATAGAATAGACATAGAATGTCAGACTCTCCAGTATTTTCCTACTTGACTGGGTCCATTTGGCTATGTAGGATGTGGCATATATCTTGCTAAACTATTGTATTGTATATATATTTTATAAAAAGCTCTTTATTTTATTTTGATTTACAGAATCTATTAAAGGTGCTCAAAAACAATGAAGTTACTCGCTGGAAAAAGTTGTACACCTGTGATCTTTTTATTATTTTAAGGTTGTTGTTATAAATTTTTCCAACAACAGTTACAAATAAATAGAAAAAAAACATTAGCATTTCTTATAGGCTTTTTATTCCGTGAATACAAGTGTTTCTGACATAAGTTTAAAATGGTTTCAAGCCTTTAATCATGTCCTTCCTTTAGTATTTCCATCTGCATAATTTAATGCAGAAAGGAAGCCAGCGAAACTGATTGATCTTGAGCACAACAATATCTTTGTGCAGCATTCAAAGCTGCTTCAGTGACTGCAACATAAGATAACTTTACAAACAAAAACAATCATATATATATATATATTTAGGGCTCATTGTCTTTAACATGTTTAGACTTGACTAATATGTTATTCTCTATAGCAAGAGAAAGACGACATTCTATTTTTCACAATCACTAACTTCTCACCAAAATACCTTTGCTCTGTTTCATCTCCATTCTATTTTCTCTCCTTTTTAAACATGTTTTTTTTGTGTCTATGGTAAAACTACCACTCAATATGCAGCATAACTAAAACCATTTAACAAATGTAATCTTTTTGAGCCAGAAAGTAATTCTGTTAAATTATTAGTCAATATGTTGCTACCTATGAAGAAGTTCTAGATGCTCTCATCTTTGACTTCAAAAGAAGATGTGTTTGATATGTAAAAATGTCTCAGTATGGGAGCAGGAACACTCAACACATTAAAAGTCCAAAACACTTCACCTGATGTTGGGACTAGAAACCGACAGATATATTGTATTATTTTTTTTCTGCTCTACAAGAAACTGAAAACTGTAAAGAAAACACACAATCTTTAAAATGCACAATATAATTTTAAATGTACTGTTATATGCTGTAATATAGTTGTTTCCTCTTAATCTCCTCATTTTAAAATATTTCTATTAGAGTTATCATCTCTTGTGATATATTTCTGTATGGTCAAAGTACATCTGCAGGAATTTAAAAAAAACAAAACAAACATTTTTATTATGTGTGGAGTTTTTTTTTGCCTGTCTATTTCTAAAAGCAATGAGATATCCGAATAACCGTATTATTACACCAACACTTTATTTTGTTTAAAAAATTACATAAAACGATAACCGATTCAGAGATGTTCTATAGCTGCTTAAACTAGTGTACTGTAAATCCTGGTTTATATACTTTAAAGGGACATGAAACTCAATTTTCTTCTTTTATGATTCAGATAAATCATGTGATTTTTAAACAACTTTCCAATATCTTCTAATACCTATCTAATAGTATCCTTTGTGAAAAAAGGATACCTAGGTAGGCTCAGAAGCTGCTAATTGGTGGCTTCAAATATATGTCTCATGTTATTGGCTCACCCAATGTGTTTAGCAAGCTCCCAGTGGTGCATTGCTGCTTCTTCAACTTATAGTTATTTTTAGTCTACAATGAAGATATGTGATTAAAATAAATGGACAACCAACAGGAGAATTCTATAGCATTCTGGACTGCCATTATAGTCTGTATTATGTCTTTAACCCCTTCACTATTGGGACTTTAAGAGAAAAGCTTGCCCAAATTTTTGGAGAATTTTTAGCATTTTTGCTATCACTCCATTTAAACAGAAATAGAGCCTTGTTTTTTTTATTTTTTATTATTTACTTGTCCAAACTATATATATAAGTAGAAAACCCAATGTATTGATCTAGGCCCATTTTGGTAGATTTCATACCACCATTTCACCACCAAATGTGATTATATAAAAAAAAAACTGTTAACTTTTTCACAAACTTTGCGTTTCTCACTGAAATTATTTACATACCACTTGTGCAATCATGGCACAAATTATTGTAAAAGCTTCTCTGGATCCCCTTTGTTCAGAAATAGCAGACTTGCATAGCTTTGCTATTGGTTTTTGGTAATTAGAAGGTCGCTAACTGCAGCTGCACACCACACTTCTATTATTCCTGACAATGAAGGGGCTAATTAGGTAGGATGTAAGGTTAATTTTAGCTTAAGTGTAGAGATTGCCCTCCCACCTGACACTTTCCACCCTCTTATCCCTACTTGATCCCTCCCAAACAGTTCTCTTCCCTCTCTCAACCCCCTACTGGTCACCACCATCTTAGGTACTGGCAGACAGTCTGCCATTATTACATTTTAAGACATTTTTTTAATTCATTTTTTCCTGCAGTGTAGGATTGCCCATTACCCTCCAACCTCACTGATCCCTCCTAAACATCTATCTAACTCTCCCCCTTCTAAATAGTGTCCACCATCTTAGGTACTGGCAGCTGTCTGCCAATACCTATAAAATTCCAATATATAATTTTGTATTTATTTTTTTGTTTTCTGTTGTGTAGTGGCCCCCAACTCCCCCCTCCAACGATTGCTGGTTAGGGATGTAAACACCCCCCCACCCCATTTTTTTTCTGTAACGTAGCTCCCCATCCCTCCCTCTCCCTTTATTTTTTATTTTCCGCAGTATAGGGCCTCCCACTCCTTCCCTCCTACCTCTCCCACCACTGCTGGACCACCCATCCCCCTCTCTGATTTTCTCCCACAGCTCCTGCCGGCACCAGCAGATGATATGGTATCTGCCTTCATATGGAACCAGAGCATCAAGCTTTAGAAGTGATTAAATAGAATTGTGTTGTGGGGATCAGATAGGCTGACCATATTGCCGCTTTTAAAAGGGACACATATGAAAAATACATATGTCAGGGTTCTTATACAAAACATTTCTTTAAACAGCCCAGAAAACAGCCCTGGCATATGTATTTTTTAAAGCCACAATATGGTAACCCTAGGAACAGATCAACATTTTACTAATTTAATTGTGTTGGAAGAAGATAGGGCTCAGTGGTGGTTAGGGTTAACCAACGGGTGGTCAATGTTTCACTCAGTGCTAAGGATGATTCATTTTTGATCCTCTACATTATATTTAAAAATTGTTGTAGCAAACTTAAAACATCTTTACTGGTGTTTTTTTATTGTTTTATTATCCTGTTCTTTGCAACTGCCTCATTCTTCGTCCTATTTGTTATGAATAAATGCCTGTGATTATATGCTTAGAAGCAAATTTGTAGCACTTAACGTTAAAAAAAAATGTTCATTGTCACTTTGCTCATAAATAACTACCCATATATATGTTTTTATTTGTAAAAGTTCTTAAAATTGGTCACTGGACCAGCAAGTGAAAAAACGATCCTTAAAGGGACACTGAACCCAAATTTTGTCTTTCGTTATTCAGATGGAGTATGCAATTTTAAGCAACTTTCTAATTTACTCCTATTATCAATTTTTCTTCATTCACTTGCTATCTTTATTTGAAAAAGAAGGCATCTAAGCTTCTTTTTTTGTTCAGAACTCTGGACAGCACATTTTTATTGGTGGATGAATTTATCCACCAATCAGCAAGAATAACCCAGGTTATTCACCAAAAATGGGCCGGCATCTAAACTTACATTCTTGCATTTCAAATAAAGATACCAATAGAATGAAGAAAATTTGATAATAGGAGTAAATTAGAAAGTTGCTTAAAATTGCAGGCTCTATCTGAATCACAAAATAAAAAATGTGGGTTTAGTGTCCCTTTAAGTGTGTCAGAACCTTAAAAGGGTTGGACGTCTCTGAACTATACTATTCAGTGCGGTATAAAATCCCAGTACAATAACAACTCATTTATATTTTATCTCTAAATCATCCAAATAGGTAGAAATGAAAAATACAATGTGTGATTAAAAGACGTTCCTTCCACAGTACAAATAGTTTCTTATAACCTGAAACATGTTCCATATAACTGGGACATGTCCCTATTTGTCAGTATAATCCAACCACCAAATTTAGCAAGTTACTAGGTCAACATGCGTATGTCTATGATTTAACAGCTGTGGGTTGCCCTACAATAGTTTTCCTATAACCAACTTGGACAAAACA
The DNA here is from genome assembly GCF_027579735.1 of Bombina bombina. Taxonomy (NCBI): domain Eukaryota; kingdom Metazoa; phylum Chordata; class Amphibia; order Anura; family Bombinatoridae; genus Bombina; species Bombina bombina. Next base: position 250,702,107 of record NC_069500.1, read on the forward strand.
CTTGTTTCCTGCTCTAGCTTGCTTCCTGTTATTGTGCTTACTTACTGCCTGTCCTCACTCATGCTTTGCATGTGATCTTTACAAGGCTCAGGCTTTGTTTTTGTTTTGCGGTTTCCAGGGATATAGTGATTATTGTTCACCATTACAATAACAGACTGAAAATTTATTAAAGGAATAGTTTAAAGGAAGGGGTGTGGAAATAATTGCTACTTGGATGGTTTGTAGTTGATAGAAAGTTGGCAACCATGATAGAACAAGATATACTGTTTAAATAATGTAGCTAAAAGATTAAAAAATAATTATATATACATATAGATCAAAAATCTAGGGACTATATATAATTTTACCACTAACATGAAAACCTAAATTCACCAAGAATGGAATATTATCTATAAAAAACTCTGTGGTGCCTTTTCACTAAAGTTTGGTCATTTTAGCCTGGGAACTCGGAGAGTTTTTTTCCTTAGTGGTATCTCTGTCTGTGATGCCCACATTTTTTAAACAGGCCTAAAGTAGACATGTGCGATTTGGTTCGGTTCGATTCGGAAATTCGGAAAATTCGGCGATTCGGATTGAACCAAATTTCTGAATTAAAATGTTGCCGAATTTTCCGAATCGAACCGAATCGAATCGATTCCTAAATTCGGATGGCCATTGGGATTACACTAGTATTATACAGTATGTTAGGTTAACACCTAATATACAGTATAATACTAGTCTAATCCCACCTAACACTTACCGAATTGCCGAATTTCCGAACCGAATCGAACCGAATCGAACCGAATCCAGCCGAATTTCTTCGAATCCGAATGAATCCAAAACAAATCCGAAACGAATCGATTCGAAATTTTCCGAATTCGAATCGATCCGAACCGAACTTCGAAAAATTCCAAATCGATCCAAACCGAACCGAATTTTTTCGCCATGCACATGTCTAGCCTAAAGTGTCTTTAAGAACATTATGGTATAATGGCGCACAATGCAACATTAATAACTAGAGCTGCAGAATATGATGGTGCTATCATTTTCATTTTATATATGAAAAGAGGGGAAATACATTGGTTAGTGAATGAAGCACTTTGCTCAATTTATTTTAAAATCTATCTCCCTTTCTGTGCACTGTATGTTTGTTTGTATTCTACTTTCTGTGCACTGTATGTTTGTTTGTATTCTACTTTCTGTGCACTGTATGTTTGTTTGTATTCTACTTTCTGTGCACTGTATGTTTGTTTGTATTCTACTTTCTGTGCACTGTATGTTTGTTTGTATTCTACTTTCTGTGCACTGTATGTTTGTTTGTATTCTACTTTCTGTGCACTGTATGTTTGTTTGTATTCTACTTTCTGTGTATGTTTGTTTGTATTCTACTTTCTGTGTATGTTTGTTTGTATTCTACTTTCTGTGCACTGTATGTTTGTTTGTATTCTACTTTCTGTGCACTGTATGTTTGTTTGTATTCTACTTTCTGTGCACTGTATGTTTGTTTGTATTCTACTTTCTGTGCACTGTATGTTTGTTTGTATTCTACTTTCTGTGCACTGTATGTTTGTTTGTATTCTACTTTCTGTGCACTGTATGTTTGTTTGTATTCTACTTTCTGTGCACTGTATGTTTGTTTGTATTCTACTTTCTGTGCATGTTTGTTTGTATTCTACTTTCTGTGCACTGTATGTTTGTTTGTATTCTACTTTCTGTGCACTGTATGTTTGTTTGTATTCTACTTTCTGTGCATGCTTGTTTGTGCCTGTCTTATATTTTAGGCCTTGGATTGTTAAAACACTGCTAAAAAATAAATTGCTCCTTTATTAGAAATTACTTATTTTGTATCTAAAGGGACATTAACCCCAATTTTTTTCTTTCACGATTCAGATAGAGAATACAATTTTAAACAACATTCCAATTTACTTCTATTATCTCATTTACTTCATTCTTTAGATACCCGTTCTTGAAGAAATAGCAATGCACATGGGTGAGCCAATCACACGAATCATCTATGTGCAGCCATCAAGCAGCAGCTTCTGAGCCTATCTAGATATGCTTTCAGCAAAGGATATCAAGAGAATAAAACAAAGTTGTTTAAAATTGCATGCTCTTTCTAAATCATAAAAGAAAGAAAAACTGGGTTTCATGTCCCTTTAAGTTTACTACACTAATGCAGAGTTACTAATGCAGACTGCTACTAAACAGTCTTCATTTAAAACAAATAACAAATAAACTTTGGCCTAGATTTAGAGTTTTGTCGGTAAGGACCCGCGTAGCTAACGCCGGCTTTTTTCTGGCCGCACCATAAAAATAACTCTGGTATTGAGAGTCCACATAAAGGCTGCGTTAGGCTCCAAAAAAGGAGCGTAGAGCATATTTAACGCAGCTTCAACTCTCGATACCAGAGTTGCTTACGCAAGCGGCCAGCCTCAAAAACGTGCTCGTGCACGATTCCCCCATAGGAAACAATGGGGCTGTTTGAGCTGAAAAAAAACCTAACACCTGCAAAAAAGCCGCGTTCAGCTCCTAACGCAGCACCATTGTTTGCTATGCGTAAACACTTCCTACGTCTGCACCTAACACTCTAACATGTACCCCGAGTCTAAACACCCCTAACCTTACACTTATTAACCCCTATTCTGCCGCCCCCGCTATCGCTGACCCCTGCATATTATTATTAACCCCTAATCTGCCGCTCCGTAAACCGTCGCTACTTACATTATCCTTATGTACCCCTAATCTGCTGCCCTAACATCGCCGACCCCTATATTATATTTATTAACCCCTAATCTGCCCCCCACAATGTCGCCTCCACCTGCCTACACTTATTAACCCCTAATCTGCCGAGCGGACCTGAGCGCTACTATAATAAAGTTATTAACCCCTAATCCGCCTCACTAACCCTATAATAAATAGTATTAACCCCTAATCTGCCCTCCCTAACATTGCCGACACCTAACTTCAATTATTAACCCCTAATCTGCCGACCGGAGCTCACCGCTATTCTAATAAATGTATTAACCCCTAAAGCTAAGTCTAACCCTAACACTAACACCCCCCTAAGTTAAATATAATTTACATCTAACGAAATTAATTAACTCTTATTAAATAAATTATTCCTATTTAAAGCTAAATACTTACCTGTAAAATAAATCCTAATATAGCTACAATATAAATTATAATTACATTGTAGCTATTTTAGGATTAATATTTATTTTACAGGCAACTTTGTAATTATTTTAACCAGGTACAATAGCTATTAAATAGTTAAGAACTATTTAATAGTTACCTAGTTAAAATAATTACAAAATTACCTGTCAAATAAATCCTAACCTAAGTTACAATTAAACCTAACACTATACTATCATTAAATTAATTAAATAAAATACCTACAATTACCTACAATTAAACCTAACACTACACTATCAATACATTAATTAAATACAATACCTACAAATAACTACAATGAAATAAACTAACTAAAGTACAAAAAATAAAAAAGAACTAAGTTACAAAAAATAAAAAAATATCTACAAACATAAGAAAAATATTACAACAATTTTAAACTAATTACACCTACTCTAAGCCCCCTAATAAAACAACAAAGCACCCCAAAATAAAAAATGCCCTACCCTATTCTAAATTACTAAAGTTAAAAGCTCTTTTACCTTACCAGCCCTGAACAGGGCCCTTTGCGGGGCATGCCCCAAGAAGTTCAGCTCTTTTGCCTGTAAAAAAAACATACAATACCCCCCCCAACATTACAACCCACCACCCACATACCCCTAATCTAACCCAAACCCCCTTTAAATAAACCTAACACTAAGCCCCTGAAGATCTTCCTACCTTGTCTTCACCATACCAGTTTCACCGATCGGTCCTGAAGAGCTCCTCCGATGTCATGATCCAAGCCCAAGCGGGGGGCTGAAGATGTCCATGATCCGGTAGAAGTCTTCATCCAAGCGGGGCAGAAGAGGTCTTCCATCCGATTGAAGTCTTCATCCAAGCGGGGCAGAAGAGGTCTTCCATCCGATTGAAGTCTTCATCCAGGCGGCATCTTCTATCGACATCCATCTGGAACGGAGCGGCAGCATCCTGAAGACCTCCGACGCGGAACATCCATCCTGGCCGACGACTGAACAATGAATGACGGTTCCTTTAAATGACGTCATCCAAGATGGCGTCCCTCGAATTCCGATTGGCTGATATGATTCTATCAGCCAATCGGAATTAAGGTAGGAATATTCTGATTGGCTGATGGAATCAGCCAATCAGAATCAAGTTCAATCCGATTGGCTGATCCAATCAGCCAATCAGATTGAGCTTGCATTCTATTGGCTGTTCCGATCAGCCAATAGAATGCAAGTTAAATCTGATTGGCTGATTCCATCAGCCAATCAGAATATTCCTACCTTAATGGATGTTCCGCGTCGGAGGTCTTCAGGAGGCTGCCGCTCCATTCCAGATGGATGTCGATAGAAGATGCCGCCTGGATGAAGACTTCAATCGGATGGAAGACCTCTTCTGCCCCGCTTGGATGAAGACTTCAATCGGATGGAAGACCTCTTCTGCCCCGCTTGGATGAAGACTTCTACCGGATCATGGACATCTTCAGCCCCCCGCTTGGGCTTGGATCAGGACATCGGAGGAGCTCTTCAGGACCGATCGGTGAACCTGGTATGGTGAAGACAAGGTAGGAAGATCTTCAGGGGCTTAGTGTTAGGTTTAACTTAGTTCTTTTTTATTTTTTGTACTTTAGTTAGTTTATTTCATTGTAGTTATTTGTAGGTATTGTATTTAATTAATGTATTGATAGTGTAGTGTTAGGTTTAATTGTAGGTAATTGTAGGTATTTTATTTAATTAATTTAATGATAGTATAGTGTTAGGTTTAATTGTAACTTAGGTTAGGATTTATTTGACAGGTAATTTTGTAATTATTTTAACTAGGTAACTATTAAATAGTTCTTAACTATTTAATAGCTATTGTACCTGGTTAAAATAATTACAAAGTTGCCTGTAAAATAAATATTAATCCTAAAATAGCTACAATGTAATTATAATTTATATTGTAGCTATATTAGGATTTATTTTACAGGTAAGTATTTAGCTTTAAATAGGAATAATTTATTTAATAAGAGTTAATTAATTTTGTTAGATGTAAATTATATTTAACTTAGGGGGGTGTTAGTGTTAGGGTTAGACTTAGCTTTAGGGGTTAATACATTTATTAGAATAGCGGTGAGCTCCGGTCGGCAGATTAGGGGTTAATAATTTAAGTTAGGTGTCGGCGATGTTAGGGAGGGCAGATTAGGGGTTAATACTATTTATTATAGCTTTAGTGAGGCGGATTAGGGGTTAATAACTTTATTATAGTAGCGCTCAGGTCCGCTCGGCAGATTAGGGGTTAATAAGTGTAGGCAGGTGGAGGCGACATTGTGGGGGGCAGATTAGGGGTTAATAAATATAATATAGGGGTCGGCGATGTTAGGGCAGCAGATTAGGGGTACATAAGGATAATGTAAGTAGCGGCGGTTTACGGAGCGGCAGATTAGGGGTTAATAATAATATGCAGGGGTCAGCGATAGCGGGGGCGGCAGAATAGGGGTTAATAAGTGTAAGGTTAGGGGTGTTTAGACTCGGGGTACATGTTAGAGTGTTAGGTGCAGACGTAGGAAGTGTTTACGCATAGCAAACAATGGTGCTGCGTTAGGAGCTGAACGCGGCTTTTTTGCAGGTGTTAGGTTTTTTTTCAGCTCAAACAGCCCCATTGTTTCCTATGGGGGAATCGTGCACGAGCACGTTTTTGAGGCTGGCCGCTTGCGTAAGCAACTCTGGTATCGAGAGTTGAAGCTGCGTTAAATATGCTCTACGCTCCTTTTTTGGAGCCTAACGCAGCCTTTATGTGGACTCTGCAATTTACGTAAGGGGATCTGCGGTATGGAAAAGTCGCGGCTGAAAAAGTGAGCGTTAGACCCTTTTTTGACTGACTCCAAATACCAGAGTTAGCCTAAAACCAGCGTTAGGAGCCTCTAACGCTGGTTTTCACGGCTAACGCCAAACTCCAAATCTAGGCCTTTGAGAGGCTGCAGCCACTGCGTACGTCTGCAATATTTGGTGAATACAGTATTTCAATGACTGTAGGATCCAAAGCTTTTAATGTTAAAAATGTAATGCCACTGGTGAGCTTACATGCAAACAGCAAAGGTACGTTTGCATTTTCTTAGTAATAAATAAATAAAGACTATTTTTCTAAAAAAAGGGCATTTTCTTCATGCTGTGGTTGTTACACATTAATGTTAATACAGTTCTATGTAAGTTTATCAAACCGTTACATTTCATATTCCATATCTAGAAGTTATTCTATATTCCTGTAGTTGCTTTTTTTGACTGTGACAAGGGTCATTGATACCCTCATTTAGGTAGCTGATTTTATCTCTTTTAAAAATGGCCTATTAGTTCAAGGTCATTAAAAACTCTGTGGGTTGCTTACGGGAATTACTTTGTAATTATTTTTCCTGGCAACAACTACTGAAAGCAGGGAATCATTTCAATCAATTACAGTCCTCATTTGCAGTTTGTACTTTCCCTAGCTCAACTTTTATATTGTTAGACACTGATTATCTAGAATATCTTTTTGCAATATATCTACATTTACATGAAAAGCAAAGCAAAAAGCAATTTAAAGTGATGCATGATAATGGGAAGCTAGCTTCAGAATAACAGTTTATAGAACATTATGCAATATAATAACAAATAATCTAATAGAAAAAGCAATAGCTCACTATCTCACACCATACATTTTCCTAATTCGCACAATACATTTCTTCAGAAATGCAGAGGAAATAATAAAGATATGTGATGCTTTATGACAAAAATCACTTGGTATTCAAAAGACAAATCCTTGGTAACCTATATTTTTTAGGTTACCAATTTAATTTATTGAATTATTATGGGCCAGATTATAAGTGGACCGCAATATACTGTTTTCGCTAAAGCGATATTTGTGCTCCACTTTGTAATACCAGCGCTGGTGTTACAAGTTAGGTGCAATGCGAAAGCAACCTCGAGTTCACATTGCACAGAAGCATTGTGCTCACAAGAGTGCGCTTCCATAGGCTCCAAAGTAGCGCAGCAATGGCAGCATATTTTAAATATATATGTATATGCTTACATACATATATGTTTATGTGTTAACATGTGTTTATACACATATTAACACATAAATATATATGTACGTAGTCATATACATATATATTTACTGGGAACACATAGTTCACATAGACCGCAATGTAAAGGCACGTTTCAGTGCTGTTTTGCTTCTAACACCCCACTCCCACCAACTTTAGACCCCAAAAACTGTCTAGTGCAGTTGTTTATTATAGAAAAAAAAATCTCCATTTTTTTAAAATGAAAAACTATAATGCCCTCTATTTGGGGGGCATTTGGGGCACTTTTGGAAAATGAACCTGTGATCGGATCTCTGGTTAATTTGCTGAGCGCTAATTGCTACCGCAAGCTCCCTGTAGCAATAACCAGCCACTTGTAATGGCTGGTTAATTATCACACACCCACAAATGGGCAAATGTGCCCGTTTGCAGGCGCAGAATAATTTAGCGCTCCACTTGTAATTTAGCCCTATATGTTTATTTTTAGCCTTTAGCTTTCATACTGACTAAAATCCCTATTGGTGAATATTTAATGTTATTCAAAGTATCAAGATAGAAGATGAACAATGAAAAGCTGTTTATTCTCTATAATAAAACAAATGGTTTACATGTTTTAAATTCTTGTTCCTACAAAATCAGTGATTATTAGTAATTCAAGTGAATAGCACTTCAACAGTAATATAATTAGAAGTAAAGCAAAAGCAAAAAATATATACTTATTCTCTACTGTAAAATCAGTTTTCAAAAAGAATACATTCTTTATTTTCCTTATATTGGGCCAGATTACGAGTGGCGCGTTAACAGTTAGGTGCGAGCGATAATGGGTTTATCTTGGGAGTTTGCATGCGTCGGGTTTTCCAATCATATGACAAATTGAAAGTATACGTGATCGGCATCGCTTGAGAGCAATCGTGATTTATGCTGGAATGATTACCTTGCCCTCAGAGCACTGGTTAACTGTTCTGCGAATGAAGAAGTGTCACAAAACTCATCAAAAATACATTCTAAAGTACAGTTACACTCATAATAACATCATCTTATAAACATTATTACAAAAAAATATTGCACAAAAAAGTTATAAAGGCTCAAAAATATGAGGTCTCAGGTGTTAGAAAAAAAAGCAAGCAAAGGGCATTAACATTGAGAAACGTACATATACATGTCTAATGACGTATATAAATATGTATATATATATATATATATATATATATATATATATACTCATAAATACATACATACACATCTTTAGACATGTATATGTACATATCTCAATATTAAAGCCCTTTATCTGCTTTTTTTCCTAACACCTGAGACCTCATATTTATTATATATAAGTGTGTATATATAAATGTGTGTACATATGTATTTATGTATTTACATGTATATATGTATTTACATATACACATATAAACACATAAATATATATGTACACACACACACACATATATATATATATATATATATATATATTATATTATATATAAAAACATGTAAAAACATATTTACGCAATATTCATATTTAATAAAGTGATATACTATGTATTTACTGTAAATATTTCACATTCCAATGTTTACATAGCATAATATGTACTATGTATTTTACAAATAGATATTCCTATACAGGGAGTGCAGAATTATTAGGCAAGTTGTATTTTTGAGGATTAATTTTATTATTGAACAACAATCATGTTCTCAATGAACCCAAAAAACTCATTAATATCAAAGCTGAATATTTTTGGAAGTAGTTTTTAGTTTGTTTTTAGTTTTAGCTATTTTAGGGGGATATCTGTGTGTGCAGGTGACTATTACTGTGAATAATTATTAAGCAACTTAACAAAAAACAAATATATACCCATTTCAATTATTTATTTTTACCAGTGAAACCAATATAACATCTCAACATTCACAAATTTCTGACATTCAAAAACAAAACAAAAACAAATCAGTGACCAATATAGCCACCTTTCTTTGCAAGGACACTCAAAAGCCTGCCATCCATGGATTCTGTCAGTGTTTTGATCTGTTCACCATCAACATTGCGTGCAGCAGCAACCACATCCTCCCAGACACTGTCCAGAGAGGTGTACTGTTTTCCCTCCTTGTAAATCTCACATTTGATGATGGACTACAGGTTCTCAATGGGGTTCAGATCAGGTGAACAAGGAGGCCATGTCATTAGATTTTCTTCTTTTATACCCTTTCTTGCCAGCCACGCTGTGGAGTACTTGGACGCGTGTGATGGAGCATTGTCCTGCATGAAAATCATGTTTTTCTTGAAGGATGCAGACTTCTTCCTGTACCACTGCTTGAAGAAGGTGTCTTCCAGAAACTGGCAGTAGGACTGGGAGTTGATCTTGACTCCATCCTCAACCCGAAAAGGCCGCACAAGCTCATCTTTGATGATACCAGCCCAAACCAGTACTCCACCTCCACCTTGCTGGCGTCTGAGTCGGACTGGAGCTCTCTGCCCTTTACCAATCCAGCCACGGGCCCATCCATCTGACCCATCAAGACTCACTCTCATTTCATCAGTCCATAAAACCTTAGAAAAATCATCAAGTCTTGAGATATTTCTTGGCCGAGTCTTGACGTTTCAGCTTGTGTGACTTTTTAAGTGGTGGTCGTCTTTCAGACTTTCTTACCTTGGCATGTCTCTGAGTATTGCACACCTTGTGCTTTTGGGCACTCCAGTGATGTTGCAGCTCTGAAATGTGGCCAAACTGGTGGCAAGTGGCATCTTGGCAGCTGCACGCTTGACTTTTCTCAGTTCATGGGCAGTTATTTTGCGCCTTGGTTTTTCCACAGGCTTCTTGCGACCCTGTTGACTATTTTGAATGAAACGCTTGATTGTTCGATGATCACGCTTCAGAAGCTTTGCAATTTTAAGAGTGCTGCATCCCTCTGCAAGATATCTCACTATTTTTGACTTTTCTGAGCCTGTCAAGTCCTTCTTTTGACCCATTTTGCCAAAGGAAAGGAAGTTGCCTAATAATTATGCACACCTGATATAGGGTGTTGATGTCATTAGACCACACCCCTTCTCATTACAGAGATGCACATCACCTAATATGCTTAATTGGTAGTAGGCTTTTGAGCCTATACAGCTTGGAGTAAGACAACATGCATAAAGAGGATGATGTGGTCAAAATACTAATTTGCCTAATAATTCTGCACTCCCTGTATATATATATATATATATATATATATATATATATATATATATATATATAGGCTTAACACCCTTGAAAATATGCGATTGGATTTGCACGCGAGTAGGGTGTTTTTTTCTTCACTTTTTTGCACAAAACACATAAAAAATACATTACTGAGTACCCTTAAACTTATGATGACACCATCTAATAAAAATGATTCTATAATAATATTGCACACAAGAGTTATAAAGGCTCAAAGATAGGAGATCTCAGGTGTTAGAAAAAAAAGGCAGGCAGAGGGCTTTACCATTAAGATACATACATATACATGTCTAAATATGTATATGTATGTATATATGTCTATATATGTGTACATATGTATTTATATATGTATGCATATTTGTATTTGCAAACATATATACACATATAAATTGAGCCCTTTGCTGTTAAGTAGATAAAAACATGTAAAACCATATTTATGCAATTTTCATATTTAATAAATAATGGTTAGTAATGGCTGGTTATTTATTGAACGCCCACAAAAGGGCAAATTTTACCCATTTATGGGCGCACGATAAATTCCCACTCAACTAGTAGTCTAGCCCTTGGTCTGGTATTTTTTAAAATGTCTAATGTACCATTATTCTTAATACTTTTTTCCAAGCTCTACACATTAGGAACTAGATTACAAAAATATTTGCGTTATTGTGCTGTGATATTATTCAAGCACAATCGATAGCGCTTCTGTTTTTGCTCTAATATTACAAATCCAGCGAAAGTTCGGTAAATCCTTTACATAATAGACTTCTATGAGGGCACACAGTAAACGCTAAGAGTGCACTAAGCTGAGGGTGTGCTAAACCAGTGGTGCACAAGTAGTGAAGCTCTTCATGTAGTTCTGCGCTATACTTCAGGTCTCAAAAAGTGCTCATTTTCTAGTGGTAAACAAGTGCGCTAATAGTGCTGCCTGCACTATCCGTTAAAGTATAGGGTGTGCTGAAAACATTTAGACTATGTTAAGATGCGTTGGTTAAAAATTGTAACCATCCACTTGTTATACCAGATTGCAAGTTATTCTTATCTTGAGACTAAGGGCAAGATAATGCTCTAATATTACACTTGGCAAGTCCAATCTTGAGACACGGATGCAAAAACTGTACTCATAAAGAGATTTTATTATTAATATTATTATTATTCTTTATTTATAAAGTGACAACAGATTCCGCAGTGCTGCCCATGGGTAATGGAGAAACAATATGATAAAAGACAAAATTTTACAGACAAATACAGGGGGATTGAGGGCCCTATTCCCATGGGAACTTACAATCTAGATGGGTAGGAGGATGGGAAACAGGAGGTGGGGACTGCAAAGTTGAGAATAATATTAGTGAGGAGATAGAGGGCAACTGTAAGTTAAGTGAAGTTAGTTTGTTAATAAGTCGGGTGATAAGCTTCCCTGAACAGAAAGGTCTTTAGGGAACGTTTAAAGGAGGAGAGGTTAGGGGCAAGTCTGACAGCTCGAGGAAGTGCATTTCAGAGGATTGGTGCTGCACGAGAGAAGTCCTGTAGTCTAGCATGAGAGGAGGTGATGGTAGAGGACGCAAGAAGCAGGTCATTGTTGGATCTTAGGGGGTGGGCAGGAGTATATTTGTTGATGAGTGAGGACAGGTAGGGTGGGGCAGCGTTGGTGAGGGCTTTGTAGGTCTGGGTAAGAATTTTGAATTTAACTCTGCTGTGAATGGGGAGCCAGTGAAGGGACTCACAGAGAGGTGCAGCAGAAACAGAGCATCGAGAGAGGTGGATTAGCCTGGCAGATGCATTTAGGATGGATTGGAGGGGAGAGAGATGGGAGAGAGGGAGGCCAGTTAGTAAGTTGTTACAGTAGTCAAGTCAGGAAATTACCAGGGAGTGGATTAGCTGTTTAGTAGTTTCAGCACTCAGAAAGAGACGAATTTTGGAGATATTGCGTAGGTGGTTGCGGCAGGATGAAGAGAGCAGTTGGATGTGGGGAATGAAGGACAGATTTGAGTCAAGCGTGACTCCAAGGCAGCGGACTTGGGGTGATGGTGAGATAGTGGTGCCGCCAACAGTGATAGAAAAATTAGAAACTGGAGTAGAGTTAGAGGGGGTAAGTAGAAGTAGTTCGGTCTTGGACATGTTTATTTTTAGGTGGTGAGAGGCTATCCAGGAGGAAATGCCAGATAAACAGTCACTGATGTGAGAATTGACAGAAGGAGAGAGTGCAGGGGTGGAAAGGTAGATCTGGGTATCATCAGCATAGAGGTGATAGCTGAAGCCATAGCTGTTGATAAGTTTACCCAGTGAAGAAGTGTAAATAGAGAAGAGTAGAGGACCCAAGACAGAGCCTTGAGGTACTCCAACAGACAGAGGTAATAGAGAGGAGGAGTCACCAGCAAAAGAGACATCTCTGTTAGAGAGATAAGAGTGAATCCAGGAGAGGGAAGTGTTGCAGAGACCAAGAGAGCTGAGAGTCCATAGGAGAAGGGGATGGTCAACAGTGTCAAAGGCAGCAGAGAGGTCAAGTAAGATGAGTATAGAGTAGTAGCCTTTGTTTTTAGCAGAAAGGAGATCGTTAGTAACCTTGGTGAGGGTAGTCTCAGTTGAGTGTTGGGGAAGGAAGCCAGATTTAGCCTGTGCTCTTTAAATTGGCATTGACTAAGCTACTTTTAAAAAAGTAAGTAAAAAGACTTAAGAAAAATTGTACTTTTCCTCTCACTGATAAATTATCTAATGAATGGTTTGAGGTTTTAGAGTCTGCCTCTATTAGTCTTATGAAAATAATTATTAAAGCAAGAAATAATTTTCTATAAACTCACTACTATAGAAGTAAATGAAGAACATAAACAAAAACAATTACAGATTATGAAAAGAATCTCTGAACACAAAGAGAACATTATCTCTCAAAAAAACTCTAAACTCAATAGAGAGTTAGGTGATTATAAAAAAGATTAAACGGAAATCATCATTGATGAGAACTTAGATTCTAATAACCATATAGAAATAGGAATAATCACACTAGTCTACAAAACCCTAGAAAAAAATTAGCGCAAATTTTTAGTAAGGGAAAAACCCTACTTAAAAATAAACATTATACTTCTGACCCTTATAATAACAAGACTGAAATTTTCTATTCTAATAACAATAAAAACAAACCAATAATAGTTTTCACAACCGAACAGGGAGAGAACATAATAAAACACAATGGAGAGAATGGAACACTAAATAATATCTTGAAAATAGAGAATGGCATCAACAATACCAATACAACCAATATATGTCTCCTCATAGAGGACAACATTGGAGTAATCAAAATAGAAACTTTGATACACATGGAGAAAGATACAATTATGATTCATATAATTCTAAATCATATTATAGACCCCATCAGAATAGATACCAACACTATAACGATCCCCATAAATAACAACACCCTCACTACCAACATAACCAACATTCATATCAGGAGTACAAACCTGTAGATAGATTCAATAGAAACTAATCTTATAATCAACCACATCGTACTAAAGAATCCAATAACTTCCATAGCCCTAATCAAAACTGGAGGGTTCCATTGCAAAACAGATATTTACCATTACAACATATTCCTGTCTCAATATGAATAGGGATTTTAACAATAGAAATCATTCAGATACTACTAATTTGGGGGCTACCTCTTCTGAGACACCTTTTTTAGGAGATTTAGGAGTTGGGACCTCAAGAGATTATATAGGACTAGCAAAACCACAAAGAAATGAACAAGGAAAAATAAGACTAGAGGCAGAGGAACCATTAAACAAAAACACTAAAAAGAAAGAAACTAAAATATCAGGGATCTTCAATCTTAGTAAGATTACCTTAAACGAAAATCACGAAAAAGTATTGAACAAAGGTTTAACCTTTGCCCCCTTTTGTAAACTTAATAAGTTTGAAACTTTAATTAATGTAAACCAATACATCCACAAATTAACACTAAAAAGATATTTTTTTAAAAATCCCATACAAAATAAAATCATACATGACAACCATAACTTTACCCACACTAATTTCAAGGCAAAATCCACTTTTTTTCCTATAAATGAAAAGAGTGAACATATTAAACTCTTTGAACAGAACATAAAAAAAAGAAGAAGAAACAAATAGACTACTACAGGATACATCAACATATATAAAACTTAAAAATAATCCTTTGAAACATCAAGAGCTAAAATTAGCTACCTTGCTAAGAGACGCCAGGGATAAAGGTATCCTTAACAACTCCGAATTCGATTTCTTGACTATAGCTTACCCTAAGACCCCACATTTCACTTTTTAACAAAAGTTCATAAACATCTTCAGAGACCCCCAGGCCGTCCCATAATTTCAGGGATTGAGTAACTAACATCTAATTTGTCACAGTACGTAGATTTGTTCCTACAAAAATATGTTGTCAGTCTACCGGCCTATTTACGTGATTCCACTCATGTCTTGAATTTCATTAAAAACCTTAAATGGCTTGATAATTATATTCTAGTGACATGTGACATCAACTCTTTATATACAAACATTTCCCATTCCATCGGTCAACAAGCTGTAAAAACAAATCTAGATAGAGATAAAGACCTTCCTCTAGCTCAGAATAGATTTATACTAGAATGTATTAATTTCATTCTTAATAACAATAGTTTCCTTTTTAATGAAGAGATCTTTCTACAAACAAAGGGTACGGCAATGGGCACAAGGTTCGCCCCCAGTTATGCCTATCTATGGGGCACTACGAAGAAATAAACATAGACGAAGGCCCCTGGGGGTGAACCTTGTGCACTATTGCAGATATATAGATGACATATTTATAGTTTGGAGAGGGGAAATTGAACTATTGGATTCTTTTATGGTTGATATGAATACCAATAATATGGGCATTTCATATACTCATGAATATAGCAGCCACAAAATACATTTTTTTGGACATTGAAGTTGAAATAATTGAGAACCAAATACAAATACAAATGCGAATAACTATATACACTATGAAAGTTGTCACTTAGGTCAATGGAAATCCAATATACCCAAAGGCCAATTCATGAGAATTAAAAAGAACTGCTCTTCAATAGAAAGTTATGAATCACAATCCAAAATCCTCACCACGAGATACATTGAAAAAGGTTATGACCCCAAAACAATAGAGAGAACTCAAAATGAGATTGCGAAAATTGATAGAGAGACATTACTGAAAAAAAATTAACCACAGAGACCAAGATGATTTCTTTATACCATTTATCACAGATTTCAGTTCTCAACATTTTGAGATTAAAAAGATTCTTAGAAGACACTGGCATTTTATAAAACAAGACCATATATTGGGTAATAAAGTTAAAAATCAAACAGAAATTATTTTTAGAAAGGTAAAAAACTTAAAAAATGTACTAGATTTCAAAAAGATGGAGACCTAAGAGGAAAAAAATTAGTTGTTTTTTCCCTTGTAATACGTGCAAAGCATGTAAGTATAGCACTAAAAATAAAGAAATAAGATCACCTGATACAGGTTACTACACTAAAATACATGAACTAATCAGATGTACAGGTAAAAATATAATATATTGCATCCAATGCTCTTGAAATTTACAATATTTTGGCCAAACCAGTAGAATGCTAAGAGATAGGATACGCAAACATATCCTCAAAATTTAACATGAATCGGTTGATACTAACCTATATTCCCATTTTAAAGAGATACACCATGGTAACTTGAAACATTTCAATTTCTGGGGCATTAAGAAACTTTTTGGGGGCAAAAGAGGAAATATGAGCACACTACTATCTAAAAAAGAAGCGGAATCTATATACCATTTCAAAACCCTCCATCCCCATGGTTTAAACTCTGAATTAATCTTGAATTCACTCATCTAAAAGCCTTTCTGTTTTTTGGAGCTATAACCAGTAATACATTCAATAAGCTAACCATAGTTGTCAATTAAACCTTTTGTCATCATGTATATAAAATCCCTATGTCTAAAATGATTTAACATTATTTTTAGTCAGTGATGTTTCGGGTATTAAATTTCTCTGATTTAGAAACAATTATTTCACCACTTTAAATTCAGAGCCAATTTTCAATATACATGTGCTCATATGGATGTACATAACCAGGTTTAGTTATATTTAATATCATATAATTATAGATCTTTCCATTTATTTTGGAGAGACCAGTATTTAGAGTTTTTTACATTCCAAACATATAGAAATAGCCTGGTATTATCTTTGGGCAAACAATCCTCCTTGTTATCTTCCTCTTTGTATATATATCATATATTAACCTTTTTGATATATATATATATATATATATATATATATATATATATATATATATATATATATACTATATTAAAAAAAAAATTATGTCCTTTAAAATTATATATTTTTCCCCTTTTTTCATCTAAAACTTTGTTGGATTGATTCCATATGGTGTCTTATACAGTAATTTATTATATTTCTAGTATATTTATGTTCCATTTTTTCCCTCTAAGATAAATCTGGTGAAATTCGCTTTCACAATCTAATATATTCACTTATTCTTTCCCTTTAAAACAATTTTGTCAAAACTTGTTTTTCACAATCGAACATACTCACTTTAGGACCAAGTGTCCTTTAACTTTAAAATGTTGCACTTTAACGTAAAATCTACATGCATCATTATTATCACCTTTTAGATCTATTTTGGCGTTACACACCTTTATGAATCATGTAAATATCACTATTATAGAATAAAACTAATATATACATTTTATACACTTTTCAAACATTTTGATTTACATATATAACAAAATTCCTAAACGTTGCTATATGTATTGAATAGCTATTTGTACAATTACTGCATTACTATTGGCTGTTGCAACTGGGGCTGAACCAATGAGGATCAAGTAAATGGCATTTAAACCCAGTCAACAAACAAGTGAGCATATTGATAAAGGCCTGATAGGCTGAAACGCATAGATTTGCTCACTTACATTTCATCTAGTCATCCGTAAGTAATGATAGTAGGTTAGGTACATTGAGCCATTTTTAATTATTCACGAGTGGTCTCTGTATGTATAATCCCTGCCCCAGGATCTACCATTGAACGGATAAACCTTTTCAGCTTTCGAACACATGCTGAAATTACAGCTTTCACACTAGCTGCTTTTAATTTTTGACCCTTAAAATCGGATCTGGTAGTAGGATCAAGAGGTGTAAAAATACCGCCACATTTAACACTAGGTTTGCAAATAAACACCTCGGTCCCAGAATCTATCTTTGGACTGTTTCCAAGGCAATCTATATTTCAAGGGAACTTTGCCATATATAATACTCACAGTTTGAGCAGAATCTCAACAGTTTGTGGATCATTACAACAATACCAGACTTTTGGATATTGCTAAGAACGTCACATTTGGACATTTTTACCGCTACTGTGAACCTCCAACACAGACTTTATATTTCACTCTATTTGAGAGTGTTTTTCTCTTTAGGTATCAATTGTATATGCAGTTATCTGCTTTTTAAATATTGTTCATATACTGTTAGCCTGACAGCTTATTCAATTCACCAATATTGTAACTTAGTACGCACTATATTACAACTGCTACTTTTGTTTTTTTAAGATTGTATTCTTTTGAACATTGTATTCATTGGTTATTTTGGATGCCGGCATCTCTTTTGTCATTTTACTTTTATACCCACTTTATCTGGTAATAATAAATTACATTTTATTTACTTTTATATGCAGGGAGTGCAGAATTATTACGCAAGTTGTATTTTTGAGGATTAATTTTATTATTGAACAACAACCATGTTCTCAATGAACCCAAAAAACTCATTAATATCAAAGCTGAATAGTTTTGGAAGTAGTTTTTAGTTTGTTTTTAGTTATAGCTATTTTAGGGGGATATCTGTGTGTGCAGGTGACTATTACTGTGCATAATTATTAGGCAACTTAACAAAAAACAAATATATACCCATTTCAATTATTTATTTTTACCAGTGAAACCAATATAACATCTCAACATTCACAAATATACATTTCTGACATCCAAAAACAAAATAAAAACAAATCAGTGACCAATATAGCCACCTTTCTTTGCAAGGACACTCAAAAGCCTGCCATCCATGGATTCTGTCAGTGTTTTGATCTGTTCACCATCAACATTGCGTGCAGCAGCAACCACAGCCTCCCAGACACTGTTCAGAGAGGTGTACTGTTTTCCCTCCTTGTAAATCTCACATTTGATGATGGACCACAGGTTCTCAATGGGGTTCAGATCAGGTGAACAAGGAGGCCGTGTCATTAGATTTTCTTCTTTTATACCCTTTCTTGCCAGCCACGCTGTGGAGTACTTGGACGCGTGTGATGGAGCATTGTCCTGCATGAAAATCATGTTTTTCTTGAAGGATGCAAACTTCTTCCTGTACCACTGCTTGAAGAAGGTGTCTTCCAGAAACTGGCAGTAGGACTGGGAGTTGAGCTTGACTCCATCCTCAACCCGAAAATGCCCCACAAGCTCATCTTTGATGATACCAGCCCAAACCAGTACTCCACCTCCACCTTGCTGGCGTCTGAGTCGGACTGGAGCTCTCTGCCCTTTAACAATCCAGCCACGGGCACATCCATCTGGCCCATCAAGACTCACTCTCATTTCATCAGTCCATAAAACCTTAGAAAAATCAGTCTTGAGATATTTCTTGGCCCAGTCTTGACGTTTCAGCTTGTGTGTCTTGTTCAGTGGTGGTCGTCTTTCAGCCTTTCTTACCTTGGCCATGTCTCTGAGTATTGCACACCTTGTGCTTTTGGGCACTCCAGTGATGTTGCAGCTCTGAAATATGGCCAAACTGGTGGCAAGTGGCATCTTGGCAGCTGCACGCTTGACTTTTCTCAGTTCATGGGCAGTTATTTTGCGCCTTGGTTTTTCCACACGCTTCTTGCGACCCTGTTGACAATTTTGAATCAAACGCTTGATTGTTCGATGATCACGCTTCAGAAGCTTTGCAATTTTAAGAGTGCTGCATCCCTCTGCAAGATATCTCACTATTTTTGACTTTTCTGAGCCTGTCAAGTCCTTCTTTTGACCCATTTTGCCAAAGGAAAGGAAGTTGCCTAATAATTATGCACACCTGATATAGGGTGTTGATGTCATTAGACCACACCCCTTCTAATTACATAGATGCACATCACCTAATATGCTTAATTGGTAGTAGGCTTTCGAGCCTATACAGCTTGGAGTAAGACAACATGCATAAAGAGGATGATGTGGTCAAAATACTCATTTGCCTAATAATTCTGCACTCCCTGTATGATATATACATTTATTAATATACCATATGGATTGTTATTAATCTAAAATATTTATAAGATCTCTTTTGCTGTTTTAGCGCTATCCCATATCTCCTCCCCTTTTTTCTAACACGTTTAGGTTAGCAGTTAGGAGGTCTGCCTACCACACTGGGATTAGCTATTAGAGATTGCTTAGAGTGTAGTATTGTTAAATCCCTGTTTTTTACTACTTTTAAAAAATGCCTGAAATGATAACTTTACAGTCTATTCATCTCCTCTTACTATAATTAAATGACTATTACATCTATATTTCACCTTAGGGTTTTTGACCTCTAAAGGTAAGATTATGCACTTTGCAGTGTTAAACCTAAGATCAACACAAACTTTTTATTTATTCCTGCAACAATCTGTGCATATATAAAGTTACAATCAGTTTGTTTATTTGTGTGGACAACTATGTTTGGTTAGGACATATTATTTTTGCCCCTCCCACTTGGAAGTAAGTTGACAGACGTCTACATGCAAGAACCATTCTTTAGCAGAACATGAGAGGAAAGCAGGAGTTACCTTTACCCAACTCATGTAAACAAATATATGATAAATACCTCATGGTGTGGGATTTAGCTATTGTCTTGGCTGTGTTTCTGGTCTGCCTGTATTAGAAGTATTTTTATTTCTTATTAGTCATACATGAACAATGGCTCAAGCACATGTATATTAAACAGACATGAAACCCAACATTTTTCTTTCGTGATTCAGAAGGAGCATATCATTTTTAAAAAACTTTCCAATTTACTTCTGTTATCAAATTTGCTTTATTCTCATAAATAGAACATATTCTTCTATGTGAAATTGGAATGTGAAATATTAATATTTAATGTCGGGTTTAGTGCTCCTGAAGCTTCCATCTAGCAAAGTTTACCCGCAAGCGGGAGCGCTAAACAGCACTCCACTCGTAATCTAGCCCCATATAAGTAGAAAATCATTTATATAGCACCCGTAGACAAAAATAAACTGTCTAAAAGGCTTAAAATCTCAAATCTGGAACAGCTGCCACAAACCCATAAAAAGGTTGGCGTAAGAGGGGTCAAACTATGCCCCCATAGCTGTCCAAAATCTCTGGAGATAATAAAGACCTTCAAACGCAAATAAATTGTGTGTTAACAAAAAGGATGTCACTTCTACCACAAAAAAAATGAAAAGGAACAGAATAGATTGAGTAGTGGGACAAAATGAACTCTACTGCTTAAAGACCCAACTCATGCGGTATAGATAATTGAAGCATTGTAACATCAATAGTCAGCTAGAGTGTGGGGTCCAAGCCACAGAGTCTATTGTTTTGAGAATGTGTTTAGTGTCCCAAATAAAGCTAGGCAATGTTTTAACCAAAGGTTGGAGTACTTCATCCAACCACTGTAATAAATGTTCAAATAGCGACCCAATCCCACTTACACTGGTCATTAGACAACGATTTGTAAACTTTGGGTAAGTGGCGGAACATCGGCATAATACGTTGTTCCATATATAAGAACTCAGCTGTCTCTTTTTCCAGAAAACCCTTGCTCACAACCATTGTCAATCAAATGTCGCAACTCCCTTTGAAAATTTTGGGTTGGATCTGAATCCAATCTAACATAGTTGTTAGTATCCTCAAGTTGGCGTAATACCGTTGCTACCAAAATCTGTCTGATTATGGATAAACACAGGAAGCCAGTTGTTATGTGATATTGATTAACGTTTGACTTTACACCAGAAATATTTGGAAATCCATATTTTCTTGTTTTTTGCTTAGAAAAAGATCAGAGCACATTTTATGAGTAATCAATGCAGAACTTCAGGTAATTCAAAGCTGCTCACAGACTTTTTCTTGCAACTGTACATTTAATTGATATAGCTTCCTAATGTCATCTAAAAAGGCCGGATAATTGCAGTGTTTTTTTTTTCCAATGCACAAAACCAACGTTACATTTAAAAACCTTTTACTTGGTAATGGGTTAAAAAGTGTTTAAGTTTTATCAAGTCCTTTTAGCTGTGGAATTTAAGATGTGAAAAATGGCCCCGTAATTGTGTTAAGTTTGATAATTTGAAATAGATCAGAAAACAGGACTGACACGTGTTTAACATAGGGCCATTTACATTAACACCATAATAAGAAAAAGTGCTACCGAAACAATGAAAATGGCTGATTGGGATTACATATACATTGAAAACAATTTAAAAGCAGCCATTAAAATGCTGATAATTATCCAACAATAGATTGAGATCAAACCCTATGTGTTAAACCCCTGCAGGGAGGTTAAACACATAAGAAAAGCCTCAATTGTGAGCAACAATTATTGCAGCTCTGTGCAGGATACCTCTAGGGGTGAACCAGGAGTGGAAATCACAGAACCTGCAAATCACCATCTGTGTTCTGCTTGGGAGATGCAATGTGTGCCCTTTGTGTGGGTTAAACACATAGCTAGGTTTAGTAATACAAAACTCACATGCGCTAATGAATTAAAGGGACAGTCTAGTCAAAATGAAACTTTCATGATTCAGATAAGGCATGCAATTTTAATAAACTTTCCAATTGACTTTTATCATCAAATTTTATTTGTTCCCTTTGTTGTATTTTTGAAAAGCTAAACCTAGGTAGGCTCAAACTGATTTCTAACCCGTTGAAAACCATGTCTTAGCTCAAAGCATTTTTAAATTTTTTCACAGTTAGACAGTACTAGTTCATGTGTGTCATTTAGATAACATTGTGCTCACTCCTATGGAGTTATTTAGGGGTCTGCACTGATTAGCTAAACTGCATGTCTGTCAAAAGCACTGAGATAAGGGGCAGTCTGCAGAGGCTTAGATACAAAGGTAATCACAGAGGTAAAACATATATTAATATAACTGTGTTGGTTATGCAAAACTGGGGAATGGGTAATATGTTTTACCTATCTTTATAAACAATACAAATTCTGGTGTAGACTTTCCCTTTAAAGCATGACATATTTTATTTAGAAAATCCCTTTAAGTTACTAAAATATAAAAGGCAGACTATACACTGTGTGCAGAATTATTAGGCAAATGAGTATTTTGACCACATCATCCTCTTTATGCATGTTGTCTTACTCCAAGCTGTATAGGCTCGAAAGCCTACTACCAATTAAGCATATTAGGTGATGTGCATCTCTGTAATGAGAAGGGGTGTGGTCTAATGACATCAACACCCTATATCAGGTGTGCATAATTATTAGGCAACTTCCTTTCCTTTGGCAAAATGGGTCAAAAGATGGACTTGACAGGCTCAGAAAAGTCAAAAATAGTGAGATATCTTGCAGAGGGATGCAGCACTCTTAAAATTGCAAAGCTTCTGAAGCGTGATCATCGAACAATCAAGCGTTTCATTCAAAATAGTCAACAGGGTCGCAAGAAGCGTGTGGAAAAACCAAGGCGCAAAATAACTGCCCATGAACTGAGAAAAGTCAAGCGTGCAGCTGCCAAGATGCCACTTGCCACCAGTTTGGCCATATTTCAGAGCTGCAACATCACTGGAGTGCCCAAAAGCACAAGGTGTGCAATACTCAGAGACATGGCCAAGGTAAGAAAGGCTGAAAGACGACCACCACTGAACAAGACACACAAGCTGAAACGTCAAGACTGGGCCTAGAAATATCTCAAGACTGATTTTTCTAAGGTTTTATGGACTGATGAAATGAGAGTGAGTCTTGATGGGCCAGATGGATGGGCCCCTGGCTGGATTGGTAAAGGGCAGAGAGCTCCAGTCCGACTCCCGCCAGCAAGGTGGAGGTGGAGTACTGGTTTGGGCTGGTATCATCAAAGATGAGCTTGTGGGGCCTTTTCGGGTTGAGGATGGAGTCAAGCTCAACTCCCAGTCCTACTGCCAGTTTCTGGAAGACACCTTCTTCAAGCAGTGGTACAGGAAGAAGCCTGCATCCTTCAAGAAAAACATGATTTTCATGCAGGACAATGCTCCATCACACGCGTCCAAGTACTCCACAGCGTGGCTGGCAAGAAAGGGTATAAAAGAAGAAAATCTAATGACATGGCCTCCTTGTTCACCTGATCTGAACCCCATTGAGAACCTGTGGTCCATCATCAAATGTGAGATTTACAAGGAGGGAAAACAGTACACCTCTCTGAACAGTGTCTGGGAGGCTGTGGTTGCTGCTGCACGCAATGTTGATGGTGAACAGATCAAAACACTGACAGAATCCATGGATGGCAGGCTTTTGAGTGTCCTTGCAAAGAAAGGTGGCTATATTGTTCACTGATTTGTTTTTGTTTTGTTTTTGAATGTCAGAAATGTATATTTGTGAACGTTGAGATGTTATATTGGTTTCACTAGTAAAAATAAATAATTGAAATGGGTATATATTTGTTTTTTGGTAAGTTGCCTAATAATTATGCACAGTAATAGTAATAGTCACCTGCACACACAGATATCCCCCTAAAATAGCTATAACTAAAAACAAACTAAAAACTACTTCCAAAACTATTCAGCTTTGATATTAATGAGTTTTTTGGGTTCATTGAGAACATGGTTGTTGTTCAATAATAAAATTAATCCTCAAAAATACAACTTGCCTAATAATTCTGCACTCCCTGTAAATAGCAGAGCAAGCATTCACATAATGAAAGCATGTTGCTACAATATTTTAATGTTTCAATACAAAGCAGATTTTTCTGTACATTAGGAAAGAAACATATGCAATCTCTAACATTTACTGATAATATTTATTTCTGTCTTTATCTTTTCTACTGTGGTCTGCAACCTTTTCATTATTTTCTGGAGCAAGAAAGAGGAATATAGGTCAAATTATAATTTGCATGTCAGTTCAGCTAAATATATATATTTTTTGCTCCCTTGTGTTTATTTTTCTCATTTCAGGTATAGTAACATTTATTTTTGCACAATTTGACAAATCTTTATGCATAAAATCGATAAGGAAGTGTTTTACCTTTTATGGCTTTTGTGCTGTAATTTGTGAAAAAACAACATTATTGCATTTATTCTTCAATTATAAATGTGGCACAAATAAATTGTGGTTCTTGGACACTTTCTGTTATGGATTTATCACTGTACTAATTGCTGTTAAAATACTATCCGCTAGATTTGGAGTTTTGTCGGTAACGACCCGAAAAACTAACGCCGGCTTTTTTCTGGCCGCACCATAAAAATAACTCTGGTATTGAGAGTCCACATAAAGGCTGCGTTAGGCTCCAAAAAAGGAGCGTAGAGCATTTTTAACGCAGCTTCAACTCTCGATACCAGAGTTGCTTACGGACGCGGCCAGCCTCAAAAACGTGCTCGTGCACGATTCCCCCATAGGAAACAATGGGGCTGTTTGAGCTGAAAAAAAAACAAACACCTGCAAAAAAGCTGCGTTCAGCTCCTAACGCAGCCCCATTGTTTGCTATGCGGTAACCCTTCCTACGTCTGCACTTAACACTCTAACATGTACCCCGAGTCTAAACACCCCTAACCTTACACTTATTAACCCTTAATCTGCCGCCCCCACTATCGATGACCCCTGCATATTATTATTAACCCCTAATCTGCCGCTCCGTAAACCGCCGCTACTTACATTATCCCTATGTACCCCTAATCTGCTGCCCTAACATCGCCGACCCCTATATTATATTTATTAACCCCTAATCTGCCCCCCACAACGTCGCCTCCACCTGCCTACACTTATTAACCCCTAATCTGCCGACCGGACCTGAGCGCTACTAAAATAAAGTTATTAACCCCTAATCCGCCTCACTAACCCTATCATAAATAGTATTAACCCCTAATCTGCCCTCCCTAACATCGCCGACACCTAACTTCAAACATTAACCCCTAATCTGCCGACTGGAGCTCACCGCTATTCTAATAAATGTATTAACCCCTAAAGCTAAGTCTAAACCTAACACTAACACCCCCCTAAGTTAAATATAATTTAAATCTAACGAAATTAATTAACTCTTATTAAATAAATTATTCCTATTTAAAGCTAAATACTTACCTGTAAAATAAATCCTAATATAGCTACAATATAAATTATAATTATATTATAGCTATTTTAGGATTAATATTTATTTTACAGGTAACTTTGTATTTATTTTAACCATGTACAATA